>NC_056748.1:850887253-851156288 GCF_019279795.1 Protopterus annectens | reverse complement strand
AGCACCAGATAATGTGAGTTTTACAGCGTATTATTTGGGCAAATTTATCCCAGATTACAGTGAATTGACAGCACCTTTGAAGAGAGCAAACACACAAAAATATTGTATGGTCTTGGTTAGAACATCATCAAAAGGCATTTGATAACCTTAAGCCAAAAATAGTCTTTCCACCTATGTTAAGGTACTATAATGTTAACACACCTGTTCTTTCTTGTAATGCTTTAAAATTTGGTCTTGGTGCAGTTATCCTCCAAGAAGGAAGACCTGTAGCTTATGCATCTAGGGCATTGAGTCATGCAAAGATGCACTGTGCGCAAATTCAGAAAAAGCTTTTGGCAGTAGTTTTTGCATGTTCCAAGTTTCATTATTATATTTATAGTGAAGCTATTCTGATTGAAACAGATCATCAACCACTTGTTACTATTCTGAAGAAACCTATGCATTCTGCTCCAACAAGATTACAAAGAATGATGCTCAGATTGCAAAAGTACAATTTTGAAATGGTCTACACTAAAGGTAAATTGCTCGCCTAGAAGTAAACATAAATTGATGCTGAAACTTTCAACTTTGATGTTATGCCAGTGTGTAATTTCTCTACCACTTGACTAAAAGATTTAATTGATCACACTGTGACTGATACAGTTTCACCAAAGCTTAATGATTACATCCATGTTGAATGGTCACCAAAGCAATCTAGTGATTCACCTGAAGTGCAACCATATTTTCTTTGCAGAGATGAATTGTTCATGGAAGATGGTATTTACAAAGGTCCTAAAATTGTTGTCCCTGCTTCCTTACAGCATGAGTGCATTCAGATTTTGTATTGTGGTCACCCAGGTTTATTATCCGCTAAGAGAAGGGCTAGAAAATGTGTATTTTGGCCTTCATTGTCAAGAGATATTGATAATGTGCTTTCTTCTTGTTCAGTGTGTAATAGTACCAGAGCACAATTTGCAAAGAGAACCACTTCCGCTAAATCCAGTACCTGAACTACCTTGGTCTGCTGTAGCTACTGATATCTTTGAGTGGAACAATCAACACTGTTTGGTTTTGGTTGACTCTTATTCGAATTGGTTTGAGATTGATATGCTACCAAACCTAACCTCAACAGCTGTTATCACTAAGTTGAAACATCATTTCTCAGTTCATGATAGTCCACACAAACTTTATTCTGACAATGGTACTCAATTTACTAGCCAGTTGTTTCAGAAATTTACCAGAGAATGGGACTTTGTACATGTCACTAGTAGACCTGAAGATCCACGGTCCAAAGGTCTAGCTGAATGAGCTGTACAGAGTGCAAAGCAATTACTTGAAAAGTCAAAGCGTGACAATACCGATGTTTTCTTGAACTTAATCTCAGAAACATACCTTGTGATGATATTCTTGGCTCACCTGCTCAAAGACTACATTCCAGACAAATTAGAACTACACTACCTATTTCATCCAGTTTGTCGAAGCTTAAATCCAAGAACAATAAAATTATCAAGGCTCAATTGTTTAAAAAAGATAATATCCAGAAATCTAGTTATGACAAATCGAGCAGATTCCTCCGTTCGTTGAGGGAAGGAGAGATGGTAAGAATCCAGACAACTAAAGGTTTTTATTGAATAGGACAGATTACAGGGATTTGTGCTAAGCCAAGATCTTATTTGGTAAAATCTGAGGGTGTGGAGTATAGAAGAAATTGCAGACATCTTCTTTCTGTACCAAAATTGTCATTGCAATTGCGACATATCTGTGATGCAAATTCTAAATCAAAGAATGAGTCAGACATTGTTTCCAGACCAGAATATGCTCAAAAGTCTGATTCTGTTCCAGAGAGTGATCTGATCATTCCACAGATTAACCATTTTGCAGAGAGTGTCCCAGTTGCTAAATCTTATTCCCAATTTTATGTCACACGATATGGATGAGTTTCTAAGCCTAGCGTGAAATATACAGCAACGTGGACTTGATTGTATATATCTGTGTACTTAGTATTGTATAATGCATGTCTATCGATTATCTGTAACTCCTGCATGCTAGTCTCAAGACAAATTGCATGTTCTCTCAGAATGTAGATCAGAGTGTAATGTGTGTACGCATGCACCCTATGTCTTTTAGAAGCATGCGAGGCTGTGCATGTATAAATTCCAGACACGTGCAATCCCTAGTGCCATTTTATAAAAGCAGCCAGCGAGTGTACATGTATGATCACAGTAGTTTGTATATGTTACTTAAGTCATAGTTGATAAGGCTTTACAATGATGTTTGTATAGAATAAAGCTGCTTAAACAAAATCCACGAAGACTTGTTTGTGTACCAACACGAAAGCGATATGTTTTTTTTTTTTCCTTTTTTTGGTCTTCCATAATGATAGTTACATTAAAGAATAATCAAAGTGGTCCGTCAGCTATCCTTGAAGCAGTCTGTCAACTTTCCTTCCTTTCCATTTCCACTAAACAGTAGAGGGGATTATTCATTCTTTGGATGTATTTAGGCAGCTCAGATTCTACTTGGACAAGACCAATAATATTAGGAAATGTGACAAACTTTTTCATCTTTTCAAGAAAACTGCATTTCTAAACATTTTCTGTCTGGATTTCAAAGGCTATTTTCTTTTTCTTCTCATCATGGGAAGTGGCTTCCTTCCTATGTCAAGGCTCATTCTGCTAGGGCTGTAGCTTACTCTGGAACCTTTTTTCAAGGGTCTGGATTCTACAACTTTTCTTGAGGCAAATACCTTGTCTTCTGTTTACACTTTTACTGGGCACTACAAGCAGGATGGGCCTTTTAGAGCCAGAAAGATTTTGCCAGGCAGGTACATCCTCAAGGGTTTGTTGAATTGTAATTGTGTTCCTCCTTTCCCTTCCCTCTCTCTTCAATAGCTTTAGTACTTTACCACATGTAAGGAATACTGCAGCACTGGTCTTGGAAGAATATAATATGCAGTCGTGTAAGAACATACCATTAGTAGTAAACATCCTTTTTTGGACTTGTGTCCCTTTGACTGAGGTGGATTTCCTTCTTTTGTGGGTCATAAGTTGGATGTATGGTGTATGGAAGGACCCAGGCATTGGTATGTGCCTGGACGCTTGGCTGTCCTTGGTAGGATATACCTCTTCTAAGGAATACTGCAGTTATCAGTAGAACATCTACTGTCACGGTAAGTTTTTACACTACTGTACTTTGTGGTATTATTGACTAATACCAGATAAAGTTAAGTACATTGTCTATTTTAACAATATGAGCATTAGGCATAGGGCTGGGCTCCATTAGTAGATTTCTTAAACATGGTGATAAGCTTACCCACACTATGGCATCCAGTGTTCTCCATGCCATTGTCTAAAAAAAAAAATGCATTTGAAGGAGAGGGGTGTTGAGGCTGATGACACTGACATGGTGATCTGACTCTCCACCTCAGCTCAATCGTCCTGTCAGGTGAGGCAGTTTCTCAATCATGTAGACTGATTAGTGGAACCAAGTTCTCTTGAAACCCCTGTGCCATGCTTTTGGCTCCTCCTACATCCTCACAAGCTGAAACCAGACCAGCATAATTTGGATCTGGACACACTAGGAAAGGTCAGAATATAAAAAAACTTGTTAGAACGGAACAGTGGTTCAGACATTAGAGTTAATACAAAAAGGAAGGATACATATAAATGTGGTGCATATTCCCAATGTCCCCATGTAATGAATTGTGAAAGGGTGACTATTAACAGTAGGAGTAGAGATATAGTGGGAAAAACATTTAGTAATTGTAATACCTCAGGGGTGATATATTTAGCTACTTGCGATATATGTGAGGCATTCTATATTGGTAAAACAGTGAATTAAGATGATGTATTTACGAACACTATTATGATATAAAAACACAAAATAAAAAGAATGTACTATACATGTATACTAAGGCTTGTGAAGGGGCTAATTTTTCCTTTTTTGCTATTGAGAGGGTACTGGTGGATATAAGAGGAGGGCCTTGGGAGACGAGATTGGAATACAGAGTTATTTTGGCAAATAAGTCTAGATGCTAGTAGTGCCCCTGGCCTGAATGAAAACATAGACTAAAGGCAGCTAAGTTATAAACATTCCCCTAAAAAAGTATGAAAGGTTTGGTAGCTTTTTCACATGTTAATAAAAACACAGCTATTTGGCATAGTACATAATATAGTTAAGGAAATGTTTTTTGAGGGAAGGATTTAATGTGATTTGTATTACACATGGGAAAAAAAATATATATATATATATATATATATATATATATATATATATTATTGCTGGGGGATGGTTTGTTTTTCACACAATAGAAATTAGGTGAGAGAGTTCCCCAGATTTTTAGGCTACGTGGTGTCGATGATTCCAGTGGTTCCTTATTACAGACTCCATGTGAGGAAGATGCAGTGGTTTCTGAACTCTGGACTCAGCATTGCCATCCATTAATCATCACACTTCCTGTTTTGCCCTTCATCTAGAGGAATTTTTCATGGTGGAAGAAACCAGTTTTACTCAATCTATGAATGTCTGTTCTGTTCTCTTCCCCTTGCTAAGATCTGTTCACAGATGCCTCAGATCTGGTGTTTTGTACTTCTAAGTACATACGGGACCAAGTGGGTATGGTCTCACAAGAAAATGAGGGATCATATCAATATAAAAGAGATGAAGGCAGTTACTTTTAGCTCGTCTCTGCATCACTTCTGGACTCCATTGTCCTCTGAGTTTTCACAGATAAAACCACAGTTATATGGTATGTCAACAAGCAGGGGCATCAAGTATTCTCAGTTGTACAGACTGGGTTGATAGCTTGAGAAAATGCAATTCAAGGCATACTTTTTCTCCATGCTCTATATGTACACCTGCAGGGAGAAGCAGAAAAGCTGATCTTTTGAGCATATCCAGATTAGAGCTTCATGAATAGAAGCTAAACCGGCAGGCCTGGACATTGCCCATTAGTGGGATACTCCATAGATGGACCTTTTTGCCTCCATACATAACAGACAGCTCAGGCTGTTTTGCTCAAGACTATCATGCCCTCAAGTGTAAATGAATGCCATGACCTTTCCTTGGTAAAAGAAGTTTCATCATGTTTTACCTCCAGTTCCTCTGATTTCAAACGTCCTTCTGAAGATGGGCAAACCAAAAATCTTGGTGAATCCCTTTTGGCCGAGGCAGTATTCATTCCCCACTTCTGTTTCATCTGGCTAGGGACAGCCTCATAAAGTTTCATCACAGGATGGACTTTCATGGACCACATGCTCCTTAATTTATTCAAATCTCCAGGGTTTGAATATGACTCTTTATGTGATAGAATTTTAGTTCCATTTAAGCATCAGTTCTCTGAACACGTTTAAGGTGCTGCAGGAGGCTAGAAAACCATTTACTATAAAATCATTGTGTTGCCAAAGGGAAGAGATTTTCTTGGCACCATAGACAGAATCAGGATTCTTAGATAGGTATTCCAAATATTTTGATTATGTGTATAAAGTACTGAGTTCTGAGCTGGCTTCTTTTATTAAAGCTCATCTGTCTGCCATTTCTGACTGTGTCCCTTTGGATCCACCTTTGTCATCACAATTTAAGTTAAACATTCTTGAAAGGTGTCCTCCATATTAGACCAGCAAGAAAGCTTATCCCTTCTCCTTGGGATATGAACTGTGTTTTGGAAAAGTTTGCCTTATCCCCCTTTTAGCCTGCTGCCTCTTCATCTTTTAAGTTTTGTACTTGGAAAAGTGTGCTGCTGGTGGCTTTGACTTCTAAACAAGTTTGAGTTGCAAGCTTTAATGGCTCTTCTACCCTTTCTCATCTTATATAAAGTTACTATACTAGATATTATACTAATCCTATTATAATAAAGGTATTTAGAGGTAGCAAGATGGCTACATGCTTATCAATGATTAGACGCATGGGTCTGTAGTTCCCAGGGTCAGTTGATGGCTCCCCTTTGTGCAGGGGGATTACTGTTGCTGTTCACCATTCTGCAGGAACATAGCCAGTTATCAAGCCATGATTAAAGAAAAGTGGGTCCACTAGGTCTTGTTTTAGATTGTTTAGTAAACAACCTAGGATATTATCTGAGCCCATTGAGGCCATGTTTTTGGCCTTGGTGAGTGTAAAGATGACCTGTTCTGTACAGATAGTAGGCAGAGGGCTAGTGTCCGGTATGCTTTGGGATATGGTAGATGGGGATAGGGGTGTGAAGTTTGCACTGAAATTGTCAGCTAGCAGGTTGGCGATATCTTCTGGTGTAGTATGAGTAATCCTGTCTACAACCAGTTCAGTACATAGCTGGGCACTCCCTTTTGTAGTTAAAGAATGTCTTATGGTTATTCTTGGCTAGGGATGCAATTTTAGTTTTGTAATTTGCTTTAGAAGACTTTACAAGATTTCTGATTTTCTTGTTTAGACTTGGAAGGGAACTCTTCCTCTGCAGGGTGATATTCTTTTGCTTTTCAACAACAGTTTATTCCTCTTGGTATATAATCTGTTTATAGTTGAAGTCCACCACAGTGGCAGATTTTTACAGAAACATCTGATTTTGATCTAGTCAGATACAGCAGAGTTCATGCAGTCGCTTAAGTGTTTGTACAGGGCATTAGCATACAATTCTGCATAGTGATCATTTATCTCTGTGATTGCAGGTGGTGTGAAGCTTTTTATACTATCGCTTAGCAGGCTCTAGTTAGCTTTGGTAAAGTTTTATTTTTATAATTTATGTTCCTGTGAGGAAGTCAGTTCCAGTAGTTACTTCAAATGAGACTAATCTGTGGTCTGATTTAACCAGGGAGGGCATCATGCATGGGGAAGTACAGTGCCCCCCCCATGTTGATTAGTACTATGTCCAGAACATTAGAACCTCTAGTGGGGGGTACAGCTATCTGTTCAAGAGCATTTGTGCTAAAGTCTAGGAACCTTTTAAGGATAGTTGAAATCTTCCATGACTATGGTGTTGGGCTGTATGGTGAGGTATTCCAGTAAACTGAGGCAGGTGGTGAGCTTATCCTGGTTCATGGTAGGGGATCTATAGTTAGCAATGATGTGATATGGTACTTTCCCAATAGTTAATTGAATACAGAGTAGTTCAAGAGAGTCCTGCTGTTTGACCAGTCTCAGTGTATATTGTTTAAATGAAGATGGATACACCTCCACCTTTGGTTCCTTCATGCTCTTTTTGAGGTCTGAACGTGTGGCAGCCATTGTAGCCTTGTACACCCAGGGTGCTCACAGTGGCCTTGAACCATGTCTCAGTAACTGCACAGACAGCATCCTCCAAGGTGAGGAGTGCTTCCAGGTAGTGCAGTTTCATGTTTAAACTCCGAGCATTAAGCAGCATGACCCTGAGTTTGTCTCAATTAGATTTTGTTATGTTGGAAAAATTGTTTTGAAATTTCCTAAAAAAGGCACTATGGGGAGGCAAGGGCTTTTGCCAGTATCTGAAAGCCTAGTGGGGACAGGTGCAGACCATCTCTAGTAAAGCAGTGAGGTCTGTCTACCATATCCTCCCAGGCTGACAGATACTGGATCCCCCTGGACTGACACCAGAAACTGAGCCAATTGCTTAAGTCAATCACTTTTTGTTTATATTGTGGCATCATCCTGGGTGAGAGTAGGATACTGCTTAGGGATAGGGACATACCTGTCTGAGACACAGTCAGAGAGTTCCATCATGGGTCTCTCTTCATATAGTCCAGAGAGGTATGTCATAAGTCATTATGACAGTCATGTTACTTGTTGAGAGTCTTGAGTGCATGTGTGATGTGTCAGATCCTGGCACCTGATAGCCAGCTGAATGTGACCTTCTCCTTGTCCAGTCTGATGAAGGGGACATCTGTGTGATATTTGATGTGTTTTGCTTTAGGGGCTTATTTGTTGAGACATGGGTGTGGTTGTGTAGTTGGTTTGTTTTTGCTTAGTGGGGAGTGTGGGTGGTGTACATTTCGGAGGTCTCTGTTCTTTTGGTAGGCTTTTACTGAGTTCCTCCACGTATGTGGGTTTGTGTGTTATGACCTTATTTTGTGTGAGAGGTGAGGTTTGCATGATATGTGAAGCATGTGTGCTGACAACCTGTTTGGTGTCTAGTTTGTTTTTATGTGAAAGAATTGACTCCAAATCCAGAATGTATTTGCATCTCTCACATAGTGTGTTAGTTTGCTTTAGGAGAAAATGGTTGTCAGTATACATGAAGCAATTGCTACATTGCCTCAAGATGCCCATATCAATCAAGATGGCAGAAGAAATGATGAGAAACTGCTTGTCCATTGTGAGACGATTTTTTTGAATGTGGTATATGGTAAGGAAGTGAGCTGACTGGACTTGGTCCCAATCACCAAAAATGAAGCAGTAATTCAATTAAATACAGTTAACAAAGTGCAGTACTGGCGTAAAATACACTTACTTTCAGTGGATGCCTTGGATTTCAGTGCAGATGCAATCCAGACCTCTGGCTAAAGTTGCCAAACGTTGAGCAGCTCAGGTAAACTGAGCACAAATGCAAGGCTATATATGCAGGCAAATTTAAACAGTTTTAACACAACTAATAATGGGAACACCCCAAACTGAACCTTTCTCCAGCATTCCCCAACTCAGATGAGTCCTGAGTTGTGCACACCTGCCACATGGGTGCAGGGAGTCCCTCTTAATGTAAGATGGCTTGTTTAGGAGCACAGTGATACCAAACAGTCTAGATTCATCAGGTCTGAATCTAGTGTATGTTATGTTAGGCAAGGAAACACCATTTCTAGATGGGAAGGAGTAAGTGAGATTCTCTTAAAAGTGAAGGTGAGAGTGTTTAGTAGTATACTATTAGATGACCTGCAGTAGTATCACCCACTGTACAAACTGGCAGCTGTATTTTTATACACTATTACCAAATCTGACCCAGTGGCTATAGCTGTAGTTGATCCAACTGCTGTTAAGCACCTAGTCAGTTCCAACCCCACTCTTTGTTGATAAGGATGGGAAAATTATTGAATGCCATGGGAAAAAAGTATGTTCTGCTACAACTTTGATTTTCAGAATTTTGAATTGTCGGGCTTGTATATTAGCTTGTTCTGACCAATTGTGAAAGTATGAAGAATGCTTTATCTGCAGGTTCTTCTTGTGAGGAAAATTCAGATTTAAATAACCTACTTTCTTATATTGCACAGGTCACTACTCGTTTACAGTGTGCGTATGACTCTTGATACTTCAAGGGTTATGGCCACTGTTACTGTTTTGAGGAGATTTGCTTGACTGCATTCTCAGAAACTTCCAGATTTGATTTTAAATTCACTCTTAGAGATTGTGTTTGACCCCTGTGCTGCAAAGGTTATCAAAAAGTGTGATGACGTGAGAGAGCTAATCCAGAAAATCTCTTAAGATTTTTCATCCCTCATTTTCCAAATGGTCCAAGGGATTTTCTATCTCCTCATCCAGTTCTGTCAAAAAGCAGAATAAACAGTCCCAACAAAATAGAGGTAAATAGATATTTAGAAAGAAATGGCAATGGAGGTTCAAAAAAGAACCTCCCAAATCAAGGACAGTCCAAAAAGTCTGAATGAACCTTCAAGAGTCCTTGTGATCCCCTCCTACCTTGGCCCCTTTTTTCTTCCAGAAAGTCTAAATCTCCATTTTTGTCTTTGACAACAGATAGTTTCAGTCAAATTGGTTCTGAAAATCATTCATCAAGGTAATATATGGCAGTGGGAGGAAACTCCCCCTTCCAGAGGGTGATTCCCTTTCTTCCAGATCAGACTCTCTTGTTTCCACCGGTTCTTCATCACATGTTGTTCCAAGAAGTGAGAGAACTGGTTTCTATTTCCCTCATGCAGAAGGGGTTTTATTCATTGTTCATAGTACCAAAGAATGAAAATGCTTGGAGACCATCTCTGTATGTTTCTTTCCTAAACCTAATTGTGATATTGTCCAATTTCAAAATTATTTCACAACCTGTTACCTCTTCTTCCTCTAAGTTTCTTGACAACAATAGACTTAAAAGATATTTATCATCACATCCTTATTCATCCAGACTTTCAACATTTCTTAAGGTTGTGTGTGTTTGGATCACATTATCAGTTCTCTGCCTTACCCTTTGGACTATCCACTGCACCAAAGTGTCTAGCTCCAGTTATAGCTTATGCAGGGTACAGGGTATCTACAATTTTCTATGTTCAGATGAGTTGTTTGTCTTTGCAGACTCTTTTTTCAAAGTGTCTGGAATCTTTGGTAAGAGATCTCTTACACAGGTTGAGATTCCAAGAAAACATTCAAAAGTTTTTCTTGACTCCTTCACATAGGATTATGTTCCTGGGATGTCAACTAGACACCTCAGTTTAAAGAGCTGTACAAGAAAAAATATAGCTATAGCTAGATCTTTCTAAGGTTTTCCTCTCAGGCTTTATTCACTGCAAGGGAATACGTCAGGATTTTGGGTTGCATGTTATCTATGATTCTCATGATACCCCTGGCAAGACACCACATGAGGAAGATACAGTGATATCTGAAATCTCCGTGGTTCCAGTACCAACACCCTTAATCTTTTCAAAATCCAGTTCTGAGGTTTGTCAGAAGAGAAATCACTTGGTGGAGATAACAGATGTCCTGAAATCCAGGTCTCCTCTTCTCCTTCCCTGCTGCAAAGCAGTCCGTCACCACAATACCTTAGACCTTGCTTGAGGAACAGTTTCAAGAAGGATAAAACTGCAGAGGGTGTGGAACACCAAGGACAGATGCTAGCACATAAATATCAATGCGATGCTTATCCTGATCAAGCCAAACAGTTCTCTGAACTGTCTTTGGTCCCTGGGGCATCGTGTTTACAGACAATACCAAAGTCATGCAGTTCATCAGTAAGCAAGGGGGAACCAGATCATACCCTTTTGCAGACTAACCATGTTAGCTTAGAATGTAGCTTCACAGCACAATGTCACTCTACAGACATCTTACATTCTGTCAGAGCAAAATAGTGTGGCAGATGTGCTGAGCAGGACCAGGACACACATTCAGAAATGGAAACTAGACCAAGGGACTTCTAAGATTTGATCCATCTGTGGGGAGTTCCTCAACTAGACCTCTTTGCTTTCTCTCTGAACAATCAACTGGCAAGATTCTGTTTCAGGACTCCATGCAAGAAGGCCTGGAAGACAAATGCCTTTTCTTTTCTTTTCCTTGGACTGGAATGCTCCTGTGTGCTTTTCCTCCCTTTCCACTAATATCCAGAGGACTTCTGAAGATTCAGAAGGAATCGCCTGAGATCATTGTAGTGATTCCCTCCTGGTCCAAGCAACCGAGGTTCTCCCTTCTTTTGGAAATGACCAGGAGCAGTTACTTCACATACTGGATCTACTTGCACAAGAGCAGCAGTGTTTTAAGGAGTTGGGAGGGTGGCTTAATGGCTAAGGCATTTGCCTTACAAACACAAGGTGCAGGGTTTGAGTCTCACAAGGGATAATTGGCTAGGCTTAAAATGGCTCGCAAGGGCAGTTAGCTTAGTACTAAACTATGAACCTATACTCCCCGACATCAATCATCTTCAGTTGACTGCCTGGATAATAGGGTCTTAATTCCTTTTAGGCACCTGTTTACTGAGAACACACATCAGATAGTAATGAAGGCTAGAAAGCCTGCTAGTAGAAAATCATAACTACCAAATGGAAAAGGTTTTCTAGTTGGTGGCAACAGTATACCCAGCACTGTTCAGGGCTAGTTCTCTAGTTTTATATTTGTGAGAATTACATTTCCATGGCCTTTCTTAATTCTCTATCATGGTTCATTTATCCCCCATTTCAGCATGTCTGCCCATGGATCCTCCTCTTTCAATGCAGTCTCATGTCAAAATGTTTTGAAAGGGTTTTTGCAAAAGAAGCCTCTAATAAAATCACTGGCCCCTCCTTGTGACTTAAATTTTGTGTTAGAGAAGCTAACACTTGCTCCATCTGAACCAGCTAACCTGGCTGATTTGATTTTCTTAATATGGAAACAGTTTTACTGCTTGCTCTGACCTCTGCTAGAAGGGAATTTGAGTTGCAAGCTCTTATGGTGAGTCAACCTCTCTCATTTTCCATAGGAACAGGGTTTCTTTGAGAACTAATCCTCCTTTTATGCCTAAGTGGCAACAGAGTTTACTTCAAGCCAAACTATCCATCTCCCTGTTTTCCTCCCTGAACCTGAAAGAGGGAGGAAGGACACTCCATACTTTGGATGTCTACGAACAACACAGGTACTATCTTGACAACTAAATCTGGTAGATCTTTGGATCGATTGGTAATTTGTTGTGAAGGTAAGAAGAGGCAAAATATGTCAAAACATTATTTCCAAATGTTTTTCCAAGGCTATTTTTTTATTTTGCTATACTCTCTATAACAAAACTATTCCAGTCAGCGTGAAGACCCACTCTACCAGGGGCATAGCTTCATCTATGGCTTTTGAAAGGGATGGGTTCTAGAAGCTGCTACTTGGTCCACTATACATACTTTTACAAAGCAGTACAAGCTTGATTCCTTCTCTAGGCCCAGATCAGTCTTTGCTAGGACCATTCAGGGACTGCTGGACTCTTCTCCTTCCACCTCCCAAATGTAGTTAGCTAGGGGAATCTACCCACATAGCTAAGGCTACTGCAGCAGTGATCAGTATGATGACAGTAGTACAGTTGTGTAAGTACAGTAGATGATCAAATAATCACTTCTGCAGTAGCCACTCCCTACATCTCCCTTGTTTTTTGGCGTGCTTTTAATGCCAGGGTGTGGACATCTATTTTTTGTTGTTCCTAGCTATGGCATTTCATGGCTTAGCACCCTCCTCTGACTGCTGGCAGGAAAGCTCTAAAGAGCTTCATACCCAAACTTGTCTTTTAGTTAGCTGAGCTCAAGCTGTCTGACAGTTTGGGCATGTGGAAATTTACCCAAAGCTTTGGAAGCTGGATGGCTGTTATATTCTTGGCAGATATAACCCAAATAGCTAAGACTACTGCAGTAGTGATCATTTGAACATCTACTGTTATAGTAAGCTTATTTACACAACTGTACTTTTTAAATTAGATAATGCCTGTGGGTTCAGCTGTTGATTTGGGTCAATGTCTGGAGGGTTAAACTTCATTCGTTAAAAATGTACATAGTTTTGTGCATGTGGTGTAAGTTAACAGAGGCTAGAGGTGTCCTGCAAATGTATTTAGTTTGAAGGCTTGCATTAAATCAAAATGTTTTGTAAAGTGTGACATATTTTCAAATGGAGATGAGAAGAAACACCTGTGCAAAAGATCAGCTTGCCAAACATTAGAGTGTAGATGTAAGACAAAAGTTGAAAATACACATCAAAAATATCATAGTGGCTACTCTATCTGTATTATCTTGGAAGGTAAATGGCATAAAAGATAAAGATCAAAAGGAGAGGGTATTGAATTATATAAAGAAATACAGAGTGCAAACAGCAATGCTGCAGGGGACATGTTTGGAAATAAAGGCACATGTGAACTTGACAAAGTATTTCAGAATTGATATTCAGCAGAATATCAGGAACTAAAGAAATACTTATTGCTAGAAGGATTCCAGTAGTAACAGAAAAGGAAAAATACAATGACAATAGTTGCAGTAGGAAAGCGCTGTTGGCAATGGAGGAGGGTCACACTGACATGCATTTCTATTTCACCAAAAACTGATATTATGGAGCTTAAATAATTTGGGGAGAAATCAGCTTTCAGCAGTGAATATTACTTACAGGTGGGGACTGGAACTTATCAATCCCAAAACCATAAAAACCGATGTAAGGAAGCTCAGGAAAATGGTTGGAAACAGAAGAAACACTGTATTGCTAAGAAGAACAGCAGGTAAGTGGTTTCATCTTCACCTTAAAGACTTCTTCAGAACTGCCATGTTAAAATACATTTACATATGTAATGCATATAAACCATATGACCTGACCAGCCAGTAAAATCTTTCAGGCAATTAATTAGATAAGTAGTTCAAAAAACAACAATGAACTTCTCCAAACACTTAATGAATCAACACCACAATAAACCATGTCTTTTATATATATATATATATATATATATATATATATATATATATACATATATATATATATATATATATATATATATATATATATATATATACATAAACATATAAAAATGACCATTAATGACAAGCTGTCCCTGCTAGTAATGTTGCCATTACAATGCAATAAAAAAATAATAAAACATGTGTATGTGTATTAACATATAAAATTCTGTAGCTTATACTGGATAAAAAAACACACCCTTAAAAATGTATGTAGTTTATCAAAAATATCTAAACATTTAATCATAAAAAAATCTAATCATTGTAAGGTCAGGTAATATGGTTTATATGCATTACATATTTAAATGTATTTTAACAGATGGCAGTTCTGAAGAAGTCTTTAAGGTGAAGATGAAAGCACTTAACTGCTGTTATTCTTGGCAATAAATTGTTTTTTTTTTCTGTTTCCAACTATTTTTTGAGCTTCCTTACATTAGCTTTTATGGTTTTGGGATTCATTGGTTCATAATTCATGGCTACTAGAGGAGGCTTTGATTCGGTTGGTACTGACCTCGCTTCGCAAATTTTGTTTGGTATTGGGAATCTTACTTTATTGTTGGAACAAATGACCCAACAAACTTTTGGGCATAATGGCTCTAACACTAATATTAGAAATTCCCAATATGATGCTGGTTCTGACTATTTTAATTTACCTTTAACCCAGAGAACTGGTTTACAATATAATAATGGCTATGGTAATTGTGAACTGGCCAATTTTCAAACGTGAAAAGCAGATAATTTTGAATTGTCTCTGGGAGATGAAGGTGAGCATTTTCAAACCTCGGGCTCTGGGATGGAGCATTCCTTCAGTGAACAGCTGACCTTGTTTGAATCTAAGCTGCTTTTCTTCAAAAAATTGCAACTTGAAAACATATATTTAAAGGAGAACTTGAAGGGGGGGCTGGTCCCGAAGGGGCTGTGTTTGTGGCAGTGCCGTAATAAGGCTGGCTTGGACATTGTAAGCCTTATTGTTCATAACAACGAAGTGTTAGATAAGCTATCAAGGGAAGTGGATGCCTTAAATAATGGCTTAGCTACAGATGGTCTTTTTGATTATTATGAATTACACAAATGTATTTAAAAAGACAGACAATATTTGTAAGAGCATTAAAGAGCATAAACTGATAAAGCTCCATAGAGACTCTGAAGCCTATTCTAGAGGCTGGGCTTATCCTGAACTGGTAACTCCTCCTGTAAATTGATTGGACAATTTGTGTCTGCAGATTGATGGACAGGGTGAGGCAATAAATACACCCCTTAGACTTGAAACTGCATAACGGCCATAGAAGGAACAGATCAGAGTTCTATCAGAAGGTCAGAGAGAATTATGGAAAAGAATGCTAAGACTAATAACCAAATAACAGGAATGTTAATTATGAGCAACTTGGGGTCTTTTCTAAGGCACAAAATAACTTTAAGAGATCAAATTCTTGGCAAAAAAGCTCCAGAGGCAGAGACAAAAAGCGAGCGAAATGGAAGAACTATCGGAAAGCTTGGTAAGTTGTGATTCGAGCCAGAACAACAGACCTAGCGTGTCATGCAAGTTGTTTTTGAGGAAAGAAGTGACTTTGATTATTTAGAATTAGAATTATTAGAATTATTTAGAATGGACTGGATATTTCACTCGACAATTTAAACACTTGTGATACTAACAATGAGCATAATGCATTTGTTGAAAATATTCATAGTGTCAATTCAAGTGTGGAGGTTAGTATAAAAGTTGATTGTGCTTCTAGTTCTGATGAAAATGAACAATTGCTCCATAAGACTGTCTATTTCACTTGTTCAGATGGATGGAATGACAATTTCAATAGATCTTTTTTAGCATATGATGCAGATTATGGTAATGATTGTAGTTTGTTTGAAACCAAGGAAGGAGGGTTGAATATAAGTGATGGCACACATATTCAGATGTGCCCTGAACTTATTTGCAATTCCACTGAAGACTTTAATGTTTGTAATTATTCTACTGGTATATTTTCTGCGACACATGCTGATTTACTGAGCAAAGGATTGATTTTTGTGCCTGCTAAAAAAACAAATATAGTTGAGGTTTTAATAGATTTTAAACTATTAGGAAATTAAATCTTTTACTTTGTATGAAACTTGTGATGATAATATAAAGTGCAGTAATGATGTGTGCCCTCTCAAAAATCCAGCTGTTTCAAGTCACCATTAAATAATTGGTTACTAGTGTAAGAAAAAGTGTGTGAAAAAGATATTTGTAGAACCTGCAAAGGGGCAAATAAGAATGCATCTAATTTCAGTAAGGTAGAGGAAAAATGTTTGAATTGTGCCCTAATAAAAACATTAGAATCATGATACCCAATAAGAGCAGTGAAATTTATATCATAGATGTGAGTCATTACACAAATAGAATGTATAAATTGTTTACAGACACCTATGGGGAGATTTCTAAAAATGAACTTAACATTGCCTATGCCAGGATAGTCACTACCTATATGGATATGCTTATGCAAGGGCAATTAGCTGTTGATATATATAATTATTTAATTAATAAAAATCCTGTTGTGGCTAGCATTTCTGGAATCCCAAAAGTTCTTAAAAATCTTTGTAATCCACCTTTGAGACCAATAGTGGATGCCAGCAGAAGTAAAACCTTTTATATAGCCAAATATTTAGATGGCATATTACAACCTTCAGTTGAAAAAATGGAGCAGATTTGCAAGGACTCATGGTGTTTTTTGACTAGCTTGGCTAAGCTTAGTTTTTCTAGAGACTGTCTACTGATGACTATAGATGTTCAAAATTTATATTTGATTATTCCCCCACAAAGGTCTAGAGTGGCTGGAAGAGATATTATTTGATATCTGTTTGATTGACAGTGATAATATCAGTACTATTGTGGTGCTCATGGAATTTGTATTAAATAACATTTTTATATACTTTGATGGGCAGTTATTAAAAAAATTAAATGGGGTTACAATGGGAGCAGCTTGTGCCCAGAGTTTTGCAAATCTCATTATGGCCTACTGAGAAAACAATTTTATTTTTAACAGCCCCTTTAACTCCTGTTGGAGTTTTTATATCAGGTTTTTGGACAATAGTTTTCTTGTATGGCATATGGAGAGGTTAACCGAATTTGTGGATTCTATCAATAATAGTACCTCTTTTCTGAATTTTACACATTTGGTGGACAAGGAGTCTATAGTATATTTTGATATTCAAGTGGTTAAGGACTATCAAAATGGGTGATTCATATCTAACATTTATAGGAAAAGCACTTTTTCAGACTCCTATCTCTATTATGATAGTTGGCACCCAGTTTTCCAAAAGAAGGCTGTAGTAAAAGGGCAGCTAGTGAGACTAGCACGGATTATCACCGATGATGCAACTTTTCTGATGAAGGTAGATAAGTTACGTATGTTTCAGAAGAAAGGGTATCCATTTGACTTACTTTCAAAAGTGAAGGATGAAGTCTGTGATAAGGGGAGTAGAAGGATTTTTGAACCTCTATTACCTAGACCTAATAAGGACAACCAACAAGGACTCAATCATATATTAACTAGGCAGGCAAGGGCTAAAAATTATGATAAACCCTTTGTAGTTACTTTTTCAGCTAATACCTAGGATATAGTTGATATTGTTAAAAATAATTGGTTAGTTATGTCTACGAAAGAAATAAGTAAAAGTTTGTGAAATTCATCAAAGGTGGTCTTCTGTAAAAACAAATGTTTCAAGTAATTATTGGAGAAAAGGGGGTTTCTATTTCAGGGGGAATCAACCCAAGGGGATGTTCAGATGTGGTCATTGTAAATAATGTCGGCATGTACTAGTGTGTAATTCTTTTAATATTAACAACAGGAAATTTGTTAAATATTTTAACTTTGATTTGTTAAGTATTTTAACTTTGAATCAAGTTGGGTTGTTTATGTTGCATTGTGTGATTCCTGTGATGCATTTTATATAGGGAAAACTTCCCACAAGTTAAAAGAAAAGATTTATGAACACGTAAACGAAATAATGAGAGGTAAAATGCATGCTTTATTTGGACATATATCCCAAGTTCCTGATCACAGATTAGATTGGGTTGTGAAAGATCCTAGGGAGTTTATTGTAGGTGAACATCTAAATAAAAAGGAACTTATTTGGATTCTTAGACTTAATGCTATGGAGCCATCGGGACTTGATGCCTGCTCCATAGCACCATTACAAAAACTAAAAAGTTTAGAAGGTTAAATGTGGTAGGTTTATAGTGTCCAATATTGTAGATTTAGTTCCCCCCTCCTTTTTTTTCTATTTGGTTTTTCCCCTTCTTCCAGTGATTAGATTTTTTTGTGATTAAATGTTTAAATATTTTTGAAAAACTACATACGTTTTAAGGGTGTGTTTTTAATCCAGTATAAGCTACAGAATTGAATTTGTTAATACACATATACATTTTTATTATTTTTATTGCATTGTCATGGCAAAATTACTAGCAGGGATAGGTTGTCATTAATAGTCATTTTATATGTTTATGTATATATATATAATGGTTTATTGTGGTGTTGATTCATTAAGTGTTTGGAGAAGTTCATTATTGTTTTTTGAACTAATTATCTAATTAATTGGCTGAAAGATTTTACTGGCTGGTCAGGTCATATGGTTTATATGCATTACATATTTAAATGTATTTTATCATGATGGCAGAAGAAGTCTTTAAGGCGAAGATGAAAGCACTTAACTGCTGCTATTCTTGGCAATAAAGTGTTTTTTTTCTGTTTCCAACCATTTTTTTGAGTTTCCTTACATCATTTTTAGAGGACTGGAACTTGATTTGTATTAGCGAGGATGTATCAGGGGGACTTGGAAGGAAAATATAACCAATGAAGGAAGATTTCTGCAGAACTTTATGGAAATGGTTAATTTAGAATGCATGAAATAGGTAGAAGGAACATTGACAGAATTTACATATTTCCCAACGTACAATAACTGCACTAGACTGAATAGAAATTATATTTCACAGAAGCAGGAGCATTCGATTGAAAGCTTTGACACACATCCAACAACTAATTCAGATCATGCACGGTTTAAAAACTAAGATAAAAATTCAGGGTAATAAAGTAAAAATGAGACACAATCTTTCCTATCCACTTGCTGAAAATAGAGGAATTTAAGGAATGGGGAGTGGAAATTATTTAAGAGTTAAGGAGTGTAGGAATTTTTACAGATGGGATAGCTAATGAGTGAAATAAAATGGAAACAGCATTTACAAATAGCATAGAAATAAAATAAAATATATAGTTAAGAGGTAATAGGAATTTAGAGGGTCTGGCAAAAGTTATTGCAAAATGAGGGAAATCTCACATAACTAGAAAAGTAGCAAATGTAGAGTGCTAAAGAGAAAATAATGGAGCATTTAGATAATATGCATGAGTTTAGAAAGATTGCAGTTAAGCAAATATTTTTTGATAACCCCAGAGGAAAAAAAATGCACAATGGCAGGCAACAGAAAAGTAGAAAGAGTTGTCACTAGTCTTAGGAAGCCTATGACAAAAACAACCAGAGATCTTATAGAGGTATTAGAGATTTCGGAAATTTAATGAAAATCTGTATAGCATCGAGGAATGTGGAAATCAAGAAAAAGCACAAATGGATATATTTATGTTAGACTTAATTATGCCAAGGTTAGTTGAAGATGATGTTCAACAACTAATAACGAAGATAGAAGGAGATATAAAAATGGTGATGAATAAGGAATCTGCAGGGAAATCCTCAGACAGAGGATATTCCCGTGGAAATTAGTAGAAAAGTGATAACCTGAAAGATTTTAATAGTATTTTAAAAGGAGGGGAAGCACCAGCATCTTGGAAAAAAGTTGTGGTGGCTGTATTACCCAAAATAGGTAAAGACCCATTAGATCCAGCTTCAAATAAACCCATTTCTATTTTGAACCATGATTATAAAGGTTTTCTCCATACTACTTAAAAGAATAGCAAATGTGTTGCAAAATATTGATCAATATGGATCAACATGGTTTTGTGGAGGGGAGGTAAATATTAATAGAACAATGATGATCCAAAGGGAGGCAGAATGTAAGAAAATACTGCTGCTCTTGATGGCTCTTGATGAGAAAGCATTCAAGATAATAATCTAGGATTTTCAGTAAGGCAATGAAAGCATTTGCTTTCCTCGATACAATTATGTTAATTCTGAAGATATATGAAGGGTCGGAGGCAAAAATTAAAGTGGGAGGGTTCTTTGATAAGTTGTATTTGAAAAGAGGACTCAGGCAGAGATGTCTTCTTTTCCTTTCACAATTTTGCTTTATCTAGAGTGATTGATAAATTAAGACACTCAGAAAGTCAATGTTATATTGGTATAGTGATGAAAAAAAGATTTCTTTATTTGTGGATGATATTTTGTACTTGATAAATCCAGAAAGGGACATTTTGGTGATATGGAACAGTAGAGATCGTTTAATTTTTTTTTTTTTGAGATATAAAGTTAATAAAGATAAAAGAAAGGCTATAGCCATAAGTTATGTACTCATACACAAATTGGTTTAGCAATATCCATATTTATGGGGACATAATAAGATGAAGTATTTAGAAGTATGACTTGTGAGCTAAGGATATGTTGGAAGAGATCAAACAAATGATAATACAAACACAGAGAAACTGGAAGGTCTTGGTTATGAATATGGATAGTAAGATACAAGCAGTGAAAATGTTTGTCTGTCTAGTTTTATATATAGTTCAGGCATATTTCTATCAACCAAATAAATTGTGGAAAATAACAGTGGTGAAGGAATATTTATGGGAAAGGAAGAGACCGAGTTAAGTGGGATAAGTTGATCCCCCTAAAAGGACAATGTAATTTAGGATCACCTGATTTGAATGGATGTTTTAGAGCTATGCAGTTAAGGCTCATATACATAACAGAAACAAAAGGATATTATTAAAAGTTGAAAGGGATGATTAAGTTGGGGTTAGTTCCAGAAATAAGGAGAGGATAGGATTTTAGATGCAAAACCTTTAGGAGAATACTAACAATCATACAAAATTGTATATTTATAAAGTTGCAGAAAGTATTCCAAGAACTAAGTTAACAGTGGAATGGAGAAAAGATATTTTGCCAGTAAGAATCTGCAAGTAGGGGAACAGAAAATAGGCAAGAAATTTACTCAGAAAACTGGAAAAAATCAAGTTATTGGGAAAAAATAACTCGAGAGGGAAAGATACTAAAGTAGGAAGAGGTCAAGAAGTTGTTTGGACTACAGTTAGACACTGCCTTTCTTACCAGGGATTGACATCTAAGTATATGCAGAGAGAAAGGGATAGGGAAGTCCTAAGTGAAAGACCTGCTCTGGTAGATCTTTTACTCTAATCTAGAACAGAATCTGCTATTAAAGTTGGATAAATTAGTAGGTCATACAAAACATTGCATGATAACTATAAGAATCAATCAGAGGAGGTTAGAAAAGATTGGGAAAAGAGACTGAAAAATCAATTTATAAAGGAACAATGGGTGGACAACTGTATGGCTCCAGAGTATGCAAATAAGTCCAGAAGGTTCAGGATTTTTGCTTGGAAATGATTGCATATCTATTTTATACCCCTAGCAGACTTCAAAGAAATTTTCCTGAGGTAGATTGCATATGTCAGAGGTGTGATGAGGAAGAAAAAGGCAACTGGGAATATTTGGGGAGAATGTGGGAGAGTAATAAGTTGGCAGATTTTAAATGTTCCTTGCAGAGTCCTCTGTCAGAAATACTGGGGGAAGAAATGGCGGTAACTAAGGAAAATATTCTTTTGAGCTGGGAGACAGGATCTGAATTGTCTAGACATAGTAAGGCCTTATTTAGTTTAATTCTGTTGGCTGCTAAAAAAGCAACTGCTAGAAAATCAAAATCTAAACTGACTGCATTTAAAGTACCAAACAGTGTAAAAGAAATGAAGGCAATGGAAGTGGGATCTTTAGAAAAGGATGGAACAAATTGCATAGAAATAACTGTCATTTGTGGGAACTATGCATGCAGAATACTGTATAGGAGGAGTGAGGTTTAAGGGAAGGCAGGAATTTAGAAGTTTATGAATTGTTGGACTAAATGATTGTATAAAGAATGAAAACATATGTAATGTATAATGTATATAACTGAATTTTTTTTCTCTTACTGTGTGTGTGCCTATGTCTTTACTTATAAATTTAATATAGATGTTTAAGAATGGTAGTTAATGAGGTCTCGTTGACTCACCCTACTCTTTTTTCCCTACCTCTCAAAATTCAGGGGAAAGGAGCCTATATTCTTTGGATGTATATGGGGAACTCAGGTTTTATTTGGACAAAACCAAGTCTATTAGGAGGGCTGATCAGCTTTTTGTCTTATTTCTATGACAAAAATGTGGGTGCTCTTATTTCCAAACAAACTATTTCTAATTGGATATCTATGACTATCTCCTTCTTGTTACTTGTTCCATGGTAAACAGATTCTGGTTCCAGCTCAAGACCATTCCAGTAGAGCTGCTGCTTTGTACAGGGTTTTCTTCAAAAGCTTAGACTCCAGATATATTCTTGAAGCAGCTACTTGGTATTCTGCTCACACTTTCACAAAATATTACAAGGTTGACGGATTTTTTTTCTAAGAAGAGTGCAGGGTTTGCTAGGCCTTTTGACCATAACCCTGTTTAGAGATCCTTCTTCCTATCTTCTTCAACAGCTTTACGAATCTCCCATTGGTTAATAAGACAACAGTGATCATGGAAGGACATGTTACTGTTGTAAAATAATTTAACATAATAGTAGATATGTGACTGATCACTGTTGCAGTACTACATCCCTCCCTCTAGTCACCTTTCTTTCTCTTTCTTTTTACTTTGGCCGCTGTTGGCTCTGTTTTTTGCCTCTCTTTTGACTTGTACATATGTATATAGTTGCCTCTACTTATGCTTAAGCTGCTTGTATGGGTTAGAAAATCCTGAGGTACTTTGTGTCTGTACATCCTTTGTGCACCTCTGCCTCTGTTGGGCTGAGGTCATAAGTCAGATGTATGGCATAAGGGGAGAAGGACCAAGCTTTGGTATGCCTGCTAGATGTATGACTATCTTGGGGAGGATATCCCATTGGTTAATAATACTGCAACAGTGATCAGTCAGAGCTTTTCCCTTAATCCAGATAAAGCTTCTTTACCAGGAACAAGAAAGACCTGGATATGGTGCAGATTTACTACTGCGTTATACCATGGATGTTCCAACATTAGAAAAGAAGGGTGCCTACCAGCTGTGGGATGGGGAAATTCTCTGGTGTTGGGGCTCACCACAGCCAGGAAATCCAAAGACTCAGTACTGAAATGCCATAACAAAAAGCCAGCACCCAACTGGAGAATAAATATTTTGTGTGTATAAACACAAAAAACAGACCGGTTTCGGCCCAATGTCCTTTTTCAATGTGTAACACAATCAGTTCAACCACCACATTTTATACAGAACATAATGGAATAATTGATCATAAATTAAACAGTTATAAATCAAAACAGGACTCAGGATTACAACGAGGCAACCAGGCCTTTGTCTGAATCAAACAGCATATATTCTTCAAACAGAAGGATTTAGCCAAGTAAGAAGTCCAATCTGTGTAAAATTCACAACTCACAGTTCATTTATTTGAGTAACATAAAAAATGGTAAGCACTTTTGCTAGATAACTTCTTCAGACCTTCAAGAACAAACACACCTTTCCTTTCCTTATATACTACCTTCAGATATTTCAAAATGTGTCATTACCAATCAGAGCACTTCTTACATAGTCATGTGTCTAATTTAAATATTTATACAAAAATGCAGAGATAAAAACAAAAGTGAAAATATAGAAATGAAATAATAAAAGCACCGCAACAACTTACTCAATATAAAATGTATAAAAGTTATACAGTACAAATATAACGCATATAACATGCACCAATTTATACAGAAATAAAATAATAAATCCATAGCAACAGCTTGCTTAAGACACAATTAAAAAATACAATTCAAGAACACAATTCAAGAATGTAGTTCAAAGTATTTAAGGGTTATGCAGCATAGTTATAACACATATAACATGCACTGATTTATAATGTAGCTATACTACAACCATAGAAGTCAGAAAGCAAATAATTTGAGTTTCTGACTTCACTTTTTCATCTTCCTATTCTTTAGGTAAGGTTTAATAGAGGCTCTTTCATTGAGTCCTCTCCCTTTGTCTGCTCTAAAGGCTATTATCCATCGTGCCTCTCTATTTTCAGTCATTATGCCCATGGAACGCTCTGTACAAGCTACATTGGATGGTACACAAGTTGTGGGATGCCACCCTTGTGGTCATTGTTCCTTCTGAAAATATATTTTTCAGACTTCAGAGTTTTCAAGCAAAAACACTTCTAAATGTTTTTCTATTAATATGTTTGGTAATTGTAACAGTGATTGGGCCATCTATCTTGTTCAGCTTTTTATGTTGGCCAAACCTCTAGAACCTTAAAACTTCGCATTTCAGAACATCAGTAACATTAGAAATAAGCATTTAAGAAATGCTTTATATAAACACGCTTTGTTTCATAAGACAGCAACTTTCAAATGTATTATTATTGACAGAATTTTGTGACATAGATCCCTTAAAACAGGTTGGCATAAATTGTTAAATAGAAAAGAAAAATCTTGGGTTGTGAAATGGGGGAGGGGGATTATTTCAACCTGGCCTTAATGAACATTTATAATTGTTTAATTTATGATCAATTATTCCATTATGTTCTGTATGTAATGTGGTGGTTGAACTGATTGTGTTACACATTGAAAAAGGCCAATGGGCCAAAACCAGTCTGTTATTTGTGTTTATACACACAAAATATTTATTCTCCAGTTGGGTGCTGGCTTTTTGTTATTATGAGTTTCGTTTTTTGAGTCTGTGTCCCTGCCATCCTTGCAGAGGTCTTGGCTGTGGTAGTTTC
Organism: Protopterus annectens; assembly: GCF_019279795.1. NCBI lineage: Eukaryota > Metazoa > Chordata > Ceratodontiformes > Protopteridae > Protopterus > Protopterus annectens. Next base: position 851,131,362 of record NC_056748.1, on the reverse strand, counting down.
TCAGTACTGACTCAGTCACCTACTCAAACATCTACATTTATGGTAAGTGCCTAACACAACTGTGCTGTCTAAAAGGTGTATACCATCATACTTCATTTCATAAAGATTTCAGTCAGTTGTTAAGATTTTTTGTCTGTTATACTTTCTATTTACATCCTTAACTTTTGGACTTTCCACACCTCCAAGGGTACTTAAAATGTCTAACTCCAGCTGTTGCCTCCTACAGACTTGAGGGAATCCATACTTATCCCTACCTGGATGGATTGCCTCACTTTAGCCGATTCATCTTAAGATACCCAGGCAACCATTTTCTTTGCCAACATCTTTCAAAAACTAACTTTCAAACCAAACCTGGAGAAATCTTCTCTAATTTCCTCTCGCTGGTTAACATTTCTGAGATGCCTTTTGGACACTTCTGTCTTGATGGCCTTTCTCCCTTCAGAAAATGTTTAATTTTTCTACCTACAGTTTTTAGCCCTGACTCTGCTGTCGACTACTACACCAATGGAGTTTCTCAGAATTATAGGTTATTTGACTTCATTCTAATGCTTCCCTTAGCCAGACTGCATATGAGGAAGACTCACTGGTTCATAAAGTCAGTTTGTCCTCCACATCAGCATTCTTTGTCCTTTCCCATACCCGTTCTAGGCTTTGCCATGAAGCATTGTCTGTGATGGGCATATCAAACTCAGTTAAATCCAGGTCCTCCTCTTTCTCCAACTCAGTCTGTAACAGACTCGTCAGACTTTCCATGAGGGTGGTTTCCAAAGGAGTCCAGCTGTAGAGGATTCAGGATCCTCACGTCATGAAAAAACACATCGACTTCAAAGCAATGATGGCCCTAATAAAGGCACAAAAACCTTGAATCAGCTGTGGAATTCAGGACCACTGCTGGTGATTACAGACAATATCACAGTGATATGGTACATACACAGAGGGAAATACATCTTACCCCCTTTGCAGAGTAGCCATGATTGCCTGGAAAGTTGGATCCCAGTACATTCAGGTGATTTGCATTCTGTGAGAGCTGAAAATGAATAGCTGTTACACCCAGAGGTCTTTTAACACATCACCCACCTGTTGGGATCTCCCCAAGTTAAATGTTTTCTTCTACTCACAAAAACAGTTACAGAAATGTTGTGCAGGACTCATTGCAAACAGGCCTGAGAAACAGATGCCTTTCCTTTCCCATGGATGGAGATGTTCTTCTGCACCTTTCTCCTTTTCCTCTTGATTAACAGGGTCCTACAAAATATCAAGGATGACTCTCACAAAATTCCAGTGGTAACCCTGTCTTGCCCCAGACATTGGTTCTCCCTTCTCATGCATCTGGCCAGGGTCAGTTACCAAAACCTTCCTCAGAGTGGAAATACTCACACAAGGCAAAGGATCCCATATCCACCCCAACATTCTGATCCTGTTTAGATGACAGTTTTTTAATCCCTTTAAAGTGCCTTTTTACAGAGCTCATGGAACAGGTATTAACAGAGGCTAGAAAACCTGCTACTAGAACATTATATTTATCTAAATGGAAGAGATTTTGTAGTTGGTACCATACTAGAGGCCATGACCCATAGCATCCAGGGGCTTCATCAGTTCTCTAGTACCTGTGTGGATTACTCTTTTATGGCCTTTGGTCAAAGTATACCTTTTAGCTATTTCAGCTTGTCTGCCATTAGATCTCCCCTTTCCTCTTCTATTCTGGTTAAGCAATTCTCAAAAGGGGATCATAAATAGTACACCGCCCAAGAAACTAGTGGCTCCACCATGGGATCTGAGTTTTGATGTTCTTCATCTCACATTGCTGCAGTCCTAACACTTGGGTAGTCTGCTGTCCCTCGGTCGGCCCGAATATCAGTGTATAAGGCTGACGTCGGTCAAGGCGCATTTGACTGACATCAGAACGTCAGGGTACAAATGCGCATGACCGACGTCATATCCTCAGTCTTTTTTGCCGCATGGTCCGATGCAGAAGCAGTATTGCAAGTGCCGTTCGGCGTTCTGAAATTTTTCGAATTCGGAGTTTCAGACCGAAGTCAGAGTTGGTTAAGTACCCCGTTGGGGAATATTTTGTTTTTTTCTTGCCTCAGTGGTTTACCAGATGTCAGAAAAAGTGAATAACTGTATTTCTTGTGGGAAACAGATACCGCATAGGGATTACCATAATTTGTGTATACCTTGTTTGGGACCTGAGCACGACGTTGTTGGGTGTCGCTTTTGTGCTAGGTTCAATAAACGCACTATAAAGCGAAGGTTGGATTGTGCCAGGTTGGTCTTTGGGAAGCGGTGCAATTACAATATGCCGTCGGATGCTCCGACGCCGGCTTCCTCAAAGAAGTGCAAGGACAAGGCAGTTAAACCTAGGTTAGAGGAGTCGTCCGAACCGGACGCCGGTTCTTTAGAGGTGTCAGTGGTACCGGTGGTTCCGACGGAGGCCTCTCTGGAGTCCCAGGGAGAAACTTTGATTTTACAGGATGTGGCCTCCCAGGAGGCAGGTCAGGCTGTAGGGGCTTCTCAGATAACTGTACTCCCCTCCCTTCCTAAGGGGTCTAGGCCCTCTCTTTCTGCTTCCAAGGCTTCTCCTAGAGGCAGGTCAAGTTTAGCTTCTGTGGGTGTCACTCCTAGTTCTTCAGGTTCTGTGCCCAAGAAGCACATGCTTAAAATGGCAGAAGATTTAATTACTTTAATTAGAGGCTCTATGCCCCCTCCTGATAAGAGGCCTAGGATGGAACCAGTGTTGGGGATTATGAGCAGGCTTCGGATGTGTCTGAGTCTTCGGCTGAAGACTTGCAGGAGTATTCTCATTATTCTGATTCTGATGTGGATGATTCTACTCCTTCTGCTTCTCCTCCTGAGGAATTTTCTTTTTCAGAAACCCTTCACTCCATGAGAGAGCATTTTAAATGGGAAGGTCAGGACTTCTCTGATTCCAGGAAAAGGCTTAGGGAATTTTTGTTTTTACCCCAGCATAGGCCTTTGGCTATACCTCCTGTTCTGAATGTGGTGGAAGATGTGTTTGCAGAGGCTTCTCTTAATCCTGATTCTTTGCCTCCTGCTCCTGTTAAACCAGATAGGTATTACAGGGTGCCTGAAGCTCATAAGTATCTTTTTAAAAGTCCTAGGGCAGACCCAGAGACTGTTAGCCAGGGGCCTAAGGGTGTTAAGGCTTCTGTTGTCAAGAATCCGGTTCCTGCAGATAAAGAGGCCAGGGCCTTGGATAGATGGGGAAAGAAAGTTTATACTTCTTCCACTCTTGCCATGAGAGCTTTGAATTGCCAGTTTCACATGTTGAAATATCAAAATTATCTCCTTTCACAGTTGAAATCTAAGGTTGATGCTCTGGCGGAAGGTATTGATTGTAAAGAGTTACAAGATTTAGTGCATGTTTCTGAACAGGTGGGTAAGCATTCTTTGCAATGTGGTTTTGATGCTGTACAGGCCTCGTCTAGGGTGGCTGCCACTGGGTCAGTTCTTCGCAGGCATGCCTGGCTGAGGGATCAAAATTTATCTGACCATGTTAAAACTAGGATTTTGGATGCCCCTTTGCAATCTGATGTCTTGTTTGGTTCTCCTGTTGAGGCAGTTTTAAAGAAAATGGAAGACAAGGCTAAGTCTATGCAGACTGTTAAAGATTTTTTGCAGGTTCAGCCTCCAAAGTTTAGTAGAAATTGGCCTACTAAGGGGTGGACGTATCCTTCTTATGATTCCCAGTCTAGGGGTAGATCTAGACGTGGCAGGGGCAGAGGTCAGGGCTCTTTCAGGCCTAGAACAGGGAGTTCTCCTGCACAGTCTTCGGGTGAGGGCAGGGGTCAGTCCTTTTGTAAACAGACCCAATGACCTACCTTTTCAGCTGCCAGAACCTTCCCGCCTGGCAGCACCTTTGGGAGGAAGGTTGGCACTTTTCAAAGAAAATTGGAGTTTGATTACCCAAGACAGATGGGTATTGGATATCATACATCATGGTTACAGGTTTTATTTCCATACCTTGCCTCCTTTCAAAGGCATGCCAGACATTCCTCCTCAACAAAGAATAGAGGCTCACAAGCAAATTTCTCTGTTACTCCAAATAGGGGCCATACAGCGGTTCCTATGCCAGAAAGGGGCCTAGGATTTTATTCTCGCCTGTTCCTTGTACCAAAAAAGGGGAACACGTGGAGACCAATTTTGGATTTATCTATCCTCAACACTTATCTGGACATTCCCAAGTTCAAAATGTTGACGTTACAACAGCTTTTACTGCTGCTGGGCAAGGATCACTGGATGGTAACTTTGGATCTCAAGGAGGCTTACCTTCATGTTCCTATCAGGTTAAGTTGCAGGAAGTATCTGCGTTTTCGGACTGGGATTTCTCACTATCAGTTCTCTGCATTGCCCTTTGGCTTATCTACTGCGCCCAGAGTATTTACGAAAGTTCTGGCTCCAGTGATAGCTTTCTTCAGGCTGAAAGGAATACAAATCTATCCTTATTTGGACGATTGCCTGATTCTGGCTCAAGGAAGGGACGAGCTCCTTCGTCATTTGGAATATGTGATAGCAGTGCTAAGATGCCTGGGGTATTCTGTGAACGAAATAAAGTCCAGTCTAGTACCCTCTCAAGACATGTGCTTTCTGGGTGTAAGACTGAATACAGCATCCCAGATGGCCTTTCTAACCCCGGACAAACAAAAGAATCTTTCCCTTTACTTCCATCATCTATCTCTTCAGTCCGGGCTGACTGCAAGGACAGTCCTTCAAGCCTTAGGGTTCATGGCATCTTGTATTCTGGTGCTTCCCAATGCCAAACTGCATATGAGGAAGTTGCAATGGTATCTCAAAAATGTATGGACACAGCACTGCCAGGATCTGGACACTGTCATTCCAATAATACCTTGCATTCAAAAGGAATTTTTGTGGTGGGCTCAGGAATGTCACCTAAACAAGGGACTCTCTGTGACCCGGCCAGAGGCGAGTCAAATTTTAACGACAGATGCCTCGGACAAAGCTTGGGGAGCTCATCTAAGCGGAAAGTGGATACAAGACAAGTGGCCTGTCAGACTACAGCATCTACATATCAACTTGAAGGAGATGTTAGCAGTCCAGTTTGCATTAATAGCTTTCAAGGATTTACTTCTTCCAGGGCAGGTGTTGATTCTAACAGACAACACAACTGTCATGTGGTACATCAACAAGCAAGGGGGAACACATTCTTATCCTCTATGCAGGCAAGCAATGATTTTGTGGGAGACTGCTCTCAGTTTACAACTAAGTCTTCAGGCAAGGTTTCTGCCGGAGCACAGAACTCCTTAGCAGATGTGTTAAGCAGACAAATCATGGATCCCCACGAGTGGAAACTGGATCTTCATGTATTTCAGAAATTGACAGTGTCCTGGGGAACTCCAGACATAGATCTGTTCGCTTCTCCACTAAACCACCAGCTGCCAAAGTTTTGCACAAAGAGGTTTCATCCCACAGCTTGGAAAGTGGATGCTCTTTCTTTCAGTTGGAAAAATCTTCATGTGTATGCCTTTCCACCTCTGCCTCTCCTCCCAAAGGTACTTCTGAAGGTCAGACAGGACAAGCCAAGGATGATTTTGATAGCTCCAGATTGGCCTCGACAGCACTGGTACCCATTACTGAGAAGTCTAGTACGGAAGCCTCCATGGCCTTTGCCTTTGATTCCACATCTGTTGTCCCAGGAGGACAGTCATTTGCTCAATGTCAAACTTCACTCTCTTCACCTAACAGCCTGGCATATTCTGTTTTAAACCATAGAGGGTCTCAACTTCCACAACAAGTTTTGAATGTGATTTTGGAAGCTAGAAGGCCTAGTACAAGGAAAGTGTACGCAGATAAATGGAAGAGATTTTTGTTTTGGAGTGCAGCTAAGGATTTGGATGTTTCTGAGCCTGATTTAAGTGTGGCTCTTCAATATCTTACTGAGTTGTTAGACAAAGGTTTGTCCTTCTCTTCTATTAAGATTCATGCTGCAGCAATTTCAGCTCACTATGACTGTGACCCACCATTGTTTTCTCATCCTTTGTTCAAGCAATTTCTTAGAGGGGCAAAGAATATAAGACCCCACGAAGGGCTCCTACTCCTGCTTGGGATCTCAATTTTGTGTTGGAGAAACTCACTCTACAACCTTTTGAGCCTGCAGCTACTGCTGAGTTGAAATATTTATCATGGAAGACTGCTTTTTTGTTGGCCATTACCTCTGCAAGAAGGGTTTCTGAATTGCAGGCCCTTATGGCAGTTGAGCCTTTCTTAATTTTCCAAAAGGATAGGGTATCTTTACGTACTAATCCTTCCTTTATGCCTAAAGTGGTTTCTAGTGTGGCTTTAAACCAAACTATTCATTTGCCTACTTTTTATGCAAATCCCCAAAATAAAGGGGAAAAGATTTTGCACACTTTAGATGTACACAGGCAGTTGCGATATTATTTGGACAGAACTAAAGGGTTCAGACAATCTCAGCAGTTATTAGTTTCTTTTGCTTTGTGCTCTCAGGGCAAGCCCGTGTCAAAACAAACTATTTCTAAGTGGATTGGATTTTGCATTGCTTTCTGTTATTCCCATCATGGCAAAGAGATTCCAGCTGGGATTAGGCCTCATTCCACTAGGGCTACTGCCACTTCAACAGCTTTTTGAGGGGTGGCAACTAAGGATATTTTGGAGGCAGCCACTTGGAGTTCAGTGCATACCTTCTCTAGGCATTACCACCTTCCATTGTACTCTAAATCCAGGGCTGGTTTTGCCACTGCTGTGTTGCAGGGCATTTTGGCAGCTCCTGCTTCATTATAGTTTAGCCATCCTCCCTTACCTCTGCTTTGGGATTCTACCCAAGTGTTAGGACTGCAGCAATGTGAGATGAAGAACATAGTACAGTTTTGTACCTACCATAAATGTAGATGTTCAAGATCCACATTGCTGCAGTCCAATTTACTCCCTCCTTCCCTCTGTAGTTTGAGGTGGTTGTGTGGGTTGGGTTATCCATCTGAGGTATATTGTGTATATTGTATATATTGTATATATTGTACATATTTTTGGTGTTAGGCTGCTTGGTTGTTTAGTTGTTGTCTATGGGTTTTGACCTTTCTTTTTAGGGTCTTCTGACATCTGGGGCAAGAAAAGACTGAGGATATGACGTCGGTCATGCGCATTTGTACCCTGACGTTCTGATGTCAGTCAAATGCGCCTTGACCGACGTCAGCCTTATACTCTGATATTCGGGCCGACCGAGGGACAGCGGACTACCCAAGTGTTAGGACTGCAGCAATGTGGATCTTCGAACATCTACATTTATGGTAGGTACAAAACTGTACTTTTTGGAAAACTAACTTTGCCTCTATTTATACCTTCAACTGGTACTTCTTAACATTCCTTACCTGGAAAACATCATATGTTATTGCTCTGATCTCAGCTAGAAGAGTATCTGAGTTGCAGGCTATAATGTCTGCTCACCCCTTGACTTTTAGAACTTATTCATCATTTATGACAAAGGTGATTTCTGAATTGAACTTTGAACTAGTCTTTTCACCTTTCTGTTTTCTTTTTTCAGCCAAAAAAAAACAGAGGAGGGGGAATTCTTTATTCTTGGATGTCCACAGATAGCTTAGATACTACTTGGAAATGGCAAAAGATTTCAGACTGGTGGACCAACTCTTTACTTCCTATGAGGGTAAGAAGAAAGGACAACCAGTTTCAAAACAAATATTATGTGTATCCAGGCTATTCAACTGTCCTATTCTTTATGTGACCCCTAAAGGGTAGAGGACAACCCACTGGAGCCATGGCTACTTCTGTTTTTTTTTGTTGACTCTAGAACTACTTTCCCTTGCTGAGAGTGGGGTCCCCTCCTTCTGCAATGACAAAGGATTATAAATGTGGACGTGTCATGTTTCTGAGTACAGCCTCCCTTGAATAAGGCAAGAAAGCTTTTAATTTTGGTGCCTTTAAGTCTGATTTTATACCAGTATGCCTTCTTGCTTCAACAGCCATATGGTGTACAAGGAAGGTTCCCAAAAGCTTTTGTATACTGGCCTTATTTCTGAACCTTGGCAGGATGCATCCTGTATATCTGTATGATTCTGCAGTAGTGATTTATTTGAACATCTACTGGTTTGGTAAGAGTACTTACACAACATTGGCTCCTATCCCTAAATATGAAAATTATCCCTCTTCTGGTCCCTAAAATCCAATCAACAAAACATCATCTAAGCAACAGGATAAAAATGTCAGGGATACAAAAAAAGGAGATGGATAAGCTCAATAACTATCTGTGCCTCTTTTCTATTTCCTTCTTATCCCAGTCATTCTTCCCAAATTCCAGACAATCTTTGTTGCTGCCTTCTGTTTTAGAAAAAGATAAGTTCAGATGCCTGGTTCTTAAAATATATATTCATATCAAGAATGATTACTGGCTTCAATGGGCATCTCTTCCTCCCGATCAGGGATCCCATCTCTGAATAAATATTGGTTTCCTCAAGTACTGCTAAACTTTAGTAGCCATGGCTGTAATAGAACCGGTGCCTTCTTCTAAAGCGGCAGACGTTGATTGTTTAAGAATGTTCCTGACACCCAGGAAAGATCGCAAGTGTCCAATTGGGACCTTTCAAAACTAAGTACCTTTCTTTTGGTATCAACATTCAAATGTTCACTCTTCATACTGTTTTGTTTTTTCTTCTGTTTCCCAAGGCTTTTTTAGGTACTCTAGGTTTAAAAGATACCTATCCGTCCTTCCAAGTTCACAATGCACAGGCATTATTTCAGATTCTGTGCATTGGAATTGCATTTCTAACTTATATTTTCACTTTTTGGTCTTTCCACTGCTCTGAGATTTTGAAGAGTGCCTAGCCTGAGTCATAACCTTTTGCAGACTTTAGGACATCCTTATTTTTCTATATTTGGACGATTGCCTTATCTCAGCTTCTTTTGCCCAAGACGCCCTAACAGCACTTCAGTTCTTTATTCATCCTTTCAGCAGCCTGGGGGTTCAAACTAAATCTGAAAAAGTCATTTTTAAACCCCTCTTGTAGGTCAGTGTTTCTAGAGTGTCTTGTAGACACCTCTCTACCCACTGTCTATCTTCCTCTAAAGTATTGTCCTTTCTAACTAACTTTGGGAGTCCATATACAAAGAAATATGTCCACAACAAGAGTTACTCAAAGTTCTGGGTCATATAGTTTCTTCCATTCTAAACCATTTGCCAGACTACGTATGAAAAATCCAATGGTGCTACAAACTAGTCTGGCTCCAACATTTTCATACCTTAATCTTTCAAATGCTTGTGCACAGTTTCATCAAGAAGGAGCTTGAGTTCCTACTGTGGGCCAGTAAAGTTTTTGTAAATCCAGGCCTTGTGTTTTTTTGTTATCAGTCTGCATAGTCAATCAACATGTATGCTTTAGACTTTGCATGGGGACAGTTTGCCAAAACATCAAGATTCAAGGCTTGTGGGACTCTCACTTCTGAAACCATCATACAAATTTCAAGGAGATGATGGCTCTAATAAAAGCCATCAGTATTCTTAAGTCTACTGAGGAGCGGTGGACCACTGTTAGTGATAGCAGACACCACCACAGTGATATGGTATATGAACAAACAAGGAACCACAAAGTCGTACACTCTTAGCAGACTAGCCATGATTGTCTGGGACCCTTACTCTTGAGGCTACATACATTCTGACAGAGCAGAATACTATAGCAGACTCCATGAACACATCAAATATAGATACTCAGAAATGGATGATACACTGATGAGGTTTTCAGGACATTGTCCACATGTAGAGAGCTCCCCAATTAAATCTATTTGCCTCCTACTGAGAAAGGCAATTGATTCAGTTCTGTTTAGGACACTGCACCAAAAGGATTGGAAAACAAATGCAATTTCTTTCCAATGGATGAGGATGTTTCTTTAGGGCTTTCTCACTTTCCTATGACTTCCAAAATTCTTCTAAAGATCAAGATGGACTTGCTGAAGAAGCTTCCAGTTTACTCCATTTTAGCCTAGCTACCATACATGTGCATTAGCCCACTAGGCCAACTCACCTCTAGCCAAGAGCAGTTACCAGAAACCTCCTGATTGAGTAGATCTATTCACACACATACAAGGGATCCCTGATCCACACCAACATTCAAAATATCCATCTGACAGTATGGATGATATGCTTTTTATCCTGTTTAAGCACCTTTTCTCAGAAGATGTGAATCAGTATTAAAGGATGTTAGAAAAAACTGTTACTAGAAAATCATACTTGGCCAAATTGTAAAGATTGTCTAGTAGGTGCCATAAAAGAGAGCAAAGTCCATCACAAGCAGGGGCTCCTCTGGTTCTTCAGAACCTGAGTGAACTGCTCAACTCTGACCTGGAGTGCACTTTTATGAATGTACATTTTTTACCTATTTTTCTTGCCTGCTTTTAGATCTTCCCTTTCTTCTTTATTCCAAGTTTAACAATTTTTTGAAGAGGTTTTGCATAATAGGCCACTAAAAAACAAATGACCTCTCCTTGGGTTCTTACCTTTGTTTTTGAAATGCTAACACACACCCCTTTTCAATCCACAGCCAATGCTTCTTTCAGATTTCTGACTTGGAAGGTGATTTTGCTTATTGATCTGAGTTCAGCTGAATTGCAGGCCCTGATGTTTGTGCATCCTTTTCTGATTTTCACAAGGAAATAACTTTTAGACCAATCCTTCTGTTATGCCAAAGGTTGTTTGAATTTACTTTGAATTAGACCAGTCACCTCCCTGTGTTTAGCATGAACCTAAAAATAGAAAATTCTACATACTTTAGATGTCTATAGACAATTCAGATTATATCTGGACAGGACTAATGATTTTAGAACATCTTTTTGTCTGTTTTGGTGGAAAAAGAAAGGGCAGTCAGTTTCTAAATGTTTTTCTCTTGCTATCAAATTTTATTATACTCACCATGGGAAAAAGCCTCCCACAGAAAGAGCTCATTCATAGGTAGGTACTAGGCTATTGGTCCTAGGTCCTAGGGTCTATACAAGCCTAGCCAAAAAGGTACCCTGGCTTTCACCACCCAAGAAAATTATTTTCCTGTGCTCCTGTCGAGCAGAGCCACAGAGGTGATCCCCGGGGTGAATTTCCTATTCCACATCCAATCAAGATTTTTCTGGAAGAGTGCTAATGAGGAGCTTTGTTTGATATAGATAGGTAGTTTGTTCCAGAGTATGGGAAGTCACTGGGACAGGAATCTATCCCTTGAGCATGTTCTGTTTATTGTGGTGACAAGATTTAGGTCCCTAGAGCGTGTAGCTCAGAGGGATTGGGATTTCTTTAAGTGGAGCATGTCCAACAGCTCTGGATTTGACATAGCTTTGTATGTTAGGCAGAGATTGCCTCTGAGTAGGCGATATGCGAGGGAGTAAAGCTGGAGTTTTTTGAGACGGTCTGCATAGGGCATCTTTTTGAGGCCAGTAATTTTCTTTGTGAGGTATTTCTGCAGCCTTTCCAGTTATTGTAGATGTCTTGTGAGGTACATACCAAAAGGGCTGTTGTACTCTGTAATGGGTCTAATGAGTGACAAATAGAGGGGAACAATGATCTCTTTTTTCCTGGATGAGAAACCTTTTGTGATGAGGTGTGATTATCAAAGGAGAGACTACTGTCCACCTGTGTCCCAAGGTCTCTTATCACACTTTCGGTGTTAAGTAGACTACCATCTATGTGGTAGCTCATGGGTATGGAGTTTTTACCAAAGGGGATGACAATGCACTTTTTGGCATTGAGCTTGAGGCCATGGCTTTGACACCAGGCATCTGTCTCAGGGAGGCCCTTTTGTAGGATGTCCACATCGTTAGGAGTTTCAGTTATGGCTCCTAGTTTGCAGTCATCTGCAAACTTTATTAGCCAAAAACCTTCTATGTTAGCATGTACTTCAGAAAAGTAGATACCAAACAGGAGAGGACCCAGGACTGAACCCTGTGGTACTCCACTTGCCACTGGTTTGAAGTTGGATTTGGACTCTGCTACTTTCACAGTGTGGGTTCTGTCAGGGAGCCAGTTGGCAACCCATCTTGTGACACAGGGATTTATACCTAGTTCAGTGAGTTTATCTATAATTCCAGAGTGGGATATGGTGTCAAAAGCCTTGGCGAGATCTAGATAGGCTATGTGAGCCACCTTACCCTTGTCTATGGCTTTGGTGACTGCTTCAAAGATGTCTATCAGGTTTAGGAGACATGATCTGCCTTTTACAAACCCAAACTGGGTAGGGTCCAGAGTTTGGAGATTACCAATGTCTTTGTTTATAAGTTCCATGATGATACATTCCATGGCCTTGCAGACCAGGCTGGTTAGGCTAATGGGGTAGTAGTTCCCGAGGTAAGTGGTGGCTCCCCCTTTATGTAGTGGGATAACAGTCGCTGTGCACCATTCAGTGGGCACAAAGCCTGAGGTGAGGCTATGACTGAATATGGTGCTTAGGTGTGGTGCCAGTTCATTCTGTAGTTCATGTAGAATGCAGCCTGGGATGTTGTCAGGTCCCATGGATGCTGTGTTCTTGGCTTTGGAGAATGTGTTTTTTACCTGTGCAGCCGTGATTACAGGAACTTTGCATTCTTCCGGTATAGAGATGATCCCTTTAGGGGGTGAGGGGGGGGGGGTAAAGTTAGCCACCAGAAAACTGAAACTTATAAATTCACCCTTTCTTCCTAAGCTGTGGAATTCATTCCATACAGTTACACAACTGCAACAGTGATCCAATGATAAATATAATACAATTATGTAAGTTAACAATAAGCATAGATTCTTGAATAGATCACTCTTGCAGTATTAGCATCCTTCCTCCTTTTTTAATTCCTGCCCTTTCTTTGGCAAGATTAGAGTACCCTCTTTATCTTTTCCCTCTGCTATGACATGATGATCACTGCTGGATTTCATCTAACTGTTAATAGAGATTCAGGTTTCAGCCTCCCCTGTGGGTAAGAAAGCTCTGAGATTTTTCATGCCTATATTTCTTCCTTTATACCAGCACTTACTCACATGCTAAGGATGGATGCACAGTAAGGGAAGAAGGGCCTCAAAGCTTTGTAGACAGGCTGGACATTTGATCCTTGGCAGCAAACATCCCATATAGTTATTGCTACCGCAACAGTGATCTATTTGGATACCAGTCTTTATGGTAAATTAACTTATACAACTTTACTGTTTGCTGCTAGTTTAACTGTAATATGCAGTAAATTATTGCATCGGGTTTTGTTACATCTTGGAAGGTAAACTGAGAATGATTTAACAACTTCTGAACCAGTTGTGCAAGATTAGTGTTAGCTACTCTTTACTATACTTTAAATCCATGATTTGTTGACAGTTTATTGCTAAATATGCATCATGTACCATGGCTAATTTATTTGTATATACTTTTGTATATAATTTGTCCTTTGGTAACTCTTATTTACATTGATGTATTCATCCAGGCTAAGCCTGAAATTAGTTCACTGTGATCAGTATCATAGCCTGGTAATCTTAACTAAAAGTATTCCATAGTTTTCAAGCTCCACATTATTAAGCATACCTGCACCAGTTCTTGTAGCTCCTAGCACTGCACCAACATTGTGTTTGTATTTAAAATGCATTTTTTAACTGGTTAAATACCTCTACAATATATTTGCTTTATGTTAACAGCTAAAATACCGATGTTCTCAGCAATTTGTTTGAGAAGACTAGCTTTGCTTACATTTTTATAACCTTTTTAATCTTTAACAATGTGTCCTAGTCCATTAACTTGAAGGTATATGCGTTTAGATAAACTGCGCTGTCAGTCTATCCATATTTGACTCCAAATGTCATACCAGTTAGATTACTTGTCTGGTTGATGATTTAGTTACATGAGGTATATGGGTTGCTGTAATAAAACAAATCCAATTTACTACTTTCACAGGAAGTTAGTTTCCATATCACTGTATTTAGCAGGTTATTTTTACTCATTTTCCCTCTCAAAAGTTGGTTTATCAATCATTACTACAAAACTACCAGTTACTTGCTTCCAGCAGGGCTCTCAACCCAAAGCAATGTTGGCTTTTGGCACATCTTTTCAAATGCCTGTGGATGTATTACAAGTATTCAGACCTTGACGATATTGAACAGATAGTGCCAATGTTATTAAGGTCTCAGATAACCCGGTGAATGAATAGAAAAATGATTATTTAGCATTGTCGGTCAGTACCAGAAGTGTATCATCAGGTCCTATAGAGATACTTCCTTTTGAGTTAGTTTGGATTGGAGTTTTTATCCAAATCTAAGGTCCCTACCATCTCCTTGTAAGCATTTTCCTGTAATAGTGCATCTTGATGCAGAGTTCAGGTAATGGTTGTCCCCTCGTTAGCCTGTCCTTATTCTTATGTTAGCAATTTTTGCTATCAGATCTTGGGTGGCTCTTCTTAAAAGCCCAGTCTGGATATAACAAAATAGTCTGTCCTCAGTGCCAGGATGATGATACTACAAACCTCCACCCTAGTGGGATTTGAACCTTTGAGCTGGTATGCATTGCTCTGTCAATGTGTCAAGCCATATAGGTGCATTTGTCAGTATGTGATGAACAATTTCTGTTTGTTGTTTCTACAGCTGCAAAAGAGTTGTTATTTAGTATGCAGTAGTTGTAGTGGGGCTGCTTGTTCCCCCTGTGGTCTGTTCACTTAGTCTGCTACTTGTAAACATTTTGTACCATCCATAATGAGTTCAGTTTTAAGTATTTTTCCTGGTTTTACTTTAATGATAAATTTATATATTCAGTCAGAGATCCATCCTAAAGATAAATAATGTGTAATACCCATTATACTATTGTTTTTCACTTATTCCTGTATTTCCACTGTGGTGAAATGAGACCTTTGACCACTCTGTATTCCTCTGAAAATACCATACATGGAATATAATTCTTGCAGTCCTTTTCGAACTATAATGTGCTGGTGTAAGTGCCCACCAAGGTCAAAAAATATTGTCAATTCTGTTTTAATGGGGTCTGATGAAAGTCTTGCTATATTTGTTCTGTGTGCTTCATTGATGCAATGTCCCATGACTTTGACTGTAACAAAAGTTTGATTTCTTGATATATGTCATATTATTTCATATTGTCCTGTACTGTAGTATTTTACAGTGCCATTACATGTGCCCTTTGCCCAGTCCATAGTAGTGTTTCAACCCAAATCTCCTCTCCTTGGTACAATGCAGACAAGGAGGCCATCTATCTCATCATGCCCCTCTTCAATGGGTGTGCATTTTGAAGATTTTTTATGGGGATAGCACTTCAGGTGAGTACCAAGGAGGTTTCAATCTCACAGAAAGGCATGAGGGACTACTTATGGTTGTAGCAACAAAGACCTGTATCTTTACATTCTGTATTTCATATATTGAAAGACACCTTAAGGCATCCTCCCTAGATGAATTCTCAATCACTGACCGACAGCAAGCCTGCTAGTCCACAATGTGGAATAATCCTGTAAATATTTGTATAGAGGCACCAGTGCAAGCATAATGGTAGACTTGCATTCTAAATTGATTCCAGAACTTGGTGTAGTTGACAAGAAGCATCCCAAATATATTTGGTAAAAAGCAATATACTTTAGGTTACCTAGTCCTTAAAACAATGAGGTGCCAATCTCCAGCAAATTAAAGTTGATTTCTAAGAACCAGGATGAAGCCAGGGAGCAGATAATTACAAGATGCATCCAAACTGCTTTTAAGGCTGGCAGATCAAATGCTAATGAAGTGCTATTGATGCTTGTACCAGGAGTATAGTTAAAGGTATAACAGTGTGCAAGGCTTTGTTTTCAGGCCTTGCCTATAGGAAGTTATAGGGAGGTTGCTTATGGCCCTATTGGAAAGAGCCTTGTGTGGCCACCTTTATAAAGAAATTTAAACAGCTAGAACAGAAGGAAAAAAAAAAGACTATGGAGTATTAAGCAATTATTTCATGGACCTATCTTTGTACAGTTGAAACTACCCTACTAAACAGTGCCCCTTACAGGAAACAATCCAGAGAGAGCAACTTTAAACAAAAGTAGCCTTTGAGAAGAAACAGGCCTGAGGGATGGAAAATGCATCCAAGGTGGTGGTGAGGAAGAAAACCCCACATTCTCAAGGCACACGTGAGCTGCACTATCTCCTCTCCCTCTTCATAGTTCTTTTCACCTTTTGGATGGAAGGGCTTTCCATTTTGAAGACCGTTTGTTCTTAAGCTATAACTACAGACAATTTGATGATAAGATTTTGTTAGGCTATAAGAGAGACTTTAGAGTCTTCCCTTCTTTTCTGCAAATACTTTCCATATTCTGAAACTGAGAGAAATGGGCAAATATTGCACAGGTCCTTTAAATATGAGCCACAGAAGTGGTTAACTGGACTCTTTCCTTTGATCATAAAGATTATCAGCTTTGGAAGGAAATGATGGCCCTCATCCTAGCCCTGAAAGTTATAATGGACCTTACCACAGTCATATGGTGCATAGAACCAACTTTTGCCAGCTATGCAGACCAGCAGTGACAGCATGGAATATAGCTTTTTACCTGAGCTTTTACCTTTAAGTTACTTGAATCCCCACAGACTTGGAAAGTACAGTTTTGTACCTACCATAAATGTAGATGTTCGAGGATCCACATTGCTGCAGTCCTAACTATTGGGTAGTCCGCTGTCCAGTCGGCCCGAATACCAAAGTATATGGCTGACGTCGGTCAGGGCGCATTAGACTGACGTCATGCGCATGACCGACGTCATATCCTCAGTCTTTTCTTGCCCCAGATGTCAGAAGACCCTGAAAAGATAAGGCCAAAAACCAAAAATTCCCAACATATCTGCACCAAAATATATACAAAATATACAAAATTAGCAGAATATAACCTCACCTACACAACCACCCCTAAACACAGAGGGGAAGGAGGGAGGGTAAATTGGACTGCAGCAATGTGGATCCTCGAACATCTACATTTATGGTAGGTACAAAACTGTACTATGTTCTTCATTCCACATTGCTGCAGTCCTAACTATTGGGTAGAATCCCAAAGCAGAGGTAAGGGAGGCTGGCAAATCATAAGGAAGCAGGAGCTGATAACATGCCTTGCAAAATAGCTGTGGCAAAACCAGCCCTAGACTTAGAGTAGAGAGGAAGGTGGCAATGCTTAGAGAAAGTATGCACTGAACTCCAAGTAGCTGCCTCCAAAATATCCTTAGTTGCCACCCCCCTTAAAAAAGCTGTTGAAGTGGCAGTAGCCCTAGTGGAATGAGGCCTAATCCCAGCTGGAATCTCCTTGCCATGATGGGAATAACAAAATGCAATGCAAAACCCAATCCACCTAGAAATAGTTTGTTTTGACACAGGCTTGCCCTGAGAACTCAAAGCAAAAGAAACAAACAACTGCTGAGACTGCCTAAAATCCTTAGTCCTGCTCAAATAATAACGCAATTGCCTGTGTACATCTAAAGTGTGCAAAATCTTTTCCCCTTTATTTTGGGGATCTGCATAAAACGTAGGCAAATGAATAGTTTGGTTTAAAGCCACACTAGAAACCACTTTAGGCATAAAGGAAGGATTAGTGCGTAATGATACCCTATCCTTATGAAAATCAAAAAGGCTCAACCGCCATAAGGGCCTGTAACTCAGAAACCCTTCTTGCAGAAGTAATGGCCAACAAAAAGCAGTCTTCCATGACAAGTATTTCAGTTCAGCAGTAGCTGCAGGCTCAAAAGGTTGTAGAGTAAGTTTCTCCAACACAAAATTGAGATCCCAAGCAGGAGTAGGAGCTCTACGTGGGGGTCTTATATTCTTTGCCCTCTAAGAAATTGCTTGAACAAAGGATGTGAAAACAATGGTGGGTCACAATCATAGTGAGCTGAAATTGCTGCAGCATGAATCTTAATGGAAGAGAAAGACAAACCTTTGTCCAATAACTCAGTAAGATATTGAAGAGCCACACTCAAATTAGGCTCTGAAATCTCCAAATTCTTTGCTGCAGTCCAAAATAAAAATCTCTTCCATTTTTCTGCGTACACTTTCCTTGTACTAGGTCTTCTGGCTTCCATAATCACATTTAAAACTTGTTGAGGAAGTTGAGATCTGCTGTCTTTCAAAACAGAATATGCCAGGCTGTTAGATGAAGAGAGTGAAGCTTGACATTGAGCAGACGACCGTCCTTCTGAGACAACAGATGTGGAATCAAGGGTAAAGGCCATGGAGGCTTCTTTACCAGACTCCTCAGTAATGGGTACCAGTGCTGCCGAGGCCAATCTGGAGCTATTAAAATCATCCTTGGCTTGTCTTGTCTGACCTTTAGAAGCACCTTTGGAAGAAGAGGCAGAGGTGGAAACGCATACACATGAAGATTTTTCCAACTGAAAGAAAGAGCATCCACTTTCCAAGCTGTGTGATGAAACCTCTTTGTGCAAAACTTTGGCAGCTGGTGGTTTAGTGGAGAAGCGAACAGATCTATGTCTGGAGTTTCCCAGGACACTGTCAACTTTTGAAATACATGAAGATCCAGTTTCCACTCGTGGGGATCCATGATTTGTCTGCTTAACACATCTGCTAAGGAGTTCTGTGCTCGGCAGAAACCTTGCCTGAAGAGTTAGTTGCAAGCTTAGCGCAGTCTCCCATAAAATCATTGCTTGCCTGCACAATGGGTAAGAATGTGTTCCCCCTTGTTTGTTGATGTACCACATGACAGTTGTGTTGTCTGTTAGAATCAACACCTGCCCTGGAAGAAGTAACTCCTTGAAAGCCATTAATGCAAACTGGACTGCTAACATCTCCTTCATGTTGATATGTAGATGCTGTAGTCTGGCAGGCCACTTGTCTTGTATCCACTTTCCATTTAGATGAGCTCCCCAAGCAATGTCTGAGGCATCTGTCGTTAGAATTTGACTCGCCTCTGGTCGGGTCACAGAGAGTCCCTTGTTTAGGTGACATTCCTGAGCCCACCACAAAAATTCCTTTTGAATGCAAGGTATTATTTGAATGACAGTGTCCAAATCCTGGCAGTGCTGTGTCCATACACTTTTGAGATACCATTGTAGCTTCCTCATATGCAGTTTGGCATTGGGAAGCACCAGAATACAAGATGCCATGAACCCTAAGGCTTGAAGGACTGTCCTTGCAGTCAGCCCGGACTGAAGAGATAGTTGATGGAAGTAACTGGAAAGATTCTTTTGTTTGTCCGGGGTTAAAAAGGCCATCTGGGCTGCTGTATTCAGTCTCACACCCAGAAAGCACATGTCTTGAGAGGGTACTAGACTGGACTTTATTTCGTTCACAGAATACCCTAGGCATCT
Organism: Protopterus annectens; assembly: GCF_019279795.1. Lineage (NCBI taxonomy): Eukaryota > Metazoa > Chordata > Ceratodontiformes > Protopteridae > Protopterus > Protopterus annectens. Next base: position 851,112,104 of record NC_056748.1, on the reverse strand, counting down.
TAGCACTGCTATGACATATTCCAAATGCTGTAGAAGGTCTTCCTTTTCTTAAGCCAGAATCAGGCAATCGTCCAAGTAAGGATAGATTTGAATTCCTTTTAGCCTGAAGTAAGCTATCACTGGAGCCAGAACCTTTGTGAATACTCTGGGCGCAGTAGATAAGCCAAAGGGCAATGCAGAGAACTGATAATGAGAATTTCCAGCTCGAAAACGCAGATACTTTCTGCAACTTAGTCTTATAGGCACATGAAGGTAAGCTTCCTTGAGATCTAAAGTTACCATCCAGTGATCCTTGCCCAGCAGAGGTAAAAGCTGTTGTAACGTCAACATTTTGAACTTTGGAATGTCCAGATAAGTGTTGAGGATAGATAAATCCAAAATTGGTCTCCACGTGTTCCCCTTCTTCGGTACTAGGAACAGGCGAGAATAAAATCCTAGGCCCCTTTCTGGCACAGGAACCGGCTGAATGGCCCCTATCTGGAGTAACTGAGAAATTTGCTTGTGAGCCTCTTGTCTTTGTAGAGAAGGAATGTCTGGCATGCCTTTGAAAGGAGGCAAGGTATGGAAATAAAACCTGTAACCGTGGTGAATGATATCCAGAACCCATTTGTCTTGGGTAATTAAATCCCAATTTTCTTTGAAAAGAGACAGTCTTCCTCCTAGAGGTGCCGCCAGGCGAGAAGGTACTGGCAGCTGAAAAGGCAGGTCATTGGGTCTGCTTACGAAAGGACTGACCCCTGCCCTCACCAGAAGTCTGAGCAGGTGAACTCCTGCCCTAGGCCTAAAAGCACCTTGAGCTCTGCCCCTACCACGTCTAGACCTACCCCTAGACTGGGAATCATAAGCAGGATAAGTCCATCCCTTAGCAGGCCAATTTCTACTAAACTTGGAGGCTGCACCTGCAAAAATCCTTAACAGTTTGCATAGACTTAGCCTTGTCCTCCATCTTCTTTAAAACTGCTTCCACAGGCGAACCAAACAACACATCAGACTGTAAAGGAGCATCCAAAATCCTTGTCTTAACATGCTCAGCTAAGTTCTGATCTCTCAACCAGGCGTGCCTACGAAGAACAGAACCAGTGGCAGCCACCCTGGAGGAGGCCTGCACAGCATCAAAACCACATTGCAAGGAATGTTTACCCACTTGTTCAGACACATGAACTAAATCCTGCAACTCTTTACACTCAATACCTTCCGCCAGAGCATCCACCTTAGATTTCAACTGTGAAAGAAGATAATTCTGATATTTTAACATGTGAAACTGACAATTCAACGCCCTCATGGCTAAAGTGGAAGAAGTATACACTTTCTTTCCCCATCTATCCAAAGCCCTTGCCTCTTTATCAGGAGGGACAGGATTTTTAACAACTGAGGCCTTCACACCTTTAGGCCCCTGAGAGACAGTTTCGGGTCTGCCCTGGGACTCTTAAAAGATACTTATGAGCTTCAGGCACCCTATAATACCTATCCGGTTTAACTGGGGCAGGAGGCAAAGAATCAGGATTCAGGAAGCCTCTGCAAAAACATCTTCCACCACATTCAAAACAGGAGGTATAGCTAAAGGCCTATGCTGGGGTAAAACAAGAATTCCCTAAGCCTTTTCCTGGAATCAGAGAAATCTTGACCTTCCCATTTAAAATGCTCCCTCATGGAATGCAGAGTCTCTGAAAATGAAAAATCCTCAGGAGGAGAAGCAGAAGGAGTAGAATCATCCACATCAGAATCAGAATAAGGAGGGTACTCCTGCAAGTCTTCAGCCGAAGACTCCGAAGCCTCCGAGCATTGCTCAAAACTCTCAAACTCAGGTTCCACCCTAGGCCTCTTATCAGGAGGGGGCATAGAACCCTAATCATAGTAATCAAATCCTCTGCCATTTTAAGCATATGTTTCTTAGGCAAAGATCCTGAAGCACTAGGAGAAACCCCCACAGAAGCTAAACTTGGCCTGCCCCTCAAAGAAGCCTTGGAAACTGAAGGGGAGGCTCTAACCACCTTAGGAAGAGAGGGAAGAACAGCCACCTGAGAAGCCCCCTCAGCCTGGCCTACTTCCTGAGAGGATACATCCTGTAACAGTAAAGTCTCTCCCTGAGACTCCAAAGAAACACCTGGCAAAACCTCCGGCTCCACTGAGCCCTCTAAAGAACCGACGTCTGGGACTGTCGGTTCCTCCACTCTAGGCTTTGCTGTTTTGTCCTTGCGTTTTTTAGCCGAAGCCGGCGTCGGAACATCCGACGGCATTTTATAATTACAACGCTTCCCAAACACTAACCTGGCACAGTCTAACCTTCTCTTAATAGTGCGTTTGTTAAATCTAGCACAAGAGCGGCATCCAACAACGTCGTGCTCAGGCCCTAAACAAGGTATACACAAAGTATGGTAATCCCTATGAGGTATCTGTTTCCCACAAGAAATACAGTTATTCACTTTTTCTGACATCCGGTTAAATACTGAGGCAAGAAAAAACCAAAATATTCCCCAACGGGGTACTTAGCCAACTTTGATTCGGTCTGAAACTCTGGCTTCAGAAACTTTCAGAACGCAAACCTGCACTCGCAAAATTGCTTCTGCATCGGACCATGCGGCAAAAAAGACTGAGGATATGATGTCGGTCATGCGCATTAGTACCCTGACGTACTGACGTCAGTCTAATGCGCCCTGACCGACGTCAGCCATATACTTTGGTATTCGGGCCGACTGGACAGCGGACTACCCAATAGTTAGGACTGCAGCAATGTGGAATGAAGAACATCACTGTAGCAGACCAGTTAAGTAGGCCAATTGTGAGACAACCATGAGCATAAACTGTATCCTGGTATTTTGGCTTTTCAGTACCTTAGCAGAAAACTGTAGAAAGCAAAAATTAGGCTTGCTGGCCTTCAACAAAACAATTTGATTTTGAAGTTTTGCACCATATGCCCATGGGAGTAAGTGTGAGCAATAAATGCATTTTCCATGCTCTGGAAGAGGGGCCTTCTTTATACCTTCCCTCCTAGTGGTCTGATCCACAAGGTCCTGCAGAAGGCTATAGCTGATGGATCAAAAGTAATCTTGATAGCCCAGACAGCTATGTCTTTCTTTTGCCTTCTAGCAAAAATGAAAATACATAGACATTTTACTCCCTCAAACCTGTGTCCTGGGTCACATAGGAGGAAGGGTTTACCAGTTCTTCCACAGCCAAAAGAGACTAAACCTGGTAGTCCCTGATTATCTCAACATGACCAACTTCAGGGGAACCTTCTTAGAAGGGTTGGAACATTTGTAAGTGGTAAACAGGCCCAGTACCAGGAGGTCATACTTTTCTAAATCAAAGAGGCTTATAACTGTCTTTGAACTTGGGAGGAGGGTCTTTCCCCAGCTAACACCAAAAAGCCTGAGGCCTTTTAAATAGTTGTAGTTATTTATACAGGGCTCTAATGCTTCAGTCAGGGTACAGACTCTGCTATATTGGCTTACTTCCCCATGAACCTCCTCCTGCCTAGTGCCTTCTCAACAATGAAACTATTTTCAATGGGTTCTACACGTAAAGCCATCATTACTCACTGTGACCTTAGTTTTTGGAAATTTCTTGTAAATATTAGCTTTGTTTCCTGTTTAGTCCACCTTCTCAGTGGGACATACGTTCTTGTACTGGAAAATGTGATTTTTGGTGGCTATTACCTCAGCTAGATGGATCTCTGAGCTTTAAGCAGTAATATGCAAGAAGCTATACATAGTCTTCCATAGGGATAGGGGGAGCCTTAGAACTATTGCTTCATGACAATGGTGGTGTACAAACTGTCACTTGGCTGTGCAGCTGCCCAGTCTTCTGTACTACTCCTCCTCTGTGTAATGGAAAAAGGATCAAACACTTAGTGAATATTCACAGGCAGCTCAAATATGACATGATAAATATGAAAGAATTTAGGCAGTTTGAATAGCCTCCTTCATGCCAGACATTCTAATTTTTTAACAAATACTATCAAAATGGCTAGCAAACTGGGTCTATATTAAAACAGCAAAGAGGCATTTAATCGAATGCCTCTTCGTCGACACATAAAAAACGAATGCACTAAAGTGCGAACGCTCAGAACACCAATTTCTTTCCCAGGGAAAGAAATCGGTAACACTAACGCACAAACACACACACTTTCATACATTACAGTGTGGGCACACCCCCATAACTAAATATACCAACTCCGAGATTGCACTACAGTGGGGAAAGGGGCAAACACACAGTGAAGGCCAAGTGATTTCTTTCACAGGGAAAGAAATCTCTGTTTTGAGCATTCATGCTTTAGTGTGTTCGCTCTTTATGTGTCGACGAAGAGGCATTCAATTAAATGCCTCTTCACAGTTTTAATATAGACCCTAGCAAACTACATCACCTTAATCCATTTCAAATGCCTAGAGGGGCCACTCAGATCCTATTCAGGTAAGGCAGCAATAACCACAGCAGCCTTGTTTAGGAGTATGTTTCAAGTATGTGTGAGGCAGTTGTATTGACAAAATTGCAAGCATTTTCACACTAAGCATTAACCCAGAGTGGGGCAGACTTTACCACCAATCTCCCACAGTGTTTACTGCAATCTCCTCCTCTCCATATGAGCCAGTTAGTACTTAACAGACTGTGAAAGTCTGTGTGCAAGGAATTGCCTTGCAACACTGATCTTCCCCACTTGTAGTTATATTACAGTTGTGTGACCATGCTTAGTGTAGATGAAGGCCAGTAGGGTCAGTGCTGCAAAATGTGTTCTTCCCATGCTCCCCCCACATTTTTGAGTATTGAAAACTCTGCCATAAGTGGGTAGAAGATGGCAATAGACATGGCAAGCATCACGGTTTGAAAGCTAAATTGCCCATCTCTCTTACTGGAACCAAAACTTTTTATTAGGAAAAAATATGCAACCCTTTGAAACAGCAGCCTCTGTCGCCATCAAAATGCTGACAAGGAAAACTACTTTCCTGATAGCCTTGACCTTGACTAGACTTATCTTAAGAGTTACAAGCCTTAAATTGCAGAAAGCCTTTTCTGGTTTCCTGCAAGGATAGAGTCACTCTACATATTAACAGTATATTCATGTGCAAAGTAGTAAATGAATTCTGTCTGACTCCGACAGTACACCTACCAATGTTCTACCCATTCCCACAGAATAAGGTGAGAGAATTTCACAGTCTGTTGACATGTATGTACATTTAGCTTAGGTTTTATTTGGACAGGAGAAAATTGTACAGTAGAGTAGACTAGCATTTTGCTGCCTTTGCAAAGGGAAAAGTTAAACCAGTAAACAGTCCATTTCAAAATGAATTGCAAACTGCATTGACTTTTGCTTCTTCCACCATGGTAAATCAGCCCCTACTTCAGTCAGGGCTAAGTCTACTAAGGCTACCACAGCATTTCTAGGAGTGGTCTCCAGGCAAGCAGTTCTATTAACAGCAACTTGGTCCTCCCCTGTTCACAAGTTTGTCAGACACTGAAACCTGGGAATCATGTCCAGGGAAGGATTCATCTCTGTAGGGACAAGATTTGCTTGCTGCTGTCTCAAGCCAGACAACCAGCTTGCAATAGCTCTGGGAAACATCCTGAGAGTCAGTACTGCAACAAGGCGCTATGAAGAACATAGTGTAGTTGTGCTAGGGACTTGCCATAACTGAAGCCATTTATGTGAATTCTTTATTGCAGTACCTAGTCTCACTCTCTCCAGCACCCCGTCTTTCATCCTTTCCCTGGGGTTGGAATGGGTATCCTATTCACCTTCATCCACCCGCAGTTAGGTCCTTCTTCTGATACCTTTTAGTCAGGTTGGGGACAGGTCGTGGTCTGGAACTTGGAAGAGTATTCTTGCAGTTTTGGGCAAGAAGGACGTGAAGATAGTGCAGGCCAGCTACACTCTATAACAATGATGTCCTGATATCAGAAGGAGAGGGTGTCTGCTGGGCCATGGTGGGGGGGGGGGGTGAGATTTCTGCTATTAGGGCCTGTGTCTGGCTCCTGCAAGCAGGAAATCAAGTGTCATTACTGCAACAATAAGTCTACTTAAACATCTTCAGTTATAGTAAGTTCCTAACACAACTGTATTTTTTTAATCAAACTGTTTAAAATAGTAAGTGTAGTCTGCTTGGTGATTGTTTTAAATTCTCAAGGGTTCTATATAGAATCCAGGTATGTGTGAAGAATACCTTTGTAAGAACATTGGTTTCTTAATGGTGTTTTATATTAAGATTTTAAGCATGTAATACCCTATATAAAATGTTTGTTTTCTCTGGGTTTTGCAGTGTGTAAGATTACCCATGGCAGATGTAGATCAAAGTGTAACGTGTGTGTGCTAAGTCTTTAAGAAGCATGCAAGGCTGTGCATGCATGTATAAATTCCAGACGTGCCATTTTGTAGAAGCAGCCAGTAAGTGAGCATGTATAATCCCAGTAGTTAGTTTGTATATAAGTCACTTAAGTCATAGTCAATAAGTCTTTACAGTGATGTGTTTGTATAGAATAAAACTGCTTAAACAGAACCCACAAAGACTCCTTTATTCGTGTACCAACACAAAAGTGACATGGTGTTAGAACTGGGCTGGAAGACAGAAGAACATTTGGAGCCATGAGATGTAGAGACGCCAGCAAAGGTAGAACTGAGAGAAAACAATACAAACACAATCAGAATGAATTAAAGGTAATGAAAAAAATAAGAAGTTATTTACTCAATGCAGAAGTGGCAGAAAGGGCACAAACTGCATTATCAGGCAAGTGGAAAGTACAAAAAAGTTTGTTAATTAAAGAGAATGTTTGAGATAAAGGTGTTTGACAAAATGATTGGCTTTAAAATACAAAATGAGCATGTTTAAGGCAGAATGAGTGTGTTCAAGGCAGAATTGGGCATGTTTAGAGTAAAATGAGCACAAGAGAAACACATTGATCATAAAAAAGGCTTAAATGAGCAAAAGAATATAAAAACTCACCAGCCTGAACATAACCCCCTACGTCACAAGATGGGTTGCCAACTGGCTCATGGACAGAACCCACATGGTGACAGTTGAGGGAGCTAGGTCCATCTCTAAATCAGTTACAAGTGGTGTCCCCCAGGGCTTGGTCCTGGGACCCCTCCTGTTTAGCATATACTTCTCAGAGGTACAGGCAAGCACAAGAGGACTATGGCTGACCAAGTTCACAGACGACTGTAAACTAGGGGCTATAATTGACTCTCCGGCTGACACAGACATCCTCCAAAAGGGTCTCACTGAGATGGATACCTGGTGTCAAAATCATGGCCTCAAGCTAAATGCTAAAAAGTGCATAGTCATCCCTTTTGGAAAAAACAAAGTACCCACAAACTACCACATAAGTGGCAGTCCCCTAAATATGGAAGACATAATAAGGGATCTGGGGACCCAAGTAGATAGTAATCTCACCTTTGATAATCACATTGCCAGAGTGGTTAGAAAATCCTTCTACGTGGCCCACCTTATCACAAAAGGGTTTGCATCCAGATCAAAAGAGGTCATTGTGCCCTCTACTCATCAGACCTATCTTAGAGTACAATGCCCCATTTTGGATGTACCTTACAAGACACCTGCAACAGCTGGAAAGACCACAGAAGTACCTCACCAAGAGGATCAATGGCCTCAAACAGATGCCCTATTCAGCTCGACTGAAGAAACTCCAGTTGTACTCAGTTGCATACCGCCTACTCAGAGGTGATCTCTGCCTGACATACAAGGCCATGTCCAACCCAGAATTGATGGACATGCTCCACCTAAAGAAAACCTTATCCCCTCGAGTCACATGCTCTAGGGATCTAAACCTTATCACAACAATAAATAGGACATGCTGGAGGGATAGATTCCTGTCCCAGAGACTTCCCATGCTTTGGAACAAGATCCCAGTCTACATTTGGCAGAGCTCCTCGCTAATACTCTTCAAAAGAAACCTTGACGAGTGGATGGGAATCAGAAAGTTTACCTCGGGGATCACTTCAGTGGCTCTGCTGGACAGAGACACAGGGAACTAATCTAAGGGGACGGCGAAAGCCAACACATTTTGGCTAGGCTTATAAATGCCTTCGGGCAGATAGCCTAATACCCACCTATGAACCTATAAAAGAAAAAAGGGCACAGTAAGCAAAAATAAAGCAAGGTGACTGCTTGTGTTTAGACAAAATGCTGTGTTTGGGCATAACTACGACTTTGTATTGCAACAAGGGTTTAATTAAAGTTGTCCGAAGTGTCTCATAGTGTATAAATGTGCACACAGTGTATGCTTATTACTGTGCATGTATTTCAAAGAGTTCACTGTGTGCAACTTGCAACTATTTCATGAAAATCCAGTCAAAGCAGAGTTATTTGAGGAAAAGTTTTATGTTGGGCGTGTCTGCTCACAGAGTGTCGCCATTACGGAGTGCTTTTTGTACTGTAAAGAGTTGCCAAGCAAGGTGCCGCTATTTAGGGATATTTTAGTGTATTGCATAGTCATTTACAAAGTGCAAATACTTCAAAAGATACTGATTTGGGCAGTACAAGTCCAGTTACTTATATTGTACAATTGCTTGATATATTTACTGCATTGCAAAAAGGTATTTGTTACAAAAAAATTACAAGTGTTACAGTGCTCGTGAATTACCCAGTTGCAATGTAAAGTTCTCGAATGTTTCTTAACAAGATGATTTTTAACAAGTAGTGGGATATGACTGTAGCATACCTGCCTTCATTGATAAAGCCTCAAACAATTATTTTGGCATTTTTACCTTTACCAGTTCTGAGAATAAATGACCTTAGCATTTCTGCCTTTACCAATACCGAAGCTTTGAAAGTGTATACCTTTAACATTTCTGTCTTTACTGATCTGCAAGCAAGTGACTTTTGCATTTCTGCCTTCACCAGTTTCAACGTGCATGACTTTAACATGTCAGTCTTTATCAATTTCGAATGTGTATGACTTTGGCATTTCTACTTCTGCTGATTCCGCAAGCATGGCGAATGATGGTAAATTATTTTAGCATTTTGCCTTTAACAATTGAAGATTTCACAAAGCATCGAATACTCCGAGAAAATATTTTGCAAAGCTCCATAAAGTATTGAAAAGTTTAAAAAGCCATTCCATAAAGTTTCATAAAGCATTGTTAATCTGAAGAAAGTATTTCGCAAAGTATAATAAAGAATCGAGAAGTTATTTTGCAAAGTTCATTTGTTTGACAGTACTATGAGGTTGTTCATTCTCATAATTCTGACAAGCTTAAAGAGAGCAAGTGTAAGTATAAAATACAGAAAAGCATTCTGCAAAGTCTGTTTATGCCAAGTGTGTGTGTGTGTGTGTGTGTGTGTGTGTGTGTGTGTGTGTATGTATGTATGTATGTATGTATGTCTATGTCTGTGTGTGTGTATGTCTATGTCTGTGTGTGTGTGTTTTCATACTTGATTGCAAGACCCCTAGGTGGAATGTGTTAATATGGCAGATACACTATTATTATCCACTAAGAGAAAGGCTAGAGAATTAGTATTTTGTCCTTCATTGTCAAGAGACATTGATAGAGTACTTTCTTCTTGTTCATTGTGTAATAGTACCTGAGCACATTTGCAAAGAGAACCACTTCAGCTAAATCCAATACCTGAACTATCTTGGTCTACTGTAGCTACTGATATCTTTGAGTGGAACAATCAACACTATTTGGTTTTGGTAGACTCTTATTCAAATTGGTTTGATATTGATCTGCTACCAAACCTAACCTCAACAGCTGTTATCACTATGTTAAAACATAATTTCTCAGATGTTCTTCGTGTTTCACTGTTGCAGTCATTACATTTGGGTTATCTGCTTGCAGGTAGCCCTCATTTGGCCTGATTAACAAAGTCTTGGGTCCTGCATTGGTTGCTGTCTCTTCTTCGGTGACGTCAGATTGTCAGGGGTATAAAACATGCAGCCAACGTCATTACATCAGACTTTCTTGCCGTGCGGTGCCCAAAGCAGAAGCAGTTCGCAAGTGCCAGTCGGCCGACTCCTGAAATTTTCGTTTTCGAGTTTCAGAACCAAAGTCTTCAACTAAAAGCTAAGTACCCCATTGGGGAAACGTTTTCTTGCTCTAAACCGATGTCAGTAAAAGTAAATAATTGCATTTCTTGTGGAAAGCAAATACCTGATAAAGATTTTCATTCGTACTGTATTCCTTGCCTAGGCCCTGACCACGACATAACTCGCTGTTGGTTTTGTGCCTTATTTAAACCATAAAATAGCCATCATCGGTATATTTGCGCTTCTAAATTTTTTGGTGCTCGGTTCAATTATCCTGATATGTCTTTGGTAAGCCATCCGACTACAGACATTCTGAAGAAACACAAAAATAAAGGCAGAGACAGGCCGCCCAGTTCGCCGGTACTCAGTGAGGTGCTTTCGCAGCCCCTGATACCCACTACTTCAGATTCACAGGCCTCTACTGAGACCCATTCGGAGTCCGCTATGCCGCGAGATGCTTCAACTGTGGAACCTATAGATGTCTCTACCTTGGATGGGTCCGGAGCCACTGTGCAGGCACTGGCTTCTGAGGGGGTATTCAGGCCTACTGACTTGCAAATTAAACCGGCGCCATCTTCTTCTTCAAGGCCTAAAACTCGAATCATGCCTAGAAAACTGATGCATGGTCAGGCTTCTATGCCTAAAGAACAAATGATAAGAATGACTGAAGACCTTTTTACTTTAATTAGGGGAAGCCAACCTTCCCCCTCTAAGAGACCTAGGACTGAGTTTGCTTATGATACTTCTGACCAAGATTCTGAAATTTCTGTTTCCTCTGATGACCAGGATTTACCCTTATCTACCTATGAGGATTCTGATGATGAGGACTCTATTTCCTCTTCTTCCCCCCCAGAGGATTTCTCTTTTGGTGAAACCTTGCATACTCTCAGGGAGCGTTTTCGTTGGGAAAGTCAGGATTTCTCTGATTCTAAAAAGAGGCTTAGGGATTTCTTACTCCTGCCCCAGCATAGGCCTTTAGCTATACCTCCTGTACTGGACATTGTTGATGATGTCTTTTCGGAATCTAGCATGGCCCCTGATTATTTATCTCCTGCTTCCAGAAAACCTGATAGATATTACAGGGTTCCTGTCTCTCACAAGTTCCTTTTCAAAAATCCTGTTGAAGATCCTGAAACCATTTTGCAGGGACCCAAGGGCATTAAAGCTACTACTGCCAAAAATCCTACCCCCTCTGATAGAGACTCCAGGGCGCTGGATAGATGGGGTAAGAAGGTATACACTTCTGCAACTTTGGCCATTAGGGCCTTGAATTGCCAGTTTCATATGTTAAAGTATCAGCTGCATATTATTGGATTGCTTAAACAGAAAATAATGTTGATTCCTGATTGTGCTGAAAATAAAGATTTACAGGATTTTATGCATTCTGCTGAACAAGTTGGTAAACATACATCGCAATGTGGTTTTGATTCACTAGAGGCATCTTGCAGGGCTGCGGTAACTAGGTCTGTACTTAGAAGGCATGCTTGACTTAAGGACCAATCCTTACCAGATCATGTTAAAGCAAAATTACTGGATGCTCCCTTAAATCAGGACCACCTGTTGTGCAACAAGGCAGAAGAAGTTCTTAAAAAGATGGAGGAAAAAGCTAAATCTATGCAAACTGTTAAAGACTTTTTACAAGTACTACCTCAAAGATTTAGTAAGCATTGGCCTTCTAAGAATGACCTTCTCAGGCCAAACCCAGATCCAGCAGAGCACCCAGGCTTCAGTCCTAGGGGACGCACAGGACTAAGCAGTGGGGGGCCTCCACTTCCAAATTTGGGAGTAATAAAACTCCCCCTATAGTAAACTGTCCCAGTGACTTATTTTTTAAAACTTTCAAGCACTTCTCAACTGACTGCCCCTTTGGGGGGAAAGATTGCACTTCATGCAAAGAACTGGGGACTCATTACCCAGGACAAATGGGTTTTAAATATAGTGTCCCAAGGATATGGATTTCACTTCCACACATCACCAACTCCAAGCAGTTGGCTGGATCTACCTCCAAAGCAGTGGACAGAGGCCCAAAAAGCAAGTACTCTCTCTCTTAAGCATAGGGGCTATTGAATTGGCACCAGAAGAGAAAAGGGGACAAGGTTTCTACTCAAGATTTTTCCTGGTACCCAGAAAAGACAATTCATGGCGTGCTATCCTGGACCTGCCTACTCTAAACACCTTTTTGGTAATTCCAAAATTCAAGATGCTGACTCTTCACCAGTTGCTTCCTATGCTAAGCAAAGATGTCTGGTTGGCAACACTAAATTTAAAGGAAGCATACCTGCACATTCCAATCAAGGAATCTTGTAGAAGATACCTATGCTTCAAAGCAGGCTACACACACTATCAGTTCTCTGCACTGCCCTTTGGCTTATCTGTTGTGCCCAGGGTATTCACAAGGTGCCTAGCTCCAGTCATTGAATTTTGCAGGCAAAGAAATATTCAGATATACCAATACCTGGACGATTGTCTAATTCAGGCAGAAAATCAGGACATACTTTTGAATCATCTGGCTTTTGTACAGCGGGTGCTAACTTGTCTGGGGTACACCATAAACTAAAAGAAATCACACCTGGTACTCTGTCAACAAATTGTATTCATGGAAGCAAGCTTGAATACAACTTCCCAGATGGCTTTCCTCACGCCAGAGAAACAAATTCACTTGACAACCTACTTCAAACAAGTGGTCACAAAAACCCTGCTATCTTCAAGGCAAATACTACAAGCCTTGGGGTTTATGGCCTCCTGCATTCTTCTAATTCCATATGCAAGACTGCATATGAGGAAACTACAATGGTATCTAAAAAACCTATGGTGTCAATGTTCTCAGGATCTAGAAGCAATGATTCCTATCATTCCTTGTCTACGCCTAGAGTTCCTTTGGTGGGCAGAGGCCTGCCACCAAAACAAGGGACTACCATTCACACTACCCCCTGCCACCCAAACCCTAACAACGGACGCATCAGACTATGCATGGGGGGCGTACCTGGCAGGGAAGTGCATTCAGGGCAAATGGAACCCAATTCAGATGCACCTTCACATCAATCATAAAGAAATGCTAGTTGTACAGAATTCTCTGACAGCCTTCAAGGACCACATTCTTCCAGGACAATTAATGGTAAATACGGACAACACCACTGTTATGTGGTACATAAACTAGAAGGGGGGTACACATTCTTACCCCCTCTGCAGACTAGCCATGGCATTGTGGAACACAGCCTTGAGCTACCAAGTACATCTATAAACTCAGTTCCTGCCAGGAAAACTAAATACACTGGCAGATGGACTAAGCAGAACCCCCATGGACCCACATGAGTGGAAAGTGGAACCAAGGATTTTCAACATGTTGACAATCAAATGGGGGAGCCCAGATATAGACCTGTTTGCCTCCCCCCAGAACTATCAATTGGAAAAATTTTGTGCGAGGACTCCCCAAAGACAAGCTTGGAAGGTGGATGCGCTCTGTCCTTCAGCTGGAAAAACCTATCAGTTTATGCCTTTCCTCCTCTGCATCTGCTCTCCAAAGTACTACTAAAGATCAAACAAGACAAACCAAGGATGATTTTGATTGCACCAGCCTGACCATGCCAACACTGGTACCCCCTCCTGCGCAGTGTGTCACTGTTGGCCCCATGGCACCTGCCTCAGACTCCTACCTTGCTGTCTCAGCAGGAGAACCAGATTCTACACCCTCAGTTTCAAACACTGTACCTAGCAGCCTGGCTAATTACCTAAGCTCTCCTTTACCATCCCTCAGTAAACCAGTGATGGATGTCATTTTAGAGGCAAGGATGCCTATTACTAGAAAATCTTATGCTGAAAAATGGAAAAGATTTTGTGCCTGGAACCAATCTCAAGGGATGAGCACAGCAGTACCCAATTTACCTCAGATTTTACAATACTTAACTGAGATGCTTCACAAGGGTCTGTCTTTTTCCTCAGTAAAAAAATTCATGCCTCAGCCATTTCAGCTCATTATAACACCGAACTTCCCCTCTTCTCTCTTCCACTGCTCAAGCAGTTCCTCAGAGGGGCCAAAAATTTAAGACCACCCAAGAAAGCTCCAATTCCAGCCTGGAACCTTAACTTTGTATTTGAGAAACTCACCCCTCCTCCTTTCGAGCCAGCTGCTACTGTGCAGATTTAAAATTCCTTTCTTGGAAAACAGCTTCCCTTTTAGCCATCACTTCAGCAAGAAGGGTATCTGAATTACAGGCCCTTATGGCCGTGGAACCTTTCATCATCTTTCATGCGGACAGGGTATCCCTCAGGACCAGTCCCTCTTTCATGCTAAAGGTGGTATCCAGTGTGGCCTTTAATCAGTCCATTCATTTTCCTACCTTCTTTCCTAATCCACAGAACAAAGGGGAATGGATACTGCACTCCTTAGATGTGCACAGACAACTTAGATTCTGCTTGGACAGGTCTAAACCTCAAAGGAAATCTGAGCAACTGCTGGTGGCATTTGCTGCAGGGACAGAGGGGGAGGCTATTTCAAAGTGAACCATCTCCAAATGGATAGACCATTGCATTCACTTCTGCTATAAGCACCATGGAAAACCTATCCCACAGGGGATCATATTCCACTCAACCAAGGCTGCATCTACCTCTATAGCCTTTCTCAGCGGCGTACCTATCAGGGACATCCTAGAAGCTGCTACCTGGAGTTCTGTACATACTTTCACCAAGCATTACCATTTGCCATTTTTTTCTAAATCCAAAGCTGGCTTTACCACTGCAGTTTTGCAATGCCTTATAGATGGTCCTAATGCTATCTAAATTCCTCCTCCCATCCTTAGCTTTGGGAATCTACCCAAATGTAATGACTGCAACAGTGAAACATGAAGAACATAGTACAGTTGTGTACACTTACCATAAATGTAGATGTTCGAGTGTATTCACTGTTGCAGTCCTGGTTACCCTCCCTCCAGCCCCCTGACTTTGTTTGGCTATACCTCTTCTTTCCTTTTCAATGGTTAAAAGGTTTTTGGTATATTTGCTTTTTTGTTTGAGGTATAACCTTGTATATTTATAGATTTAATTGCTTCCCATTAGGGGGGGCACCTGACATCTGGGGCAAGAAAAACTGATGTAATGACGTCGGCTGCATGTTTTACACCCCTGATGACCTGATGTCATGGAAGAAGAGACAGCAACCAATGCAGGACCCAAGACTTTGCTAATCAGGCTGACTGAGGGCTACCTGCAAGCAGATAACCCAAATGTAATGACTGCAACAGTGAATACACTCGAACATCTACATTTATGGTTAGTGTACACAACTGTACTTTCATGGTAGTCCACACAAACTTTATCCTGACAATGGTACTCAATTTACTAGCCAGTTGCTTCAGAAATTTACAAGAGAATGGGACTTTGTACATGTCACTAGTAGACCTGAAGATCCACGGTCCAAAGGTCTAGCTGAATGAGCTGTACAGAGTGCAAAGCAATTACCTGAAAAGTCAAAGCATGACAATACCGATGTTTTCTTGAATTTACTTAATCTCAGAAACATACCTCATGATGATATTCTGGACTCACCTGCTCAAAGACTACTTTCCAGACAAACTAGAACTACACTACCTATTTCATCCAGTTTGTTGAAGCCTAAATCCAAGAACAATAAAACCATCAAGGCTTAATCGTTTAAAAAGCGTAATATCCAGAAATCTAGTTATGACAAATCAAGTAGATTTTTTCATTCGTTGAGGGAAGGTGAGAATCCAGACAACGAAAGCTTTTGATTGAATAGGACTGATTCCAGGTATTTGTGCTGAGCCGAGATCTTATTTGGTAAGCTCCAAGGGTGTGGAGTATAGGAGGACTTGCAGACATCTTCTTCCTGTACTAGAATCATCATTGCAATCACAACATTGTATCTGTGATGCAAACTCAAAATCATTATCATTGCAATCACAACATTGTGTCTGTGATGCAAATTCTAAATCAAAGAATGAGTCAGACATTGTTTCCAGACCAGAATATGCTCAAAAGTCTGATTCTGTTCAAGAAAGTGATCCGAACATTCCACAGGTCAACCATTTGGCAGAGACTGTCCCAGTTGCTAAATCTAATTCCCAATTTTATGTCACAAGATGTGGACCAGTTTCTAAGCATAGTGTGAAATACACAGCAACGTGGACTTGATTGTATATATCTGTGTACTCATTATTATATAATGCATGTCTGTCAATTATCTGTGATTTCTGCATGCTAGTCTCATGACAAATTGCATGATTTATTTCTCAAAGAGGGAGGATGTAGATCAGAATGTAACGTGTGTGTACTGTGTCTTTTAGACGCATGTGAGGCTGTGCGTGCACATATAAATTCCAGACAAATGCAATCCCTAGTGCCATTTTGTAGAAGCAGCCAGTGAGTGAGCATGTATGATCACAGTAGTTTGTTTGTATATAAGTTACTTAAGTCATAGTCAATAAGTCTTTACAATGATGTGTTTATATAGAATAAAGCTGCTTAAACAGAACCCATGAAGACTTGTTTATTCTTGTACCAACATGAAAGCGACTATAGACATTTGATAAAGAAAAGTAAAATTGATAAAAACGAGGCCCTCTTTTGTAGTGTGAACGTGAGAGATGTTGATCAGAATATTCCCTGTTGCAGTAGTCTTGGGATTCATGCATGTAGAAGTTACTCTGGATAGACTGAGTTCCAGATCAATTCTCCCCCATTTCAGCCCAGTGGACTCTGTCACACTTGGGTATCAGAACATTTGTGATGTAAAAGTACATTGGCCAGTGCCATCTTTAGACCTTTCTTGCTGCAGGTTAGTGAGCAGTCTAAACCTTAGTGGCATAATCAGTCCATCAGTATCCCATAAGGGCAAAAAATCTTATCTTTTTGTATTGCCACTGACAAATTGTTACTGGCAGATTATATGTATAGATATCTTGCTTATAAGGAAATTAACAACTGTGTTAGGTGCAGAAAGCAGATCTGTATGGATTTTCATGATCTGTCTTATTTTTATGTTTTTGTTGTATGTATCTTTTAATCAAAGGACCTTACGCTTAAGAATGGAATTTCTTTCATGAGTACCTATATTTGAAGAGGGCAGGAGTCTAGTCTCAGTCCACCCTATCTGCCAGTTCTCCCTCTGGCCTCCTGCATAAGATGAACTTGGAGAAGCACCTATTGGAATAAGAAATTGTGAAGGCTGATGACACTATGTCACAGTGAGGTAGGGCCCTGGGCTTGAACACTAAGTTGTCAGCGAGATGCCTTTCCAACCCTTGTACTAGTCTGTTGTTGCTGCCAAAACCTCTGTTGAAACCTTTCTGGAGACTGCTATACTGTCATCAAAGAGCATGTCTTTGTTGAGACAAAAAAAACACATTGGCATTGGTTGGCATGTGATATCTCCATAGGTATCTGGTTTCGTCACCTGTATCTCTGTCATCACACATTGGGGTGGGGTGAGGCATCAGTTATTCAACCACAATATGAGGCCACTAAAATAGACCACTGTTCCAATCTGAAATGTATATCAGTTACCTTGCCTCTGCCATGGCTGTGTGAACTGTGCCCCCTTCTAGGCCACCGGGATCTTTTCAACTTGTCCCAGACTATCTTTCACTGTCAGGGGTGCCCTCTGCTAAAAAGAGCGGTCTCCTCAGAGGGGTTCACATACTTCAGATTCAGACATGGGTAAACTAGTCTATGCGAGCCAAATGTCTCCTTTTTCTCAGCTAAAATCAGACACTTGCTGATGTCTTATTCTCTGCTCCTCACATAGAGGAGGTGACATTTTGGGATACCCTACACAGAAATGAGACCTTTGGGTAGGATACCAGTGAATTCCCATGTTCTGATTAGATATATTAATTTTCTTGACCTGCCTGAACCCAAACTTCTGGCCATTCTTCTCCTAGAAGTCCTTAATGATGCATTTGATTGTCTGTTTGAAGCCAGATTCCTAAGCCTCTTGTCCTAGGAAGCCAGATTATTTCTTATAGGCATATAACTTCCACCCACTGGTTAATCTAGCAGTTGTTTTATAGATTCCAGCAAGGGACTTGGTTTGACTTTAAACAGAGGCACTATTCCCAGTGACTGACTAAAATTCTTCACTACGTGAGAAAAAAATTACACTTCTGTCATCCTCCTCGCCATTAGGGCCATTAAGTATCAGTCTTATGTACTGAAATTTAAGGAGTTCTGCCTTAGCCACTTGAGTCTGAAGGCAGATGGGACGGAGGATAAGGACCTAAAGTGGTAAAGGCTTTACATATGCAACCTCAGCTTGTAAATTGTTAGGCAGTCCATGAAATGTGGCAGATATGCAGTTGATGTATCATGCAGGCCAGCTACCATGGAGTCTATGGTTAGGAGACCTGCTTGGCTGAGGATACAACCCCTATGAAAACATGTAAAAAGAGTTCCATGATGCAGCTGTAGATAAGGAGATTCTATTTGAACCCCTTTCTAAGCAGTTATTTAAAAGACTGGAGGAAAAAGGTGAAAATTGCAGTGAGTCAAGGATGATTGTTCTCCTGTACTGAGATGTGGTAGGAACTATCCTAGTAAAAGCTGGCCCATCTGTCCTAAGGAGGACACTCACAAAATGTTAAGAGCTGCTAGAAGAAAAAAAATAATCATGAGGACCAGAGGGGAAGCCGAGTGGCCTTCAGACCCTGAAATCCAGAAGGAACTGATATGAGTCAGCAAAGTGCATCCCTCACCCCACCCCAACTTGCCCTAATTCCACACCTACCTTGCATCTCCACTTCTCCACCCTGGTATAATAATAGCCAGACTGGTGCTCTTTGTAGAATGGGAGGCCATAATTCAGGACAGGCTGGCCTTGTAAACTTTAAAATTGTTAATATAGCACTGTTGATTTTTAACAGCCTGCCCAAGATTCATAACTTCTTGTACCAAAGATTATGGTCTTTTCTAAGACAATCATGCAGTTCACCAAATTCACAGATCCTAATAACCCAAACCAAATGATAGGTCCTCAAGCTGAGCTGCTTATTGAATCCAGTCAAGCACAACCAATGCTTCAGTCTTGAGGTCCTTTATACTTTTCACCCACTAATCAAATTAAGAATCTAAAACCAAATAAAGCTCCTGGGAATGATGGCATAATATTGGAATTATATAAGATAATGTCAAAAGAAGCTATTCAAATACTACATTAAGTCTTTATATCAGTTAAAGATGTAAATAAAGTACTGCCATCTTGGAAGTGCATATTTATTACACCAGTTTTGAAAGTGGATAAAAATCCAGCAGATTATTCCTCATATAGACCAATGTCTCTTTTAAATATTGATTATAAAATCTTTATGGCTATACATACTACAAGACTACAACCATTTTACCACATTTGATCAATGAAGATCAAACTGGATTCATAGCAAACAGAAATACATATAACAATATCAAAATAGTTTTATCCATAATAGATTTTACTGAAAGCAGAAAACAAGGATTAACCTTGTTAAGTTTAGATTTAAACAGTACTTTTGACACTGTAAATTGGAATTATCTATTTTAGGTACTTGAGGAATATAACTTTTCAACGTGCTTCTCCCAACTCATTAACCAATTTTGTTAACTCCGTGGCATATATAAAAATTGGCTCCTATTTATCTGAGTCAGTTCCACTTACTAAGGGAACTAAACAGGGTTGCCCACTCTCACCACATTTGTTCACATTAATCATTGAACCTTTTGCAATATTTATAAGATTGGAGCCATATATTCAAGGTATATAGATAAATACTAATTTAGATTCCAAAATACTTGTATTCACATATGACATTCTCCTGGCACTAAAAGATAATAAAAATTCTGTTAGAGCAGTTTTTAATGCAATAAAGGTATTCCAGAAAAAATCTGGACTAACTTTTAATGAAAATAAAACAAAAATTATGATTGTAAATGAAAAAATCAATGATATGAATGACAGATTTTCTAACTATGTAGAACAAGATAGTAAAATAACTTATCTTGGAATAATCTTAAAAGAAAGCATAAAAAACATAGTAGAGGAAAACTATAAAAACATTCTAGATAATATTAGGCCACTAGTTAAAAATGGAATAAGTTAACCTTCAAGATGGAGGAAAGACTTTCTATAATAAAAATGATCATACTTCCAAAGATTCTATATCTAATACAATCCTTATTGTTGCCCCCATCTAAAAAAGATTACATAGAATTCAATTCCATAACACTGAAATTTCTCTGGTATCCCAACAAACCTAGATTAGATTTAAATCATCATACAAGTGATTGGTCATTGGGTGGAATTGGTATGCCAGAGATTGAATTATATTTGGTCTCATTAATTGTTAAAACAATTCTTCTATGGTTAAATAAAAGCTATACTGCAAAATGGAAGAGCATACAACAGAACGTATGCATAGACTCAAAACAGACACATTACAAATAGAATGAGATAATAAATATGTTAAAATACTATGTTGAAAATAAAAATGTCACAATCAATTCTAACTGCATCACATCAATACTAAACATATTTAGAGATTTTTATGTACAAAAATCCTGGATACAAAGCTTGATTGATGTTCTTTTTTCCAATAGCCTGCACCCATAATAATTTATGTACTTTTAATTTAGAAACAATGCTTAAACTTAAGGAAAACAATTTGATTCACTGGTATCATTTGATGGATGGAAATAAAATACAACACACGGGGAACATATTAAGTAGATTTGACCTAGATAAAGATATGTGGTTGGACATACAAAACTACAGACAAGATTTAGAAAATAAAATAAATTTAATACAGTTATCAATAAGAAACAAAGTCCCAAACTTTATAGATAAAATGATGATATTAGTAAATCAAGAAACATCTGATAAAGGTTTACTTTCTAAAATATATAAAACTAACAAAAATGTGGAGGAATACATCAAAGAGAACTACTGGGAATACTTCTGGATTATAAATAAATATAAACCGAGTAAAGAAGATAGAAAAAATATGTTGATATCCTCTAAACAAACTAATTCATCCTTAAGTTGGACATACATGGAAGTTCATGCATAAAATATTCATAGCACCTCACAGAATAGAATTAATGTATAAAAAGAAAATACTGTGCTGGAGATGCAAAGCATGTGATAACGCAGATTGGCAACACATGTTTATTGAATGTACAGTTATCAAACCATTTTGGGACAATTTCAGTGTCTTTTTGCAGTCTTTGTTCAATGATAAATTCACATTAAATAAATTACTAACTTTATTTCATATAACAATTCCTGTGTAAAGAGAATAAACTACTCACTATTATGGAGTCTCTTTTCAGTAGCAAGGAAGACCATCACCAAAAACTGGAAAAGCGAGCAAACACCTACAATGAAAGAATTTGTAAGTATGGCAACCAAAGTCTGTCACTATGAACTTTTGACAATCAAGATGAGGACATCCAGAGTTACAGCTTCTTACAACATTTGGATAAAATTTGAAGAACTACTGAATAAACAAATCTGAATATAATAGTAACATGAAAATCCTTTTCTATATTATTTCACTAACAATGGTACAAGACATATCTGGTCATATAGTTAAATAGTAGACACCTTTGTACATAGTTATTTGTTTTCCCTGTAAAGGTTGTTATATTTCAATTGTGTATTTTAATGTGATGATTGATGCTTAAAAATGCAATTTAATAAAAATATTTTCAAAAAAAAAATTTTCACCCCCATAATTCTCTAGGCTAGCATCTCTCTTTAAATCTCATGTGCTGCCATTCTAAATGGATATTATCTATTTCAAAGTGCTTAACCTTTTTCTTCTCTCCGGTTTTTAACTTATCCTAGTTTTGCATTTTTTCTTTGAAATAGATATATCTTCCAGTTTTATTAAATAATTCATAGTTAAGGGGGTATTCTTCCCTGTTGCTTCTTTAGCCTCTTGTTTCCTCTTCTTGTATCATGTAGGCAGGAGGCCTACCAACTCTATATCTTCCCTTGTTTATATCTTCCCTTCTCTTATCTGAGCTAAATTGATACTTATAAAAAAAATTCAGAGATTTTCTTATGAATGTTTTGATAAAAAACATCTTAATCCTTCTTGCACTGTGCTGGCCTTAGCAAGTTTGGCTTCCCCTGCTGAGGTCTCAACTCGAGAAGTACCCATGGCTTCTAGATCTCCATCGGGATTTTATATCTTAGCTATCTGGGCAGCTTCACATGGACCTCCTAAATCTCATGTTAACCACTTAGTCTCTCCAATTCCCTTAATGGCCAACAATTCTGCTTTTCTGATAATGTTATCAGTATTTTTACTGTATCTCAGAAGGAATCTGCCCTCATAGTTTATCACATTAACCGTAAATGTTTTGCTCGCTGGGCAGTCAGTTTAGGTATTGATCCTTTCACTGCTTCTATACCTGACATTTTACAGTTTCTTTCATGTTTGTTTGACTCAGACTTCAGTCATTATACAGTAAAGGTACTGCTGACTGATATATCTAACTACCATACTGGACTTGACTCACATTTGATAGTGTCACATAAACTGTATAAATCTTTTTAAAAAGTACTTTTCTTTGCCTAGTTTCTTCTTTGGACCTAAATTTGTCTTGGAAATCTTAACTGAGACTCTCTTGAGACTCTCTTCAAGCTAGCCTATTATGCACATCTGAAATGTAAACCCTGGAAAACCTAATTTTTGGTGGCAGTTACGTCTGTAAGAATGGTTTCAGAATTACAAACCTGGTCTTCTAGCCCTCCTTATTTAATGTTTCATAAAAATAAGGTTTCTCTCCAAACAAATACTTCTTTTGTCCACAAAGTTACATCTGACCCTAACTTGAACCAAACTATTCATTTACCAGTTTTCATTCCAAACAATTCCAAAAGAGGGTGTACACTCTACATACACTGGAGGTCCACAGACAGCTAAGAAACTAATATTGTATCTCCACAGAACTAAATCCTTTAGGAAAGCATCTTAGTTTTTCATGCCCTTTGCCCCTAACGGCTTGGAGAAGAAGGTATCCAAAGTGTCACTGCCCAGATGGCTGCATTTGACAGTATTTCATCTGACAACAAGACTTTGCCAGTCAAAACGAAAACTCATTCAACAAGGTCTGTCTAATTCTTGAGGACCCATCAGTCATATCTGATGGACATGGATGAAAGGATTGAGCATTATGCTAAGTATATAACTACCACCTTCTGGTTCTAGTCTTCAATTTAGTAATATGTATGCATTTTAACCTTTGCAGGATCATGCGTTGTTATGAAGACCAAGTGTGTAATAAATGGCAATTTCTTTCTGGGCTGATGATATTTGCATAATTTATATCTACTTTGTTGCTGCTTTTCTTTCCATTGACAGAAAAAAAGAGAGAGTTAAATACCTTTCTGGTTTCTTTCCTAGCAAAATGTAGGAATGTTACACACTGAACTTCAGGGTGCTTATGTATTCCTCAGTTATAATGAGGAATAAATCAAATTTCTGGATCCAAGTGACTTAATTGTTAATTGAGAGGGCATATCATGTGTTTGCTCCGAATTTGGCTATGAGAAAGCAGCCATGACCTACATTAGTGAAGATGCAATCATACCAGTATATATATATATATATTAATATATATATATATATATATATATATATATATATATATATATATATATATATATTTCTTTTTTTGTAAATGTGTAGTTATACCAACAGAGAGAACTGCTTCTGACAAAACTATGGCAGAAAGAAAAATATCAAAAGCTACAGAGACCGCAATGATTGTGGAAAATGATTGCAAAAGAAAATTAAGTTTATCCAAGCAATTGGGGAATGTTGAGAGGAAAGTATGAAACAGCAATCTGTGTAAATGGGTATACCGGCTTTAACATGAACTTCAGTGTAGCTAACCCTAACTTTAGAAAAAAAAATAATGTGTGTGGGTGCAGCCATTATTTGTGACAGCTGTTCCTATATGGAAGAGTAAACTACCTTTTAGGAAAGTATTTATAGTTTAATGTGTTTGCTGCAACTTAACATGATTTTTTTAACGTATTTAGTTTTTATTTTCGAGTGTTTTTATTGAAGTAAAAAGTCTGGGAAATGGTACATGGATTCAAATAAAACCTAGAATAAGTAAGTACCAGACATTAATGTGTACATACAAGCAGGAAACATATATTCAAAAGAAATGTGTAACACATGGGAGTAATACCTTCTTATCAGAGTAGCTGCTTGTTCAGCATTAATGCGGAAGGTAAATGGCTTTGCAAAGATGGACATAATGAACAACAAACTCAAACTAATGAAACAAATCCAGCTTTGGCAATATTAGAATCCCCTGTTAAATCAAATAAAATGGATAGCAACTTGCTGTTAAAATAGATTTACACTTTAATGTAAAATAAAAATAATATACATTAGCACTTTCATTTAAGACAGTGTTAAACTTCATCAGACAAAATAGAATAATGCTTCTCACATTTAAATACCAGCAGCTTACTTCTGATTGGATCTAAGACAATCATTATTTAAAAAGACCATACTCTATAATAAATGTAGATTATGTCCTGTTGGTTCTATGTGCATTTTAAAATGATGTAAAAATTGTTCTGTGTATTTATTTATTATTTTTTCCCTCTAATTAATGAATTTTCTTTCTTTCTAATGCTTTTAATTTCAGTATGGGGGTAATTGAACTGCGTTTGATTACGCCTGGCCAGCTGTCTGCTTGTAGACGCACTTGCCATACCAATTCCTTCTTTTCTAAATGTAATGCCCAAGCTTTTTTGTCTTCTATTGGTACTTGTTCAATAATCATGAAAGTGAAATGATGTCCCTCATTTTCTATTATATGTTTGGTAAGTGTGTTGTTTATATTGTTCCTCCTAATGGCATATTCGTGTTCATGCACCCTCTGGTTGAAACGCCTTTGGGTTTTACAAATATAAAATCCCAAACACAAGTTGCACATTGCGATGTATACTACTGCTTTTGTATTACAATTAAATTTGTTTTTCAAATAATATGTCCTATTTCTTATAGTGAAACTATTCCCTGTCTTAACCTTGTGACACCAATTGCATGTTCTACATCTTGTCATGCCCCTCGCTCCTAATCTATTATGTCCATCTGTATTTTTTAATAGATCTTTAAAATTTAATCCCTTATGGTATACTACCTGAGGGTGTTCTCCTATTTATTTCTTAATATGTGGATCATCTAATAAGATAGGCCGATTCTTTTCAAATATCCATTTTATAGTTTTATATTCCTCAGTATAAGTTACAATCAAAGCCTTTGAATATTATGTGTTGTTACATGTAGAATTCTGCTGTGAGTGGTGCAGTATCTCAACTCTGTCCTGTGTGACAGTATTGGACACTTGAGTATGGACTTCATTATGTCCCACTTGTTCTTGATGTGAACTGTTCCCATTCAAAATCGGTTTAAAATAACCTACCTGCCTTTTTCTAATCACCTCTTGTATTAATTCATTTATGAGCTTAATGGGGCTAAGCCTTTCTGCTAAACATAGATTTTAAGTTAGCACATTCATCCAAAAAATCTTCCTCTCTATTAACCATGCGGGCAGCTCGAATGAGTTGTCCCTTGATTACAGATCTTTTCTGATGTTTGGGATGAGAACTACTATAGTGCAAAAAACTATTTGAATATGTCTCTTTCCTATGAATTTGAGCTATGTATCTTGCATTGGTAACATCTTTGGATAGGTGCACATCCAGGTATTCAATATATTCTATACTATACTTTGTCGTGAACCTCAAAAAAGATGTGGTTTTGTTTATATAAACAAATTCATCCAATAATGTTTGTGCGTCTCTCCAAATTATGCAAATGTCATCTTGGAACCTAAAATATGATTTTATGCTGTTTTTATAGTCAGTGTCAAAAACAAATTTCTTTTCCCAGTAAGCCATAACAATGCTTGATTATGCTCCTCCACAGGGTGAACCCATTGCTGTCCCTCTCTTTTGTAAGTAATAATGGTTATTAAAAAATAAAATTATCGAATACCAATTCCAAAATTTCTATCAATAAATTTATTTTATCTTGTGATAGCTTATTACTGATCAACATTTCATTTACCCAGTCAAGTCCTACATCCTGGGGGATAACAGTGTACAAATCGCAAACATCTATGTTACCAATATGTCTGTTGGTTCATAATGAACCTCATTTATCGATTGTAAAAAAGTCCAAGAATCCTTGTATATTTGACTTTCTCTTGCTAATATTTGTTTAAATTCATAATCAAGATATTTAGCACACGTTGAAGTGATTGAATCCCTTCCATCTACAAGGGGTCACATTGGTGGATTATTTAACCCTTTGTGTATTTTGGTGACCCCAGGAAAAAATGGGATTCTAGGTACTGTTATATTCAAATAGTTGTATAAACGTAAGTCTATTCACTTCTCTAAAAAAATGTCACTAAGTTGCGACTGTATTCTCCGGTAGGCTCCATTTAACTCATTTAATGAAACTTCTTGATATGTTGTGTTTAAAATTTCTTCTAATTTTTTGTTATAACTGTACATTCATTATAACTCCCCTCCTCCCCTCCCTTGTCTGGCTTCATGATTCTAATATTTTGTTCTTTTAAGTATTTTAAGATTTCCTGTTCTTCAATACTTAAATTGGAGGTATTATTGGTCTGCTTGTCCCTATAATGTGAATACATGTTTCTCAAATCTAATTCACATATTTTCTCATATGTAGCCAGCCGGGGGTGTAAGGATGGATTATAGGTACTGCTGATACCATATCTGCTGATTACACTAATGTTCATACTGTCATGATGTAATAAAAGAAGATTTAACTTTCTTAAATATAGCTTCAAATCTATGACAGTGTTCGTAACATTTACATTTCTAGATGGTACAAATGTCATGCCTTTCACTAGCTGGTCCGCAGTAGTACTATCAAGTTTTACATTAGAAAAATTATAGACTGAAAAATCATTAGCATTATTGTGAATAACTACACATTCATTATTAATGATGATGTCATTGTCCATTAAATTGGTGTCAAATGTTCTCTGTTGTGCCATCTTGGGAATATTTGTCCTTTCATTACCTAACAATATTGGGTCTTATATAGCCAAAGATTGGCCTATGTCCTCCATTGTTTGTTCTTGGGCCTCACTCCTTGAAACCCCGCCTGTTAGTGTACCCTGCTGTTTTGAAAATTGCCCCTATATTTTTAATCCTTTCAGATCTTCTCACCTCTGGATATTCATTATAATAAGTTTGTATATCCTCTTCCTCAAAGTGTTGTCTATCGTGAGAATCAATGTGCGTAATGTCATCAGTGCGACTCATATTATTTAATCCTGAGTTCCCATTAAGCACTTTAGTACACATTTAGGAGGTGGGAGACATGGGATAAGCTGTCTCATTTGCATAGTCTTTCATATCCCTATTGATTTTTCCAACCTTCTCTCATTTGAGCTTTTCCATGTACTGGTCAGTACTATTGTACACCCGTAGGTGCTCATATTTAAACTGTTCGTACTGTGCATCATCTCTGATGCATTTATCTAAGGCAGTTAATTCGCTACTCAATGTTTCACCTTCTATTTGGTTATATTTCACCAATGTCTCTAGGAATTCAATTCCATGTTTGTCAAATAATCTGAGCAATCAAAGCGAAAGAGAGAGTTTTCAAGTAAGCCAGTGGGAAAACGCCACAAATGCAACCCTATGGGAGTGATTTTGAGCCTAATGCGTTCCCACAGGTAAGCAATTTCAAGCTGTAATTTCTTACATCTGGATAGTTTCAAATCAAAGTCATTTAGCTTACTGTTTGAAGTTGGCATCTGCCTTTGCGGTGTAGAAAATGAAATGGATGCTCCTAGACAATTGTTCAATAAGGGAACCTCTCTTCTCGCTGTATATGCCCCATTGTCTGACCTGCCATTGCTCAATATGCATGCTCCATGAGCTCCATTCACTTCTGTTGTAGATTGTGTCACCTTTCCGCTTGTGTTGGGTACATTGATGTTATCATGCTGGTTAAAACCATTAATATTTTCACTTTGATGGGAGTTGAAATGAAAATGTTATTAAAATTCATATAGTTGGTGTCCCTAGATGTTTGACACAGAATGTGGGTCGCCTTCACCTTGGACATCCAAACGCTGATATAAATGATCAAGTCTCTGAGTAAGCTACTGGATAAGGGCTGTTAAATTGCTGATACTTCTCTTAACTCCTTCATTCTCAAGTTGAGTAAACAGTGGGGGTGATTCTGAATTATTGCCTGTCGCCATGCCAAACAACTGAAAAAAAATGAAAGATTTATTAAACATCTATTAAAAATACAGATGGGCATAAAAGATTAGGAGCGAGGGGCATGACAAGATGTGGAACATGCAATTGGTATCACAAGGTTAAGACAGGAAATAGCTTCACTATAAGAAATAGGACATATTATTTGAAAAACAAATTTAATTGTAATACAAAAGCAGTAGTATACATTGCAATGTGCAACGTGTGTTTGGGATTGTATAGCAGTAAAACCGAAAGGCGTTTCAACCAGAGGGTGTATGAACACGAATATGCCATTAGGAACAACATAAACAACGCACTTGCCAAATATATACCAAAAAATGAGGGACATCATTTCACTTTCATGATTATTGAACAAGTACCAATAGAAGACAAAAAGGCTTGGGCATTACATTTAGAGAAAAAAGAATTGGTATGGTAAGTGCATCTACAAGCAGACAGCTGGCCGGGCATAAACGAACGCAGTTCAATTACCCCATACTGAAATTAAAAGCATTAGAAAGAAAGAAAATTCATTAAATAGAGAGAAGAAATAATAAATAAATACATAAAGCAATTTTTACATCATTTTAAAATGCACATAGAAACAACAAGACATAATTTTTACATAATCTACATTTATTATAGAGTACAGTCTTTTTAAATAATGATTGTCTTAGATCCAATCAGAAGTAAGCTTCTGGTATTTGAATGTGAGAAGCATTATTCTATTTTGTCTGATGAAGTTTAACATTGTCTTAAACATATATTATTTTATTTTACATTAAAGTGTAAATTGATTTTAACAAGCTGCTATCCATTTTTATTTGATTCAATAGGGGATTCTAATATTGCTGAAGCTGGATTTGTTTCATTAGAGATGGACATAAAGCAAGTAAGCGAACGGAATAAGACACTTCCCAAAAGTTCATAAAATAATTTATTAAATGGTAAGCCCTTTCACAACTACTTCATTAGACCATAAAGTAAATAGAGATAGCATTTTTATATAAAAGAACATCAGTTAACAAGCCAATCCCTGTGTAACACCAATCATTTCCTTAAAGCAGCACATACAGAAATATAGTCCATAAAAATAGAATATAGAAATATATGAATGACAACATATACTCATAAAAGCCGAAATTTAAAATATCCATAATGTAAACAGCAAATATATATATGTATATAAATATAACTATAAAAACTTCAAATCAATTAAGTCTTGAGCCCTCGTCCCTTCAAAATAGGTCTGAGTGGCACCTTTTCATTAAGTCCACTCCCACAATCTGCTCTCAGCCTAATCATCCATCTAACCTCCCTAGTTTCAGTGAGATTTCTCACATAACCACCCCGAATGCTAGGTTGAGAGCAAATCATGGGAGTGGACTTAATGAAAAGGTGCCACTCAGACATATTTTGAAGGGACGAGGGTTCAGGACTTAATTGATTTAAAGTTTTTATGGTTATATTTACATTATGAATATTTTAAATGTTGACTTTTATGAGTATGTATATATATATATATATATATATATATATATATATGTGTGTGTGTGTGTGTGTCATTCATCATATATTTCTATATTCTATTTTTATGGACTATATTTCTGTATGTGTTTTTTGTATGTGCCGCTTTAAGGATATGATTGATGTTACACAGGGATTGGCTTGTTGTTAATTGATGTTCTTTTATATATGAATGCTATCTCTATTTGTTTTATGGCCTGATGAAGCAGTTGTGAAAGCGCTTACTGTTTAATAAATTATTTTACGAACTTTTGGGCAGTGTCTTGTTTGCTTTTTATTTATCCTGTCAACAATTTATTCATTTCAGCCACGGTATTTTGCTATATTTGTTTTATAAAGCAGAGAGTGTTGAAGTATATTAAGATGTGCAGGATGAAAACAGTGATGTCACAGGAGATACGATTGGATAGAAATGAGCGTGTGAATTTAACAAAAAAAAAATCATGATGGAAATTCAACAAAGTATCAAGAACAAAGGAAAATGAGAATAATGCTGATTGTAAGAGGGGTTCCAATCGTGATAGTGGAGGAAAAAAAGACAATAACATAGATTTATGGTAGTAATAAATTACTGGCATGGGAGGGAGATTACATTGTCATGTAATTATAGTTTTACCTAAAATTACTATTATAGAGCTCATGAGAATTTTGGGAGAAATAAGATTGGTGGAGACTGGAACCTGATTTGCAAGAGTGAGGCTGTACCGGGGGACCTACATGGAAAAATATAACAAAAGAGGGTAGATTTCTGAAGAAATATATATGTGAATATTTGATACTGAAGATGTAAATTTAATAGCAGGAGCTCAGACAGAACTTCAGTGTTATTCCCCAAGATACAATAACTGGGTTAGATTGGATAGAAATTATATTTCACAAGAACACATGTATTTAATTGCTGTTTCCCTACATCCACGTATGTTTCTATAAGGCATTCTGATTTCCTCCAACCTTCTAAAACATTGTTTGATGGCTTCTCTAAATTATCCATGCATATATTTACTGTTGCTATTGAGACAAGAGACTTGGTTGGAAATGATCTGCAGACATTAGTCCACTTGTCCAATTTAATAATTAAACAAAAATAAACTTCTAGAAATAATTATAAGCTGGGTGGTGCATGAGCAATTCTGTTTCAATGCAGAGGCCTATGACGATGATGAACTTTGTTGAAGTTCAAGAACTTATTTGATTTTGTTGAAACATACTGACTGCAGCAACATTTGAGAATTAACTAGAGCTGCACATGGACTCCAAAGGTTCAGAGCAGGAGGAGACTGAAAGTCAGTGAAAGAAAGGAAAACATCTCATGAAAATGTATAATGCACGAACAGCGTACCTCACCTAACAAGCTTGATATGCTGTTTCTGTTTTGACATATTTTATAACAAAATGTAAGCTAACAATACAGCTATTGTTTTGCTTTTAATACATAATAATAGCATATACATTACTGATACCTACAGTCAGTGGGGGTGGGGGGGATCAGCTGGGGAACCCACCTAAATGGTCCAAATCTGCTCCTGCAAAGGAGTGAAGCAGAGGTAGGAAATGGGATTACAAGTGAGAGAGTAAAATGGATAAGATAGGACGAGAAGAAAAATTGTGCTAGTTTTGAAAAAGACAGTTTATGATGGGCCAGGGGAAATGAAATCCAGAACAAGGATATCTAAGGATAGTAAAATATGCACAAATCATAAGTTCATAGGTAGGTACTATTCTATTGGCCCAAGGGCCTGTGTAAGCCTAGCCAACAAGGTTCCATGAGTTACGCCACCCAAAAAAATTAATTTCCTGTGCCCCTGTCGAGCAGAGCCACAGAAGTGATCCCGGGGTGTACTGCCTATTTCCCATCCACTCATCAAGATTTTTCTTGAAGTGTGCTAATGAGGAACTTTACTTGACACAGATGGGTAGCTTGTTCCAGAGTATAGGAAGTCTGTGGGACAAGAATCTATCCCTCCAGCATGTCCTGTTTATTGTGGTGACAAGGTTTAGGTCCCTAGAGCGTGTAGCTCGGAGGGATTGGGATTTCTTTAGGTGTAACATGTCCAACAGCTCTGGGTTTGACATAGCTTTATATTAGGCATAGATCACCTCGGAGTAGGCGAAATGCTATGGAGTAAAGCTGGAGTTTTTTGAGATGGTCAGAGTCGGGCATCTGTTTGAGGCCAGTAATCCTCTTTGTGAGGTACTTCTGTGGCCTTTCTAGCTGCTGCAGATGTCTTGTGATGTACGTTTCAAAAGGGGTGTTGACTCTATAATGGGTCTGAGTGTCGATTAGAGGGGAACAATGACCTCTTTTTTCCTGGATGAGAACCCTTTTGTGATGGTGCGCACGAAGAAGGATTTCTTGACTACTGTGGCGATGTGATTATCAAAGGAGAGACTAGTGTCCACCTGCGTCCCAAGGTCTCTTATCACACATTCAGCATTAAGTAAACTGTCGCCTATGTGGTAGTTCATGGGTACAAAGTTTTTACCAAAGGGGATGACAATGCACTTTTGGCATTGAGCTTGAGGCCATGGCTCTGACACCAGGCATCTATCTCAGTGAGGCCCTTCTGTAGGATGTTCACATCATTTGGGGACTCAACTATGACTCCTAATTTGCAGTCATCTGTGAACTTCATTAGCCAAAGGCCTTCTGTGTTAGTCTGTACTTCAGAGAAGTAGATACCAAACAGGAGAGGTCCAGGACTGAACCCCGTGGTACTCCACTTGTCACTTGTTTGAAGTCAGATTTGGAGTCTGCAACTTTTACATTGTGGGTTCTGTCAATGAGCCAGTTGGCAACCCATCTTGTGACATAGGGATTTATACCTAGTTTAGTGAGTTTAGCTATAATTCCAGAATGGGGGGTGGTGTCAAAAGCCTTGGCGAGGTCAAGATAGGCTGTGTGAACCACCTTACCCTCGTCTACAGTTTTGGTGACTGCCTCAAAGAAGTTGATCAGGTTCAGGAGGCCTTTCACAAGCCTGAACTGGGTGGGGTCCAGAGTTTGGAGGTTACCAATGTCTTTGTTTATGAGTTCCATGAGGATATGTTCCATGGCCTTACAGACCAGGCTTGTCAGGCTAATAGGGTGATAGATCCCGGGATCAGTGGTGGCTCCAACTTTGTGGAGTGGGATAACTGTTGCTGTGCGCCATTTAGTGGGCACAAAGCTTGACATGAGGCTATGACTGAACATGGTGCTTAGGTGGGGAGCCAGTTAGTTCTGAAGTTCGTGTAAAACGCAGTCTGGGATGTTGTCCGGTCCCATGGATGCTGTGTTTTTGGCTTTAGAGAGTGCAGCTTTTACCTGTGTAGTTGTGATTACAGGGACTCTGCATTCCTCCTGTATAGATATGGGCCCTTTAGGGAGTGAGGGGGGGGGTAAAGGTAGCACTGAACCTATCTGTTAGGATGTTGGCAATATCAGTTGGCTCTGTAATTTTCATGCCATTGTGCTGTAACTCAGAGCAGATCTGGGTGTTGTCACTGAGAATCTTGACATAGCTATAGAATGCTTTGTGGTTGTCCCTAGAATCAGTGATGATTTTGTTGTCGTAGCTAGCTTTGGAGGATCTTATAAGGGATCTCAGCTTCTTACTGAGGCTGAACAGGGAGCTCCTCCACTCATGGGATTTTACTCTCTTTTGCAACAGTTTCTTCCTTCTGTTGTAGAGTTTGTTTATGGCAGGGGACCACCAGCTTGGCTTCCTTTTTTTGGAGCATAGCATCTTGGTTCTGTTTGGGATAGCACAATCCATGCACTTGTGTAAGTGCTTATAGAGTGCATTTGTGTAGGATTCAGCAGCCGTAACTGTATTGTCCATCTGCATGGGTGTCATGAAGTTCACCACTTCTGTCTTAAGAAGTTGGCTTTGGAGAAATATTTTACCGTGGTTTCCTTAATGGGGGGGGGGGGGCAGGATGTGGATATCTAGGGTGATTAGCTTATGGCCGGATCTGACCAACGAGGAGTTGACTTCAGGTGTGGAACACCGGTCACTCATGTTGGTAATGACTAGGTCTAGGATATTGCTGCCCCTGGTGGGGGTGTGGATAAGTTGATCCAGGGAATTGGAATTTATGAATTCCAGAAAGCGTTGAGCGAAGAAGTTGGTACATGAGTAATTTTCCCAGTTAATGGTGGGGTAGTTGAAATTGCCCATTATTCGGGTGTTTGGTTGAACCCTAATATTTTCCAGTATATCAAGAAAAGAGGAGTGGGAATCCTGGGGCATGGTGGGGGATCTGTAGTAAGCTATAAATTGGATTGCAGTTTTTCCCAGAGTTAGTTGCCCTTGGATAACCTCGGATGCATTATGCTGAGCAACTAGCCTGGAGGTGTGGATATCCTTAAAGAATATGGACACACCTCTGCATTTGGTGTTCCGGTCCAGGTTAGATGGCCAAAAAGTGTGGTATGAGTTATAGTCTGGTAATGCAGGGGTGCTCTCTGGAGCCTTGAACCAGGTCTGTCACTGCACAGATATCGATAGTCTCCATTTTAAGGAGTGCCTCGATAGAGTGCATTTTGAGATTTACTTCTAGCATTGAGTAGCAGTACTCTCAGTTTTTGTTTAACTGTTCCTGTTACAGTGGTGAATTTGTCATTTGAATCTTGCCTAAAATAGGCGCTATAAGGGTGGCAAGAACCTTAGCCAGTATCCGGAATCCCAGTGGTGACAGGTGCAGGCCATCTCTGGCAAAGCATCGTGGTCTGTCGACCATGTCGTCCCTGGCAGATAGATACTGGATCCCTTAGAATGACACCAGAAGCTTAGCCAATTGTTGAAGTCAATCATTTTGTCCTTGTACGGCAGTGTCATTCTGGGTGATGGCAGGATGCTACTCAGGGCTAGGGTCATACCTGCCTGGGCTACAAGATTGGAGATCTCTTCCATGTCTCTTTTCATGTAGTCCAGGGAGGTACGTCTCAGGTCATTTACACCAACATGGACAATGACAGAGTCATATCTGTACTTGTTGTGGAGTGACCTGAGTGAGTGGGTTATGTGGCGGATCCTGGCACCCGACAGGCAGCTGACAGTAACCTTCTCCTTGTTTAGCCTGGTTAGAGGGACATCAGTGTGCCTGACTATACAGTCACCTATGACTAGTGTGTTGGGTACGTTGTTTTGCCTTATGGGCTGTGGTTGAGTGGCACATCGAGTCTGTGGGCTGGGCTATGTATCATTTGGGTTGTGTTGGGGGTTGCTTGCGTTTTTGCTTTGGAGGTCTCTGTTGCTTGAGCAGATTATTATTGAGAGCCTCTGCAAATGTTTTTGTATTTCTATGTGTGGATTTTGGCGGTGTAGGTTTAGTGGGACTATGTGATGAGTATGGTGTGGTGCAAGTGTTTACCTTCTTCTCTTGACTGTCAAGTTCAGTCTTGGTTGGAGAGAGCTTTACCTCCAGTTTGGCTAGATAAGTGCATCTCTCACAGGTTGTAGTGTTGTGTGGTAGGAGGAGATGGTTGTCTGTGTACATGAGGCAATTGCTACATTGCCCCAAGATGCCCAGATTCATCAGATAGACAGGAGAGAACACTGGGAGCTGACCCTTGGACATGCCTGAATAAAAAAACTATTTTTTGCTAGACAAGTGAGGAAAGTGAGTACAAGAGCTGTTTTTCTCTAAGCAAGTGAGGAAAGTAAGTACAAAAACTGTTTTCCTCTAGATAATGAGGAAGGTTGAGTGCTGTAGTAATTTGTAGCTTATTTAGTGCTTACAAGTTCTGAACAAGTGCTGAGCTCGAATAAGCAAATTCAAGTGCTAAAACTAAGAATCTGTATCTGAACTAGACTAGTTACAGGAAAGAAACAAGTGCAAATGCGGACATTTAAATCAGAAAGTTGCGAGAGATGGAAAAATTACCCAAATGGTCAATAACTACAATTTCTGGGCCAGAAACCACTCCTTATGTGGTAGATAAGTTACCTAGTGATTACCACTCCCACTGATAAGCTAGAAGGCTTCCTTCCAACACAGAAAGGCTTGGGGGCCTTAGGAGCTTGCAAACAGCCTTGGATACAGCAAATCTGTATCTGGACTAGACTAGTCACAGAAAAGGAGGGAAACAAGTGCAAATGCAGGCTTTTAAATCAGGAAGTTGAGAGAGATGGAAAAATTGCCCAAACGGCCAATAACTACAATTTCTGGGCAGAACACAGGGAGATTCTAGCAAAGTTTTTTTTTTAAGTTTGGGGGGGGGGGGATAGCATGCTTTAGACAAACAAGAGGACAGCTGGCCATGCTCCATCCCTTAAACATTTTCTTCAGTGGTATAATCTCACTAAAAATGTTTTTCCATTGGATAAATTCTTGACTTATATTACTCCCTCTCATAACTTCCATGGTGAATCCCTTTACTCTAGCTTTGTTGCTAACATTTGGAATTCCTTACCACCTTCATCTGACAAATTAGCAAACCAAACCTCTTCAATTCCTCAATAAAATCTTGTCATAAAAATAGCATCTATCACAGTGCCTCTCCTGCAAAAACCTCCTCTATCTCTCTGACAACCTCCAATCCATCTAAATTTCCTTTTCCCCATGCAGTCACACATAACCTTTCTTTTTTAAATATATTACTATACTAATAGTTCATCTCACCTTCTATACCTCTTCCATAACATTTCTTAGCTTCAGTTCAGTACTTTCTCTTTTATAAACTTCATCCCTCAAAACAAATATATATTTCATTAAATATTTCATCAAATAAAAACAACCTGAAGTTTCTGTAATATTCAGTAGAAACCATACTTTAATGAAGACCCTCACCGTGACGGCAAAACAGGTTTTGTTCCTAAAACCAGAACTTCTTCAGTGCTGACATCAACAGCAAGAAGGTAATATCTTCTGTTTGTTAACTGTTTATCTTTTCTGAATAGAACTTAGAAAATTAAAGTTAGGAATGCAGCCTCAAATAACACTTGCCAGTACATTTCAGGGACATGTTTTGTTTGTCTATGTCCAAATTAGACTCTGATTTGGAAAAATGCAAGCAAAAGAATTTAATAGAGATTTGAATGATTATGAGATAGGATAGGACAGACTTTTATGTACAATATATCATTTTGTTATTGATCAACAAAAAAATTAGCAACAATGGGGAAGATGCAGACTCAAAAGATCTGAGGTTCAGTCTATTTTGCACAACTCTGAAACGTACATATACATCAGATTCTTCCAGGTCTACCGCAGATACTGAGATTGAACACCCTCCTAATTCTAAGATCCCCCTTTTTCCATCAGAACTTTAGATACAAATAGGGAGTATCGTAAACCTAGATGTAAGAAGGCTCAATGTCATGACATACAACAACTTCATGGAATTAATGAGCCATGTTTAGACAGTGACAATTTGGTGATTAATTTAACAAGTCATTTTATTGATGAAGTGCCTTTGTCTTTATTAAATAAAGATTTTATTCCATCTACATCCACCCGTTTGGCTCAAATGATTCAGGATATCAAATCTTTTTCTAGATATTTGAATTTAAGATATTATAATCATAGGAAGGATGATATTCAAGAAAATAATTCTGAATTATTGGTATTTAAGTGTAATAATTCCAATTTCCAACCTCCATACCATGCAACTGTGACAGTTTTCAAACAATCCCTTATTGATGACATATATGCTAACCAACATGATTTATTTAAAATCATCTGAAAGGGAACTTTTGATCAAGTTAAGTAATAAAAACTTAGTCATTACACAAGCTGATAAAGGGGGTGGGGTAGTCCTTTGGGCTACAATGGATTATAGAACTGAAGCTTATAAGCCAATTAAATGTTCAGACTCATACATTTTGGATTGGATCCTACATTATTATTTAAGCATACCATTGATTTCTTTCTGAAATTACTATAAAAGGTGTTTTCGCTGGTGAAATTAAACAACAGTTGATGGTTAAGCAGCCTTTAAGTCAATGTTTTTATGTTACCAAAAGTATGCAAGATGATAACCCCCACTCCTGGTAGGCCCATTGTTCTGGGTATGGGTTCTATAGCTGAATCCATTTCTGAAATTTTGGAGTTCTATTTTAAACATGTACAAACATTAGTGAGGGCTAGAATTAAGGATACCACTCAGTTTGTATCTGTTACTGACCAGATCACTCTGATGTGCTCTTTAGATATTGGCAGTCTATATACATCTATCTACATATAAAAAGAATAGAAGCAACGAGGTATTGGTTAACATCTAGTACATTATATCCTATTTAATTTGTTGAATTTTTGTTACTACTGTTGCAAATGGTTCTTGAGGTAAATGTTTTTCATTGTGATGGAAAATGTTATCTGCAGATTAAGGGTCTAGTTCTGGGGACCATACTTGCCCTCATTTATGCAGGCATCTATATGGGGTATTTTGAAAAAAAAAATGTGTATTTATGATGACTCAAACAACCCTTTTTATTTGCAGCTTATTATGTGAAGATATTCTGTAGATGACTGCTGGATCCTGTAGGATGATGTGGTTTCTTTTTTTTTTTTTATTGAATTCCTGAATTCAAATGATATGAATTTAAAATTTACTGCAAAACATAGTTTGTTTATGGATGTTTCAGTTACTAAGGTCCTTGATGGCAATGTCTTTCCCTCTTTGTATCATAAACATTTTTCTAAAAATGCTTTGTTGTGTGCCAGCAGTTGCTATCCTAGACGTATTATTAATAATATCCCCTTTTTTGTAATTTTTAAGGTTAAATGTATATGTAGTGATTGTGGCAATTTGGAGAAATGATGTGATGTTATAGAGGCAAGATTTTGTACATCAGTGATATGATTCTTAGGTGGTTCAAAAGGCTAGAAGTAAGGTTAGGGAGAAATCTAGATATAATTTGTTATGAACTCCCCTTAGGAAGAGGATTGAGAAGTGTGACATCCCTATTAGGTTCTTAACTATTTATGGAACTAATGTCCACAAAAAAAATTTTGACCTATTATGAAAGCTAAGTTTTTACTAATATATCTGATAGATGTTTATTCACATATAGAAATAATTTTAAAAAATTGAAGAATTATTCTTCATATTTAAAAAATCCATTTATGCTGTTGTGTTCTGGACCGGCTGTCAATCAAGTGGCCATTGTATTTTATTTCAATATGTGGTCAAAACTAAATCTTTTTCTAGAAAAAATATCCACAGGATTTTTTATGTTAGAGATTTAATTACATATGATACAGAGCAGGTGATTTAATTAGTCACATCAGTGTGGAGCTTTTTAAACAGAAACTGTCTTTACATGTTAGCAATTTGAGATGCAATAGGTCTTATAGTGCCTTGGTATGCAGGGAACAACATCCAAGTGCCTTGTTTAGTTTTGTATTTATTCATAAGGTTAATTTCCATTCTCCCAATAAATTTGATAAATCAAGGATGTTATGTGTCAAGGATAAGAGGTGGACTCCCGTTGGATTCTTGGCTGGAGCTCCTTCTGTGTGGAGTTTGCATGCCCTCCCCATGGTCGAGTGATGTTAAAGGCATGCAGGTAGGTGCGCGCGTGAATGGGCATGCCTTCATTGAAGGTTGGGCATCGGGCTGGCAACTCGGCACCATAAAATCCACTGCCAGTCATGAGCGGACCGGAGTTCTGCTGTGGCAACCCCTAACCAGGAAAAGCCGAAAGACATACATACATACATGATTTGGATTTAAATGAAATTAATTGACTTCTGTAATAAATTTCATTACTACAAGATGGCAGTATTGTTATAAGCAGTATGCATATATGGTTACCATGCATTTTGCTGAAGGTTGCTTTGTTCAACAAACAATAGGGGTGGTTGAAATTGTCGAAGGTGCAGATAGTTGAACATTTGATATCTAGAAGTGCTGTTTCCTCAAAAGTGTTGTGTGGGGATTGGGAGGGCATCAGAGTGCATACATCTGTGTTTAGGCACTATGTTTAGGGTATGGGTATAGGTAGTGTGTGTTTGCATGTGAGTGTGTATTTTTATGGTTAGGGTCGGGGTTAGATCTTAAGTTTGTAATTTGTGTTAGTGTGTGCTTGTGTGTATGTGTGTGTCTTCTGTAGTGGCAAAGCTCCCCTGCTCACCTCAGTAATGCATGCCAACTGTAACCCTAACCCCTCACATTATCTTAGAAAAAAAATTCCTGTAACACTGCTACTACTCAGAAAAATTGGAGGCTTGTGTTGGGGGCAGCAAAGGAACTTGTTTTCATTTTTTGATATTTCACTCATTAAGTGTTTAAGTTATTCAGTGTTATGTATATTTGATCTTATTTTTGTCAGACATTAAGTTCAATCATACATAAAGTTTTATATATATATATATATATAGATATATATATATATATATATATATATATATATATATATATTTTTTTTTTAATTGTCATTTGTTAACTGGGTTGGTCCAACTGAGCCAAGGGCCCATTTTTAGTGGAGACCCGAGGAGAAAAGCTCCAAATACAATTACAGTTATTCAAGAGAGAGCTTACATAACAATAGGTATATCAACAAGGACTTGTACATCAAAATGAAGTCAACTAAATTAAACAGTTTTGTACTAGTTTCAATGTATATATAGATAGTAACAGCAAGATAATTTGTATGCAAAAATATTTACAAGTACCAAATTTAGGTATGTAGTAATAGTATCACTAGGGAATGAACGAAGAAAGAAAGAAAGAAAAAAGAAAAATAATTAGAATAAGAAAGTAGATTTAGGAAGAATGCAACAGATATCAGGTTTGAGCTTGTCAAGGACAGGACCAGGTCTTTAGTAGGTAGTGTTTAAGTTCAAGTTTGAATTGGAACTTATGGGGGATACTTCTATTAAGAGGAAGGGAGTTTCAGGTGTGAGCTACTGAGTATTTATATAGTGACTTGCCAATCTTTTTTGATGGTTTGTAGATGTCCAGAAGATGTTTGTCAGATGTACGAAGCTGACGTCGGGGGTTGTATTGTGATGCAATATTAGAGATGGAGGGGCAGGAAGTGGGGTTATGAAAAATTGAGTGTGCAATATGCAGTTGTGGAAGGAGAAGTTGTTTAGGGAATTCAGGTCATTGTAATAACTTAAGGGCAAGGCAGTGGTGGTATTTATAGGGGAGATTCAAGGCAAATTTTGCTGTTATTGCAAGTTTTCTCTAATTTGGAAAGAAGAGATGACTAAAGGTTAGTAAGGACTGGAGCTGCATACAGAAGACAAGGTAAGAGATGATACAGGGCTAGGAGAGTTTGGTGGAGGGTGAAATAAATTTATGACTATGGTACAGGAGGCCAAGTTTTTGGTGTTTTTTTATGCTTTGATTGACGTATATGTTGAATTTTAGTTCATCTTGATGGTGACACCAAGTAATTTAGTATGGGGTTCAGATCTGATGATGGTACTATTAAGAGAGGTGATAAAGAAAGAGGGTTTATGTTGTGCTAGCATTTTAGGAAGGAAAAATAGAAGTTTCGTTTTTCTTGGATTTAATATTAGTTGATTATCAGGAAGCCAGGTTTTGAAGAAAGTGTCTTGGGTAAGAGAAAGGCATTCTGGGATGCTGTGGGCAGTAATTATAATAACCCAGAGAGCACCCAGATACTCAAAACTCAGGTAGATAAAAGTTTATTGGTAAGCGCTTTTGGTTAGACCTTCCAACCTTCTTCAGACAAAGAAACACAGTCAAAGCAGTTAATAAATACACATAGAATAAAACAATAAATCAGTTATTCAATTACCCACCTTAAAGGTACATTAACCAAATCCCCCCTACAATATTTGGTATAAAAATTTAAATATTTAAATAACATTTATCTATAGAAACTTTTAAGTTTTAAAACACTTGCTAAAGCTACAACATCATTAATATCAGGTAATGTAGTGGTATTTAAATAAATTTGCCACCAATATTCTCTGTTTTCCAGTACTACTTTCCAAGGGACACCCCTTGGACTTTCTTTTACCTGCTCTAAAACCACAAAGCCAAAATTATGGCCATTATGTTCCTGGATATGTTTAAACAATGCACTGGTACATTTTGTCTTCCCAGTATCTTAATAATGTTCATAAATACACTGCTTAAGTCTTCATTCTATTTTACCAATATAGTAAGCCGTACAGTCTAAGCACTTTGCAGCGTAAACTACACCCCTTGGGTTACAATTAAAATACCCTCTAACATCAATGCTTTTAGTACCTAACATAACATTATCACACTCCAATATTTGTCTACACTGGTTACACATACCACATTTTTTCATGGTACCCGTTTCCAATTTCCCCAGTTTAGAAAAAGAATTACACCAGTCTTTAAGATTTTTATTTCTTTTATAAATGATATTAGGGTAAGTGCCCAAAACAAGAGAGACATCTCTGTTCAATGAAATAAGTTCCCAATTTTTATATGTAATATTAGCAACGTTAACACTATCATCAGTAAATGTTGTAATAAAAACATTGCACAAACTAGGTTCATTCCTTGTCATTGCTCTATCTATTCCATTATTATGGCAAATAGTACTCTCATTGGCTAATGAGGGTTCATTTCCTCCCTCTTGATTTATATTACTCAAACCACTATCTATTTTTTGCCCTAATAGTGGATTGTAAAAACCAGATGATCTCTTCCTTATGACTTCCGAGGAAATAGAATCCACTAGGGTCTTAAGATAATCCCTATTTAAAAACATATTATCTATAAACTTAAATTTCCTGTAAAAATTCATTATCCAAAGTAATCATCCTGGTAGCTCTTACCATTTGGTCCTTAACAACTGCCTTTTTAATGTGAATAGGATAATTATTAGAAAAGTGTAAAAACTTATTTGAGTAAGTTTTCTTCCTAAAATGGAGGATTTCAAAAAAAAAACCTCATAACATCTTTAGTTAAACAGACATCCAGATATGCAATGCTA
Source organism: Protopterus annectens (assembly GCF_019279795.1). Lineage (NCBI taxonomy): Eukaryota > Metazoa > Chordata > Ceratodontiformes > Protopteridae > Protopterus > Protopterus annectens. Next base: position 851,069,456 of record NC_056748.1, on the reverse strand, counting down.
GTTTCACTTACAGTATAGGAAAATTATAAGAAATTGGTTGAACCATTTAAATCAAAAAAATCAGGTATGATTTCTATCAGTCCACTGCAAGCAAAAAATAAATCATCCAAAAAAATGGGTATATAATTTTATATATTCCATATACTTGGGATTAAACAAATATTTCATTTCCCACACTGTCATTACTGAATTAGCATACAACGAGCCCCAAAATACACAAGGACCTTGAAAATCCACCTTTACATTTGATTGTAGATGGGGGACAATCAAAAACATATTATATAGCTAAATCATTGATAGCCAATTAAAAAGTAGGCTTGTAGCCTTGGACTACCTATGTCATGATTCATTGGATTTTTTGACTAAATGTAACCAAGTGAATGTTTGTCTACCTGATGAATTAGTATTTATTACAGTAGATGTAAAAGATTTATATACTTGTATCCCACACGATTTAGGCTTAGAATGGTTTACAACATTTTTCACTGATGTTCTGGTTATAGGACAAGATAAAATTAATGCACTATCCCAACTGATGGAATTGGTTTTAGATAATAATTCAATTTATTATGAGGGCCATTATTTTAAACAAATTAAAGGGGTAGCCATGGGCTCCCTAGTGGACCCATTATATGCTAATACAGTAATGGCAGTGTGGGAATGAAATATTTGTTTAATTCCATGAATATGGAATATATAAAATTATACACTGTTTTTTGGATGATTTATTTTTTTGCTTAGAGTGGACCGATAGAAATCATACCTGAATTTTTTGATTATTTAAATGGTTCAACTGATTTTTTTTATCATTTTCCTATACTGAAGGTGAAACTAGCATTGCATATCTGGATGTCTGTTTAACTAAAGATGTTATGGATTTTTTTTGAAATCCTCCATTTTTAGGAAGAAAACTTACTCAAATAAGTGTTTACACTTCTAGTAATAATCCTACTAACATTAAAAAGGCAGTTGTTAAGGGCCAACTGGTAAAAGCTGCCAGGATGATTACTTTGGATAATGAATTTTTAGAGGAAATTAAGCTTATAGGTAATATGTTTTTAAATAGGGATTATCCTAAGACCCTAGTGGATTCTATTTCCTCAGAAGTCATAAGGAAGAGATTATCTTGTTTTTATAATCCACTATTAGGGCAAAAAATGGATAGTGGTTTGAGTAATATAAATGAAGAGGGAGGAAATTAACCCTCATTAGCAATGAGAGTACTAATTGCCATAAAAATGGAACAGATAGAGTAATGACAAGGAAGGAACCTAGTTTGTGTAATGCTTTTATTACGACATTTACTGATGATAGTGTTAACATTGCTAATATTATATATAAAAAATGGGAACTTATTTCATTGGACAGGGATGTGCTTTGTGTTTTGAGCACAGACCCTAATATTTATAAAAGAGATAAAAATCTTAAAGACTGATATAATTCCTTTTCTAAACTGGGGAAATTGGAAACAGGTACCATGAAAAAATGTGGTATGTGTAACCTGTGTAGACACATATTGGAGTGTGATAATATTATGATAGGTAGTAAAAGCATTGATGGTTGCGAGTCTTCAGTATAAATTTATTGAATTAAAATAAATGTTGTTAAGCTCTTTCATCAAAATGTTTGACTTCTTCAGAACAGGGAAACAATCACAAGGCAAGTTTAAATATACAATACCAACTAACTATTGGTTCAATTCTACCCAATACTACCAAAGAAAGTATGTGGTCCATGAATATTTAACAAGAAAAAATCCAAAAGCTTAAAAAAGGGGACAGTTTTTACAAAAAATAAAATCATGTTATTAAACAATACATTTGAAGAAAGACTTTTAGTATATATAAATGTTTTTGTTATATTATCGACTTGAATTCAGAAAAATAAATTCTCTATTATGTATAAAACATAAAACTCTCTGAAACTGGATGCAAATACCAAAGCTGCTTGTAATGTACAAGTTTCTGCTGCTATATTTTTAAAGAAATATTTGTATATATATAAATGTTATTAAAATACATAAAAAATGCAAAAAAATTTTTTATGTATGCATATAAAAAAGATTTCCACATTTTGTTTTGTTTCAACAAGCATTATGAATTATTACACTATTAAACTTGTTCTGCCTTTTCTTTTAAAATAGGCAGTATTGTTAAAGGCTCATTTAGTCCTGGTGGAAAATCAGCAGCCAACCGTAACTGCCATAAAAGTTCTTTCTTGCATAAAACATTTTGCCAGTCACTCCCTCTCACTTCAACATGTACAAAATCAAGGATGGCAAATTTAAAACCTGCAAAATTCATACATGACATGCTATGTGTGTACAAAGCATTAGTCTCTTTTTTATTTCTTATGTCATATAAATGTTCGTATATCCTGGTCTTGGATAGCCTCTCTGTCTTACCTACATAAAATGAAGAACAGGTGTTGCATTAGGCTATATATATCAGTTTACTAGAAGAACAGTTACCACTTCTTAAAAGTATAACTTTTATTCTGATTGTCAATTGTAATGGAACTGTCTTGTAAAATATATGCACAATAAGAACATGTTGAATTGAGAGGGGGTGCCTATTTTAAAAGAAAAGGCAGAACAAGTTTAACAGTATAATAATTCATAATCCTTGTTGAAACAAAACAAAACATGGAAATCTTTTTTATATGCATATATAAAAAAAATTTTTTTTGCATTTGTTATGTATTTTTAACAACATTTATATATATATATATATATATATATACAAATATTTGTTTAAAAAAATATAGCAGCAGAAACTTGTACATTACAAGCAGTTTTGGTATTTGTATCCAGTTTCAGAGAGTTTTATGTTTTATACATAATAGAAAATTTATTTTTCTGAATTCAAGTCGATAATATAACAAAAACATTTGTATATACTAAAAGTCTTTCTTCAAATGTATTGTTTAATAACATGATTTTATTTTTTGTAAAAAATGTCCCCTTTTTTAAGCTTTTGGATTTTTCTTGTTAAATATTCATGAACCACATACTTTCTTTGGTAGTATTGGGTAGAATTGAACCAATAGTTAGTTGGTATTGTATATTTAAACTTGCCTTGTGATTGTCTCCCTGTTCTGAAGAAGTCAAACTTTTTGATGAAAGCGCTTAACAACATTTATTTTAATTCATTAAATTTATACTGAGGATTCACAACCTATGGTGTTCTTTTGTTGGTTATTTATTTCTTATCAGAGCACTAATTGCACCAGCTATTCAGTTTTAGTAAAAGCATTGATATTAGAGGACATTTTAATTGTAACACAAGGGGTGTACTTTATGTTGCAAAGTGCTTAGACTGTACAGCTTACTACACTGGTAAAACAGAACAAAGACTTAGGCAGTGTATTTATGAACATTATTACGATATTGGAAAGACAAACTGTACCAATGCATTGTTTAAACATATCCAGGAACATAATGGCCATAATTTTGGCTTTGTGGTTTTAGAGCAGGTAAAAGAAAGTCCAGGGGGTGGCCCTTGAAAAGTAGTACTGGAAAACAGAGAATATTGGTGGCAAATTTATTTAAATGCCACTACATTACCTGGTAGTAATGATGTTGTAGCTTTATCAAGTGATTTAAGACTTAAAAGTTTCTATAGATAAATGTTATTTAAATGTTTTAATTTTTATTCCAAATATTGTAGGGGGATTTGGTTAATGTACTTTTAAGGTGGGTAATTGAATAATTGATTGATTGTTTTATACTATGTGTATTTATTAACTGGTTTGACTGTGTTTCTTTGTCTGAAGAAAGTTGAAAGGTCTAACCGAAAGCACTTACCAATAAACTTCTATCTACCCGAGTTTTGAGTATCTGAGTGCTCTCTGGCTTATTATAATTATTTGTCTTTGTTTTATGGTGTATTAGTAATGCTGTGGGCAGTGGTAAAAAGGGTGGAGTCATCGGCATATTGTAAAAGTGTTGTGATGTTAGTAGCAGAGTGTAAATTGTTAGTAAAAATATTAAACAAGAGGGGACGCAAAATAGAGCCTTGGGGAACACCAGTGTAGACAGGCAGAAATGGGGAGGAGACAGTTTTCCAGTGTATGGATTGTTGTCTATTAGATAAGTAGCTAGAGAATCAGATTATAGAGGGGGTAGATAGATGGAGTTCAGAAAGTTTAGTTAACAGTTTAGAGTTGGAGACAGTATCGAAAGCCTTAGAGAGATTAAGGAATAAACATGAAACAGGTAGGTTATCATGGGCTTCTGCTACTGTTTGGGTGAATGAGAGTAGTGCGGTAGATGTGCTGTAGTGGGGTCTAAAGCTGTGCTGGGTGGGAGTTAAGAGATTATTATCAAGCAAGTGTTTAAGTAGCTGAGTGTGAATGCATTTTTCTAGAATTTTGGAAAGAGGGGACAGTATAGCAATGGGACGATAGTTTGACGAGTCAGTGGAGTTACCTCCTTTGTGGAGTGGGATCATGTAAAAGGATTTCCATATTTCAGGACAAGAGCTTTGGTGATAGAATGATTTATAAGGATAGAGACTGGGTAGGCAATAGAATTGGCAGCAATTTTAAGGAAGTGGGAAGGTAAATTATCAACAGAAGAGGGAGAGCAGGGTTTGAGTTTATTCAGTTGTGATTTGATGAAAGCAGTGAGAACAGGTTCTAAGGAGAATGTATTGGAGTAAGAAGGACTGGGAGGTAAACGCAGAGAAGAACAGTAGGACTATGTTGAGTTAGTGTTTGAATTGTTTCTATGAAGTGATTGTTTAACAGAGGAGCAGTCTCTGTGGCAGTATTGAGAGGGAAGGGGGTGGGGGTAGGAGGGTTACCAGGGTAAAGGATTTTATTAACGGTTGGCCAAAGGTTTTTAGGGTTAGTATGTGGGCTGCATTAGTTGGAGGAAAATAATGTTTTTTTTGCCTTTGATGACTAGTTTTTGCACGTTTCTAAGTTCTTTGTAATGTTGGAGTAGGGAGGAGTTTTGTTTTTGACCCAAGTTTTCCAGGCAGCATCCCTCTAATGCATAATAGAGTGTGTTTGCTTAGTGAGCCAGGGGACACAGTTTGATTTTACCCTGAGTTTTCTGGATGGAGCCATGGTGTTCAGTATATCAAGAAATATCTTATTGAACATGGTTACAGCATCATTAAGAGGGAGGTTATAAAGGAAGGTCCAGTTGATGTTGGACAGTGTAGAGTTAAACTTGTCTGGATTGAAATGAGTCAGATTGTGACATTCTCTGTAAAGATGTTCTTTAGGTGACTGTTGGGAGTATTTATGGATGTAGATAGGAGAATTCTCACTTAGAGAGTTAGGAAGAATTCCAGGATTGTGATAGAGACTACGATCAGAAGTAAGGATCCAGTCTATAATAGATCCAGAAGTAGAATTTTTGTTGGTCCTGGTACGGGAAAATATGAGTTGGTGGAAGTCGTACAGATTGAGACTATGAGTAGGAGATGAGGAGGAAAGTGAAGCCTAATCTATGTTAATGTCACCAAGTATAATGGTTTCATAGGGAACATACTGGGTGAGCCAGGAGAGAATGTTTTCAAGAATAGGGATTTTGTCACCTGGGGGTATATAGATGGATACAGTGGCAATTTTTTTGAGAGTTAAGATGACATTTTACAAAGAGGATTTCTGCAGGAGCAAAGCTGGGTAAAGAAGTTGAGAGTGGAGAGAGAGTGAGTTGGTCAGACTAGAGGATGGCAACACCCCCACCTCTCTTAGTAGCTCTGTGTACATGATAGATGTTGTAGTCTGGGGGTAGGATTTCTGAGTTAGAGTTGTGAGGCTTTAATCAGGTTTCAGAGAGGGTTAAGATGTAAGGGGAGTTAAGGCAGATCCAAGCGTGCATTTCTGTAGTTTTGTTTACAATGCTTTGGATATTCAGAGAGAAAATAGTTAGGGATTTATGTGGAGGAGTATGAAAGTGTGGTAATGACTGAGGAGGGTGAGGTAGACGGTGATTGTTTGTGAGAAGTAGAGGTGGTTGGTCCTGGATTGGGGGTGGATGTCACCATCCAGGAGAAGGGTATCAAAGAAAGAAAGCAAAAAGGAGAGTAGGTTCAAAGTAAGGCAGTTCTAGGTTTTATACAAGAGGAAAGAGATACATTTGGATATATTTTGATCATAAAGAGGTTGGAGAGAGAGATTAGTAATAGGTAAGGAGTGATTAGAAGTGTATGAGGGTTGATGTGTCATTAGTGACTGTAAGAGAGAATAGGTGCTGGTGTTCGGTAATGCAGTGATGTTTGGTATGATGTAGACAGCGATAGTAGGAGGAGAAGGGGGATAGTGAGATAGTGAGGTGACATATTAAAAAAATATAAGGTGATTGTTAATGAGTAGCAGTAAATATGTTATATTTGAATGGCCAGTAAAGCTGAGAAGTAGGTGGTTAATAGAGAAGGGATAAGGCAGATTAGTAGAGGGAGAGTAAAGGAGGTAGTGTAGTGTTAAAAGGGGAAGAGAAGTATAGTAGGAGGGGAAATGGCCAATTGGAGGGTAGGGGAAATTGTGTGGGTAAGGGGATTGGATAGAATGTGGTGTGGGAGGAGTGTAGAGATTATAAATCTAATGAAAATGTGGTGGGTGGGAATGGGGGTAGGGAGTATATATATATATATATATATATATATATATATATAAAATTTTGAATGAATGGAAGTTCGAGATTCTGGTCTCAAGATTATGAATTTTGAGCTTCCATCCATTCGATCTTATGAAGGGGAACTATATATATATATATATATATATATATATATATATATATATATATATATAGTTCCCCTTCATAAGATCGAATGGATGGAAGCTCAAAATTCATAATCTTGAGACCAGAATCTCGAACTTCCATTCATTCAAAATTTTGAATGGGAGCCTTAGGTGTAAAAAAATAAAAAGTTAACTTACCTTATTGCAGGGGGCCAGGTCCCCCTGTACCCTAGCAGTTTAAATGTGAATGTTCTGTGACTGCACTATAGTGGAGGAATGGAAAATCTTCCGTTTTGTGCTTACGCATATAGCGTGGAATGGGACATTTCCCTTTCCTTCACTATCTCGGAGTAGGTATATTTAAGTAGGTGGGGTGTGGGGGGCAGGGGGACGAAGCCCCCCTGTGAAAACATTTGAAAGGTGTTAATTTTTTTTGTCCCTTTCATATGTTTGAGTTTCTCTAAATTTGAGATTCTGGTTTCGAGTTTATGACTTTCGAGTTTAGAGAAATTCGATCATATGAAGGGGAAATATATATATATATATATATATATACACACACACACACACACACACACACACACACACACACACACACACACACACACACACACACTCTACCTCTATATATTTGTATATTTTTAATGTGATAATCATCTATGTAGTACCCTTGTATTTATTTACCTATTCATTTATTGATTATTTTGTGTATTTGTTGCCATTGATCATATATGAGTTTACTTGAGGATGTCAGCACTGAAGAAATTCCAGTTTTAGGAATGAAATGTGGTTTACTGTCATGGTGTGGGTCTTCAGTATAGTATTGTTTCTATTGAAAACTATAGAAACTTTGTGCTGTTTTTATTTAGTGGAATATTATTTTGCTATGTGCATCAATTTTCCCTGGTTGTGCATTTTTCAGGAGATATAGCAAGTTATATATATAAATATATGCATTTGTTTTCAGAAGGTGATGTGCTCTATTGTAATGTGATATGCTCTTATTAATGATTCTAGAATGTTAAATGCTCTAATGTAATTTTGAATTAAGTATATATGTTATGTCACTTGCTGATTCATGCCTCCTACAATTGCTACTATAATATCACCTAATGTGTATTACATTCCTTACCATATGAGAAAGCATTAGATGATGTTCTGTTTTGTCTGTGTAGCATATGTAAACATGCACAACTATAATATTTGTTGTAATGTATGCTGATTGTTACTTGGCCTCCACTGACAAGATGATTCCAAACATGTTTGATTTTCTCATTAAACAAATGCAAATAAATTAAATTACAAGCAATACAGCCCTTCTCTGACATTCTGTTACTTTGTTTATCTTGGTATCATCAGGAAATGAACTGATCTTCACTGGGCTGAAGTTCAAAACAAAACCTAGTTAGTTGATACCTACATTTGCAGCTTGGCTGAAGCTAACTTGGCTTTTGTGCAGTTTATACAGCCTTGGGCAACTGATGGTCTTGTGCTGTGTAAAGTTGGCTCCTATTTGGGCTTAGTCAACAAGTACATTAGTATTGACTTTCCTTAACATTGCCCATTATTTGACCACTGTCCAGGCTCTGACTTGCTGCCTGTTTAACTCTAGGGGCAGTATACTGGTACCTCTAAGAATTATTTTGACTCGGTTGCAGTTCTCACTTTGCTTGCCTTCTTCCATCATGAGGTAATAGAAAATCCCAACACTATAGGGTTTGTTTTATGTGGTTTTCAGTGACTTTGCAAACCAAGAAGAGGGTTGCTATTAGATGGCAGGGATGAGTTTTAGCACATCTTTTCCTCAAAATTAGTTTTCTACTGCTATATCATAAGAATTTTCACCAAGCATTTACAGAATATCAGGACAAAGTATCAGGAAAAAGAAATGGCCTCTCAAGTACTTAATACTTTGGTAGTCCCATTTGCTATCAGTTAGCTTCTATTTAATGCCTTCAGAACAACTGCTAGTATCAGATTACTTGGGCTTTCAGTATCCCTTGCACCTTTCACAAGTTTGTAATACATGCTCATCCATATACCACTGTCCTGGCTTACCTCATCAAATACCTGAACCCTTTTCTGTACACCTTTTGACCTGCAGTTCAGGTCTCAATGTTTCTAATGTTTCTATCTGCTGGATATGAAAAGGACTGTGCATGAACAAGTAAGCATTCTCCAACACACACACCAAATCATGAGTTAGCTGACCCAGAAATCAGAGAGCCAACAAAATGTTTGGGTTTGTGATTATATTACCTCAAATCTGGAGTATCAGGGCACTGCAAAATGACATTACCTGTGTCAAGGATGAAGGTTGTCTGAGAACTCTGAAATGGATCAGAAAAATGACTGAGGATGAGAAAAAGTACTTGAAGAAAGATTCATAAAATGTCCTGGTCAATTCTTTACTAAGATGTTAACAATTAATGTTTTTTGTCAGATGAGACTCTTAGCTTTGTTATCCAGCCATGTGTGAGCTGTCTGTATATAGACATCGGCAAGTCCCTGGTAGCTGGTTAGGACTGTAGTTTGGGAAGAAACCTGGAACAGTGTTTTTTTAGAATTAAATTAACTTATATAAATGTAAGCATTAAGTAAAGCTGTGTTTTGTTTCATTACTATAACATTTATGTATATGAATATTTTTAGATTTACATTTTGTACAACAAACTACTGTTTTTTCTTCATTTTATTTACTTTCCCACATAGTGTTGGGCAACGGAGTCAGTTTTTTGTTATTTAGACTGTATGTATTTTAATACAAATGTATCTTTTTTTTTTTTTTACTAAACTTTGGATCCAAACATGCATGATATATAGTAGCCAAGATCAGTGTTTATTACTTTTGGAAACTAATCTATGAAAAGATGCAGGATATACAGTTTAGACAATTTCTTAAACAGTAGGATGTAATATCTAGAGGTATTATTATGCAGTAAATCAAAAGCATTCACTCAACAGTAAATTAAAAATAATTAATTAGTGTTTCTTTTTAAGACATTTATAGTAAAGAATTGTTACATCACTAAAATAATTGCAAAGATGGCTCAATATTTTCATGTGATTTATAACTAAGCAACCAGGAGATTTTTGTAGAGAATAGCAGATTTCAATCAGAGTCATAATATGAATTCCCTCCCATGAAAACAGTACACTGCAGACTACACTGACATTTCCGGACTCATCCATACCTGCTCATGAAAATCGTAATCATCTAAAATACAGCAGCCACTAAAGTGGTGAGGATTATCATCACAACTGCAAAGGCTCCAAGTTTTTTTTTTCTCTCCAGGCTCGTTTGCACCTCTGTCAGGCAGGCACCTGTCCTTCTCAGAACATGCATCTTACATTCTTTTTGTTAAGAAATCAGAACTGACATTTAAGATGTATTCATAATTGATGTTTTATATTCTTCATTCTAGAGATTCGCAACTCGCACCGTAAAAATCTACTGCCAAACTCGCACCGTAAAAATCTACTGCCAATCATTAGTGGACCGAAGTTCCACTGTGGCGACCCCTAACCGGTAAAAGCCGAAAGACAAACAACATTCCAGAGATTTGCTAGGCATGTCAAGAGGTTTAAGTTTATGAGAAAAAGAAGGGAGAAGTGACAAACCTTTCATCTTATTCACCTTTATTTTAATTAAGTTGTTTCAGACCGTGAATGAGATGCATATCTGTTGTTAAAAGCAAGATATAGGAAATAATTGTCTTTATAATTCCAACCTTCAGTAGAATAAGCCAAAAGAGAAGGTGGACATGATAAATAACTGTTTGAATTAACCTTTCAGTAAGTATCAAGGATATAAAGTGAAATAAACGGAGCCTCCTCACCTCAAGGTTAATCCCCGGGGATTTATGCTGATTAAAAATACAGCAGTTCAGTCTGCAGCAGTTCAAATTCTGAACCTTTTAAAATATGATGAGCAAAAGTGATATTATGTTGCTTTTCTTATTTTCCTCTTAAAGAAGAATAAAACTAGTCGCCAAAAAGAACAATGCAAGTAAATTTCCAATGTGTTTTACAAATAACAAAACCTACACATTATGTGGATTAGTAAATTAATCTAACATGCCATGCTCCGCAATTATTATTAGGCAGTAGAAACTGTAGCACTCTTGATGTTTTCATATAATCTGTACTTCTGACCTTCCTGATGAGTCAAAGGGACTTGATATGTCACCAAATCCATTTTTAACAAGCAGGTGGGAGGTAGAAGATATCAAAACATGTTTTAGATGTATTTTCCTGAGTTAATAAGCTGAGTCACTATGCAGTTTGGGAACAGGGAATCTGAACCAAGGGCTGCCAACAGATTTGCTCTAATTGTCATCGACTGATAATAAATACTTATAATGCAGGAACCCAACCTGCTCTGACTGCTACATATATATATATATATATATATATATATATATATATATATATATATATATAGCTCTATCTATCTATCTAGCTAGCTATCTATACAGATGTGTGTACTTTAGACATTTTTGCTTCCTGCTATTAGCTCCTCCTTTCATTCCCTTTCAGTGGCAATGAGGTCACTGACTTATGTATCCTACGTATATGGAGAGAGAGAAAAAGATACCATCAGTGGCTTTGAAACACAAAGCCTACATCCTGGCTTCTTGGCTGGTTTATGGTCCCAGCAATCTTGTACCTGGCAGACGGCCACTGGAACATTGATCCCTTCCCCCAGGATTCCAGGTGAGCAGGTATCAGCTGCTCAAGTCCCGCACCCCCACATGGCACCTCCAGCCCCATAGCCAATATTCGAGTTTTGTTCATCTGAGTCATGGGGATTTGTGGGCCTACACCATACAGCATGGCTTGGTGACTGCTACACATATTTTTCAACTATTTATGACTTTTGCCATGCTGTTAAAATCGGAAACAGATTGAATTCTTGTGACAAAACAGTGAATGTCCCATTTTATAAATATCACACATTCAATTAGATGCATTCTAAACTTCAGAAATATGAATCAACACTAATATTCTTGTTCCATTAGCTTTATAAGCCATTATTTTTAATGTTAAAAAATGTCACTGATATGGGGCATCAGTGTTAACTTTATTGTTTAAAAAGTCTCCCTGATTATGTCCATTTTTATATCCACACTGCCATTTTTCACTTGGGGGGAGGATATGTCATGACCTTTGTAACCTGACTTGAAAAATGGAGTGTAGTACTTAAGAAAGGAGACAATAAGGCATTACTGACATTTCTGTACAGTTATTTTAGAAATAATTTTGGTTAAGCTTTCTCCCTTGCCCTGGTCAAGATGGGCAAACAACTCATCAAAGTTGGAAACAAAAACAGATAAATAAATGCCCTGACATAATTTTTTAGTTGTTTTTTTTTACAAAATAAGAATATAGTTTTATGGATCAAAAGTAAGTAGGATTTCTAGAATTACACACCAACATTCAGACTGTTGCCTGCATTTATCACACGCACACAGAGGTGTCCCAGACCGTTCTTAGTGTTGTACTGTACTCTTGTAATTCTAACCTTTCTGTTGCAACTACATCTTTGTTTGTGGTATGCATCCTAAATATAATATAGCCCAATTCACACAGGAAACAGTTATTTGGGCGCCTCTGTCTCGCGCTGTTTTCAGTTTTGTCCATGATTCTTAAAGTGAGAAGTTGAGCCTGTTTATACCCACAGACTAATTTTACTTATGTCAGCAGGGGTATACAAGGATCTTTTAAACCTACCAGAAAAATGGTGCAACATACCTAGGGAGACCTTTATCCAGTATTGAGATTTATGAACACATGCTTTTCATTATAATTTTGTGAAGCTTTTCTCCCTAATCTTGGCTGAGATTAGCAGTATGGTAATCAAAATTTAAAGTAAAAACAGCTAAACAGATACCCTTTGAAATCACTTCTCTTGTGATCCCCACTGTCTAAGAATACAGTTTTGGAGAGCAGTAGTAGTTAAGATTTCTGACACTTTACACTGCGTGTAGACTACTACCTCCCATTCCCTACATGTAGAAAGGAGAAGTACAAAGCTTTCTGAATCTTATAACATATACCCTACTCATGTTTTCCTGTCCCCCATATAATTGCCCTTTCATTTATTGTACATATGGTAAATATGGAGTTATAGCTGTAGCATATGTCCTAGGATTAGTACATTAAATGATTTTAATTGGATAGCTGATAATAAATCAAAGCAACATCACATAGAGTATCCACTTGTTTTCTTTGCTGTCACATTTGTCTCTATTTAATTTATTTTTGTCTGGAAGTAGGGCATATGTTTTCCTTGTGTTGGAGAAAAAGGTTGCCTTCTTAGAATATAATTTGTATACCATGGCTTAGATGGTATATAACCAGCTACGTGTTTTTTTGAAACACTATTATACAACACTCAGAGGAAAATTAATCCAACCTTATCTCAATTAGCAGGATGTAGTGTGTGTTTTCATTGTCTGATATCCCATTTAGAGTTGAAACCACCTCAAAAAAAAAAAAAAAAAAAAAAAAAAAAAAAAACTGGAAAAAGGCCACTGGCAGCAACAGAATACCACAAAAGGAAATTGTTTATTCCAAAAGAAACAGTAACGTAAGTGCTTTTGTTTTGCTTCAATGAGCAAGACTTCTTCAGACAAAAAACTCTACGAAAGTACAACCATTTAAACAAACAAATCCAATCACATGACTACATTAATTAAGTCCTAAAAGTTAAACTTACCAAAAATACAATTGTGAATGACCTTACTAACTTTTAAAAGCTGAACATGAGGATATTGCATTAAAATTAAAAGTGTAATAACACAACTTTATTCAAATAAAAATGTTGTAAAAAAGTCATAAAAAAGTAATGGAATGGCATTATGGCACAATTAATTAACCAGGCATGACCAAGTGAAAATGATCCTAGTATATAAAACAAGCATAAAAAAGCAGAACAATCGTATAGTCACATCCTTATTTTATGTCCAATAAGTACACCAGGTTACCTTTGTAAACTCATTAACTTTAAAACACAAGACAAGGAACACATGTCGTTCAGCCCTGGTGAATTATACGCATTTAATTTTATTTGCCACAATAATTTACATACTTCCAATTTCAGAGAGAGGTCCCCCCTAGGATCCTGCTCTATCTGATCTATCATTCTGAAACTAAAACTATGTTGAGGATGTTCATGGACATGCTTAGCCAATGCGTTTTCCAACCTTAATTTCTTAATACTATAAATGTGCTCATAAACCCTGTCCTTGAATTTATGGTCGGTCTTACCGACGTAAAAACAAGGGCAAAGTTTACAGATGGCCAAGTCGACCACACTTTTAGATCCACAATTAAATCTTTTATTAATAAAATATTTTCTTCCTCTAACAGTAAAGATATTTCCAACTTCCATAAATCTGCAATAGGAGCAACTCTCACATTTATACATACCAGGAGCTCTCGCTACTGGAATCTTTCCCCTCTCCAATAAACATTTAAGATTAGAACCTCTTCTGTATACAATCCTGGACTTTGACTCAACTATAGGACCCAGGTCTTTGTCTGAAACAAGTAAATTCCAATTTTTATACAAAATTTGTCATATAATGGGGGCATCAAGACTGAATGATGTAATAAATGTGACCTTAAATAAGTCTGATTACCAGGTTGGTTTTGCTCACTACAAAGTACCACTGTACCATTAAGGTCAAGTCTAGATGTAAGAATGGGACTAAAAACCCTATTAACCCTCTTATGTTACACTTCAGTCACAAGTTCATCCAGTAATTGAAGGGGGTACCCCTGCTTCAAAAACATGTCACATAAAGTTTGACATTCTACCCAAAAGTCCTTATCATCAGACACCATGTGAGCCGCCATCACCAACTGGGCCTTAACAATGGATCTCTTCTGTTGGTAAGGGTGACTACTGGTGTAATGAAGGAATGAGTTGGAATAAGTGGGTTTTCTGTGGATCTTTGCTTTGAATAATTTACTGTCCCTGTCTTTGTATAATTCTACATCCAGGTATGCAATACTCGCTGTACCTGAACTATAAGTAAAAGGACAGAAATTGCGTAGAATCATTCAAATAATTCACAAACATTGGAATGTCTTCAATTTCACCTTCAAACATAATAAAAACATCATCCAAATATCTAGTATAATAATAAATATTACCCCTATACATGTTATTGTTAAAAACAAAGTGCTGCTCCCAATGGGCCATCACAAGGTTGGCAAAACTTGCCCCACAATGAGAGCCCATTGCAACACCTGTCTTTTGCAAATAGTACCTCCCTTCAAACATGAAATAATTGTTAGTCAAAACCAAGTCTAGAAGTTCTTGCAAAAGTTCAATTTCCCTTGTCGCACCACCCTTTTCCATCATAAAACTGGATACCCATTCAATGCAAACATCTGCGGGTATAACACTGTAAAGATCTTTTACATCAGTGGTCAGGAATATAATATGATCCTTATATTCAAGACTATTGATGTTGCTCAGGAAAGACCAAGAATCTTTACACATATGGTCAACTTATTTGACCAACCTTTTCAACACTGTGTCCACATATTTCGCTATGGGATAAGTAATGGAATTTCTCCCATTCACAATGGGTTGGAGGGGTGGGTCCTCCAGGTTCTTGTGGACCTTTGGAATTCCAAAAATAATAGGTGTAAGGGGAGCTAAACTTGACAAATAATTGTATAAATCTAAGGAAATTCTGGACTCTATAAATAAATCATTTAGAAATACTTTTACTTTCTGTTGTGCTTGATTCACTTCATTTAATGATGCTAAAACATAATTATCAGTGTTGAGTAATTTCAACATGCGGTCCTTATAATCAAACTTATCAAAAGATACTAGACCAGCTTCTTTGTCAGGTTTTACAACCCTTACATTCTGAAAGTTCAAAGAGTTCAGTCTATCCCAATCCTACTCATTAAAATTCAATGTTTTGTTAAAGAACAACGATTTGCCATTATCTAATGTGTCAAGTAAGTCTAATTCACAAACACACTCGAAAATCGATAAAGCAGGAGGTAGAGGTGGATTGAAAGCACTTAACACTCTACATTCCTTCTGAACCAAAGGCTGGCTCCTGAACATGCTTTCCAAGTTTAATTTACGAATAAATAACTTATTTAAGATTTGATTCAATAAATATTGTGTGTCTTTGATTCAGTAAATATTGTGTGTCTCTGTCTATCTGCAGTTAGTTCCCCAACCCCCTCCCTGTTTCCTGTTGTGGTGTTAATCTTGGTGGCTTTGGAATTTACGAATACTTGACACGTTGGAACTAGACAAACCTTCAACTTTAGCACTTAAACTATTCATTTCACAGTGAAGCACTTGCTTAAAACTCATAGGAAGCACTAACTAACCCTAGCACTAGATCCCCCCTATACTGTCCAGAAGGACAAGGCTCTCTATTTGCCTCCACCCGCTAATCAGAAAAACAGCTTACTCTACCTGTTCAGGCAGGTGCAAAGGGCAGTTTCCGGTGTACTCTCCAGTCCAACTGGTGAATCTGGGCATTTTAAGGCAACGTTACAACTGCCTCATGTACACAGACAACCTTCTCCTCCTACCACCAAACACTAATATATTCGAGAGATGCAATTATACAGCCAAACTGGAGGCAAAGCTCTCTCAACTCAAGACTGGAACTGACAGTCAAGAGGAGAAGGGTAATACTTGCAACACACCACCAGTCTCACATAGACCTAATAAACCAATACCGGCAAATAACAGACATGAATACATGAAAACATACTCGGAGGCTCTAAATAAAAATTTGCAAAAGCAACAGAGACCTCCAAAGCAGCCATCCAAGCAACCTCCACACCCCATCACCAACCATGAAACACAAATTCACCTAATCAGTGTGCCATGCAATCACAGCCCTTAAGGCAAAATAACATACCCGACACACTAGTAATAGGCGACTCTATAGTCAGGCACACTGATGTCCCACTAACTAGGCTGAACAAGGAGAAGGTTACAGTTAGCTGCCTGTCAGGTGCCAGGATCTGCCATATAACACAAGCACTCAGGTCACTCCAGAACAAGTGCAAATACGACTCTGTCATTGTCCATGTTGGTGTGAATGACCCGAGACGTACATCCCTGGACTACATGAAAATAGACATGGAAGAGCTCTCTGATCATGTAGCCCAGGCCGGTATGACCCTGACCCTGAGTAGCATCCTGCCCTTACCAAGAATGATGCCACAGTATAAAGAAAAAATGATCAATTTCAACAATTGGCTATGTTTCTGGTGTCATTCAAATGGGATCCAGTTATCTGTCTGCCTGGGATGACATGCTCAACAAGCCACGTTGCTTTGCAAGAGATGGCTTGCACCTGTCACCCTTAGGCTTTCAAATACTGGCCAAGGCTCTTGCTGCCCCCATAGTGCCTTTTTTAGGCAAGGCTCAAAAGCTAAACCCATCACCATAAATAGCACAAGTAACCAAAATCTGAGGGTAATGCTACTCAATGCCAGAAGTCTAAACCTCAAAATGCATGCACTCGAGGCACTCCTCAGTATGGAGAACATCGACATCTGTGCAGTAACAGAAACCTGGTTTAAGGCTACTGAGAGCACCCAAGAACTACTGGGCTATAATTCACACTATACCTTTCGGCCACAGAACCAGGACCGAAACACAAAAGGCGGGGGTGTATCCATATTCATCAAGGATACCCACACCTCCAGGTTAGTGGTGCAACACAATGCATCAGAGATCATCCATGTGCAACTAACAACGGGCAAAACTGCAATCCAAATTGTAGCTTGCTACAGCTCACCCACCATGACCCAGGACCCCCATTCTGCATTTCTGGAGACACTGGAAAATATGGAGGTCCTACCAAACACCCTAATACTGGGTGATTTCAATAACCAAACATAAACTGGGAGAGCTACTCACGTACTAACTCCCTTGCCCAATGCTTCCTAGAATTTATAAACTCGAATGGCCTGGATCAACTGGTCAACACCCCCACCAGAGGGAACAGCATATTGGACCTGGTCATCACTAATATGGGCAACCGATGTTCCACACCAGAGGTCAACCCCTCGCTGGTTAGATCAGACCATAGACTAATCACTCTGGATATCCACATTCCGCCCCCACCCCCAATCAGGAAACCACCATGAAAAACTTTTCAAAAGCAAACTTCACGTTACTTAGGACCGAGGTGGAAAGGTTCACAGCCCCCATGCTAAAGGACAATGCTGTCCAAGCTGCTGAAACCTTTACAAAGGCACTCTATGAGCATCTGCAGAAATGCATGGATCATGCTATCCCAAGGAAAACCAAGACTCACTCCTCCAAGAAAAGGAAACCAGTCTGGTGGACCCCTGCCATAAACAAACTATACAACAGAAGGAGGAAACTAGTACAGAAAAGAGTAAAATCCCAAGAAGGAAAGACATCCCTGATCAGTATCAGCAAGAAACTACAATCCCTCATTAAATCATCCAAGGCTAGTTTCGAAAGAAAAATTGCCGATGATTCCAAAGATAACCACAAAGCGCTCTTTAGCTATGTCATAAACCTAAGTGGAAACTCTCAGAGCTGCTCTGAGTTAGTGCAGAATGGCACAAAATACACTGAACTGACTGATATTGCCAACATTCTGGCAGACAGGTTTAGTGAAAACTTCACCCCCCCTATCACCCCCTAAAGGGCCCATAACCATACCAGACGAATGTATGGCCCCATCAGTCACCGACACACAGGTTAAAACAGCCCTATCCAAAGCCAAAAACACAGCTTCAATGGGACCATACGGTGTCCCAGGCTGTGTCTTACAAGAGCTCCAAAATGAACTAACCCCTCACCTAAACACACTGCTCAAACTCAGCCTCTCTACATGCTACGCACCCACAGAGTGGCGCACAGCAACAGTTATCCCGCTCCACAAAGGTGAAGCCAGAATGGACCCCAAGAACTATCACCCTATAAGCCTGACTAGCCTGGTCTGCAAGGCTATGGAGCGCATCATCATGGAACTCCTTAACAGAGACATTGGAAACCTCCAAACCTTGGACCCTACCCAATTTTGCTTTGTTAAGGGCAGATCATGCCTCCTAAACCTGGTGGACTTTTTGAGACAGTTACCAAGGCATTAGACAAGGGAAAGGAGGTCCACACAGCCTACCTAGACCTCTCAAAGGCTTTTGACACCATTCCCCATTCTAGTATTATAGACAAGCTCACCAGCTTGAACATAAACCCCTATGTCATGATATGGGTTGCCATCTGGCTCATGGATAGAACCCACATGGTGAGAGTTGCAGGCTCTACGTCCGACTCTAAACGGTTACAAGTGGTGTCCCCCACTGCTCAGACTTAGGACCCCTCCTGTTTGGTATATACTTCTCAGAGGTACAGGCAAGCATAGGAGGACTATGGCTGACCAAGTTCACAGACAACTGCAAACTAGGGGCCATAACTGATTCTCCAGCTGATACAGACACCCTCCAGAAGGGCCTCACTGAGACGGATACCTGGTGTCAAAATCATGGCCTCAAGCTAAATGCCAAAAAGTGCATTGTCATCCCCTTTGGAAAAAATAAAGTACTCGTGAACTACCACAAAGGTGGTAGTCCCCTAAATACAGAAACTGTAATAAGGTATCTGGGGACCCAAGTAGATAGTAATCTCTCCTTTGATAATCATATTGCCAAGGTGGTTAGAAAATCCTTCTATGTGGCCCACCTAATCACAAAAGGGTTTGCATCTAGAACAAAAGAGGTTATTCTGCCTCTCTACTCATCACTCATTAGACCCATCATAGAATACAGTGCCCCATTTGGGATGTACCTTACAAGACGCCTGCAACAGCTGGAAAGACCACAAAAGTACCTCACCAAGAGGATTACTGGCCTCAAACAGATGCCCTATGCAGCCCGACTCAAGAAACTCCAGCTGTACTCGGTTGCATACCACTTACTCAGAGGTGATCTCTGCCTGACATACAAGGCCATGTCCAACCCAGAATTGATGGACATGCTCCACCTAAAAAAAAACAAATCCCGGAGAGCCACACGCTCTAGAGATATAAACCTCACCACAACGATAAATAGGACATGCTGGAGGGATAGATTCCTGTCCCAGAGACTCCCCTTGCTTTGGAACAGGATTCCAATATACATCAGGCAGAGCTCCTCACTAACACTCTTCAAGAGAAACCTTGACGGGTGGATGGGAAACAGAAAATTTACCCTGGGGATCACTGCAGTGGATCTACTGGACAGTGGCACAGGGAACTAATGGCTCTGCTGAACAGAGACACAGAGAACTAATCTAAGGGGGTGGCGAAAGCCAACACATTCTGGTTAGGCTTATAAATGCCCTTGGGCAGATAACCTAGTACTTACCTATGAACCTATAAAAAGTTTTAAATCAACAATTGTTGTTGTCATATTCGCCCTTTGATCAGGGACAAACGTTAAACCCTTAGCCAGCAAGTCTGCCAAAGGTGTATCAACTTCCACGCTAGAATAGTTAAAAATTTTAAAATCATGTTCATTATTAAACACAATTTTATAAGTGCTGGCATTAACATCATTAAAAAAAACAGCTAGATTATCACTAGCCAGGTCAACAGTTACCTCTGTGTTGACCAGTTCCCTTTCAGGCCCTTCCCATTGAGTAGCCTCGGGTTGCTCGTCATGTTCGTCTGATGGCATCTTCCCTTGTAAACATTTTGAGGGTTGTTGTCAAAATTAGGTTCGCAATTGGAAGGGGCACAGTCCTGGTTATTGTAACCCTGATTACTGTTGGCATTAATGCTCTTGCTAGTGTTTCTGCTTCTATTGTTGTTCCTTAAATGCCATTCCAATTTGTGCCTTCTGAATGCTGCTCTCTTGAGTCCCCTACAGCTTCAGCTTAGCTACATCCTGGGGATTGAATATACGGCCTATCAAGGGCTTGATTATGTGGTAATGGTTGTATTTTTATAGAGTTTTTGTCTGAAGAAGTCTTGCTCATTGAATCAAAATGAAAGCGCTTATGTTACTGTTTCTTTTTTGGAATAAGCAATTTCCTTTTATGGTACTCTGTTGCTGCCAGTGGCCTTTTTCCAGTTTTTTTTTTAATCCTATTTAGAGTTACAAGGGAGCTAAAGCTTATCCACAAAGTAAAAAAAATAACTGAAATACTACACAACATCAATATTAACTTCATACTTTGCAAAATACTTTGTAAATGGCATCATAACTTTAAAAAATCTGTAGAGAAGTTTACTTGATCTAGTTCATTGCTTACTCAGATTGCTTCTGAAATATATGCACATATGCGCACGCGCGCGCACACACACACACACACATATAATTTTTTAAAAATACTTTATGCCAACATCCAATTTTTTATTGGTAGTAGCAGAAATCTACTTTTAAACTAAAGAAGTGGACTAGATTTACCAGTATTTAGGTACAGGGTTACAAAGAGCTGTTTTATATGGGACTAAAACATTTGAACTGAGTTTCAACCTTGCAGCTAACTGAAGTTCTTGTGACAAACTGCATGAATGTGTTATCCTGAAAGTTTAAGTACCTAAAGCAAGCAGGTGAGTCAGTAATGGGACCACCTTTTATTTCAAATCAGAGTTGAAAGTGGTGGAGTTTGTTACAAATATAATTTTGAAGCTGAAGATATGAAAATTGGGGGGGGGGTGGCTCGTATTTTGAGAAATTGCTTAATACAAGTGTATCCTAATTAAGATGGTAAGTATAGCTGTGGTACTTGTGAACTTTTGGAATTTGGTAGCATGGCGGTTTAGTGGCAAAATTTCAACCTCACACCCCAGGGTCTGGGATTCACTCTTGACTGTAACTCACTGTTTGGAGTAAATAGCTAATGTTGACTGCAATGAATTATCAAATCATTGCCGATCAAGTTCTAGTGGTCTCTACTCCCTGTTTCTCTAGAAAGGCTACATTTTCTCCCTCTCTACTACCTCTTTAATAAGCATTTGTTTTTCCACTACACAGTAGAAACCCCTCTTTTCACACATCTTGGCATCTGTCTCTCTTTTGCTTCTTGTTAACAGATATTTGGAGAAGGTTGCCTATATCCAAAGCCTTTATATTTTTTAATAACTGTCACATTGTCTCTGTTTTCCTGAATTATTTCACCTCATGTAGAAATATCCAAACTTTTGTTTTCTGTGCAACAGATCCCTTTGTTAAGGATAGGACCCTCTTTCTGGTACCCTTACCATAGCCTTTGATTGCACGAGTCATCATTTCCTACTGCCTCCTCTGATGGTTCTGAGCCAGCTCCTCCAACATCCTGTCCTTTTCCTTTCTTCTTTGTGAATTCCTCAAAGACCTGTCCTCGGTCCACTTCTCTTATCACTTTCCATAAACGCATTCCCTTATTTTTAACCCCTTTATTAAACTCACAAAAATTCAACAGTGGCATGGGTTCGCATGCAGTTACAGAAAAGAAAAGTTAAGAAGAAAAACTGTAAACATTTTCATTCATTTTCTGCATACATGTATGTTTTATTTATTCGCAATTATCATTCACTCAAACATTACATAAATTGCTGAAGTCCTGCCTTCCCTTAAATTTCAGTCCTCTTTTTGAAAATGATTCTGCATATTTGGTTCCCAGCATATCCGTTTATTTATATATGATTTGTACCTTCTCTTTTCCAAAAATCCCACCTCCAATTATTTTATCTCCTTTACGTTTTTTAAAGTATTCAATACTCCCATTACAACTGGAATATATTTTGATTTTCATTTTCTAATAATTGCGATTTAGTTGCTAAGGGCATTAAACATAGAAAGGCCTTACCATGTCTAGGCAATTCAGATAATATATCCCAACTCAAAAGAATCAGTTCCTTAGCTACAGTCATTTGTTCCCCTAACATTTATTTATTTATTTTACATTTGTTGACTGGGCTAGTCCAACTGGATACATGTCCATTTTCAGTGGAGGCCCGGGGAGAAAAGCTCCAGTTACACAACATAATAAAAACATACAAAAACATACAATAACATTTTGATTTAACATTTATAGATTAAACATTTTAAAACAACATTTTGAAACATCTAAAGAAAAAGTTAGGCAATGACATTAATATGGAATAATACCTCTTCAGTTAACCAAAATTGGAATAAGACAGAGGAAAAATGGGTAGAAGAGTTAAAGATAAGAAGTAGTACTCAGGAGAGAGAGTGCTATGAATAAGGAGGAGGGTTAGTTTAAGGAATGGTTAGATGTAGAGATTATGGTAGAGAATGATATTTTGTGGTTGACAGATAGTTAGAGAAAAAATGGTTAGTCAGGGTTGGAACAGGAGCATAACCAGTGATTGGAGAAGAAAAGTTTTAGGTTAGTTTTAAATAGTGAGAGAGAGGTGAGGGTAGTGAGGTCATTTGGTAATTGATTCCATATTTTACCAACTGAGTTTGAGAATAAAGAATCACCTGCTAGGTTATTAGAGAAGGAAGTGTGTATCAACATTTTGTTGGCAGAGCGAAGATTCTTTAAGTTATTATATGGTCTTATAAGGGTAGAGAGAATTGGGGTGTTATCAGGTTGGTGTAGGGCTTTGTAGGCGATTATAAGTTGGTTAAATTGTAGTAAATTGTAGTAGATAAAGTACTGTGTAGGGAGTTCTTAAAATTTGCCAACTCATTACATTCCCCCAAAACATGTTCCCAATTACTTCTTTGTTTCCTATCATACTTTCAGTAATTGCTGACTACCTGAGAAAAATTTCCCCAAAGCCCGCCTGGGGTATAAAATACTTATGCAAACATTTCCATGCAAAAATCCTAAACCTCCTGGACTTTATTGCATACTTGGAAGCCATACAGACTTTTCCCCACTATTCATTTCTATATTGCCTTTCAAGTCTCTTTTAACAAGCTTTTCTAACCTCTTCTGAGCCTTATAGTTATCATGCAGTACTTTATATGCCGTATTATCCCATTTTATAGGTATGCTTATCTTGTTGAAGGCAATTTTCTGACAAAGTCTGCATTTTATAGACATTTCTGAGAGAGAGAGACTATTATTGTATATAGTATAGTTGAATTAGATGATACTGGATTTATATGTAATGGATTATTTTTTGTAAGATGTCATCATCACCCATTTAGCTGTCTTAACTGATATATGTGCCACTGGTCTGGCTCATGGCTGAACAAGCTTATTAGACCCTAGCTGGGTAATAAATACAATAATAGCTGAGCTTGCACTGAGGGAGCAGGTGACTAAGCACAGATGGGAGTCATGCAGTTTGATGGCTGTAATTTTGTAGAAACAGGAATTGGATACTATGTTCTATCAGTTCCTTGTTTTATTATAAACTGCCTGTGTTAACAGTAAGATCACAGAATGTTGGGGGTAAAGAAGTCTCTCTTTAGCCCCACTATTGTTCAGTCTTAGAGATGAAGGGATGTTACAAAACTATTTATGTATTGTTTAATCAGTCTTTTGGAAGTTTATTTTTTTCTGTATTGCAATAGAGTCCAATGAACATTTCACCTTTTGTTGATGACTGCTATGCAGTCCCATAGATATACACCTCTCAGTGCTGCTGCTTGGACATCCAGGTGTAATGGTGGACTGCTTACTTAAGTGTCAGGTTCAGGAACAATCAGCCTGTGAATTCAGAGGTGCTGGAGCACAACCAAGGTACTTTATGCCTGCTGTAGTGTATAGACTAAAACATTAAGCTAAATATACTACATATAGTGGCCCAAAATCATGTTGGTGGACTGGTACATGAATCACAAATGCATTAACATTATGCTAGAGTAAATGTATTATACTGTGCAATGAGCTTATTTTAATAAAGTGTCACAAAACTGCCCTTCAGGGTCCCTACCTTGTGACTAGAGCTACTAAGATGAAGAAGGTGTGCAAAGTGACATATTTCCTTCTCTGCACATTGCACTGGTACAAACAATATACATTGTAACCAGTTTTCCCATCGGCAGTATTCTAATTTCACAGTATGGATGCAAAGGGTTCCTAGTAAGATGGTCATAGTACTAAATAAAGTATTTTTCTCCTCTACCTCATTTGAGGTTTATATAGTAGGATTAAGCCCCCCATCCCATTTTATTTGTGGTGATGGGTCTGCAGATTGATTTTGTACTATGATAGGTTCATAGGTTCATAGGTAGGTACTAGGCTATCTGCCTGAAGGCATTTATAAGCCTAGCCAGAATGTGTTGGCTTTCGCTGCCCCCTTAGATTAATTCCCTGTGCCTCTGTCCAGCAGAGCCATTGAAGTGATCCCTGGGGTAAACTTTCTGTTTCCCATCCACTCATCAAGGTTTCTCTTGAAGTGGGTTAGCGAGGAGCTCTGCCTAATGTAGATTGGAATCTTGTTCCAGAGCATGGGAAGTCTCTGGGACAGGACTCTATCCCTCCAGCACATCCTATTTATTGTTGTGGTGAGGTTTAGATCCCTGGAGTGTGTGGCTTGAGGGGATATGGTTTTCTTTAGGTGGAGCATGTCCATCAATTCTGACTTGGACATGGTCTTATATATCAGGCAGAGATCACCTCTGAGTAGGCGGTATGCAACCGAGTACAGCTGGTGTTTCTTCAGTCGAGCTGCATAGGGCATCTGCTTGAGGCCATTGATCCTCTTGATGAGGAACCTCTGTGGTCTTTCCAGTTGTTGCAGGTGTCTTGTAAGGTACACCCCAAATGGGGCATTGTACTCTATAATGGGTCTGATGAGTGATGCGTAGAGGGGCCCAATGACCACTTTCGATCTGGATGCAAACCCTTTTGTGATGAGGTGGGCCACATACAAGGATTTTCTAACCACTTTGGCAATGTGATTATCAAAGGAGAGGTTACTATCTGCTTGGGTCCCCAGATACCTTATTACGTCTTCCGTGTTTAGGGGTCTACCACGTATGTGATAGTTTGTGGGTACTTTGTTTTTTCCAAAGGGGATGACTATGCACTTTTTGGCATTTAGCTTGAGACCATGGTTTTAACACCAGGTATCTGTCTCAGTGAGACCCTTTTGGAGGATGTCTGTGTCAGCCGGAGAGTCAATTATAGCCCCTAGTTTGCAGTCGTCTGCGAACTTGGTGAGCCATAGTCCTCCTGTGCTTGCCTGTACCTCTGAGAAGTATATGCTGAACAGGAGGGGTCCTAGGACTGAGCCCTGGGGAACACCACTTGTAACCGGTTTAGAGTCAGACCTAGCTCCTGCAACTCTTACCATGTGGATTCTGTCCATGAGCCAGCTGGCAACCCGTCTCGTGATGTAGGGGTTTATGTTATGTCTTACCCTGCTGCCTCTAAGACCCTGCTACTTCCAAGCAGGTTTTGGAAAGGTGTACTCCCAGCGGTGTTCTGACGTCAGGGAGTTTTCATATTCCCCGCCAGAAACCGCCATCTTTTACTCCTGCTGGTACTGTTCTGTCCCCCTGCCTGGATGACTCTCCTTTCGGGAAGGTAAAACAACTTAATTTAACCTGCTTTGAATGTAAAAGTGTTTCTGCTGCTGTGTAGTACTAGAATCGCCTCTCTGGTAGAGCGCCGATTCATCTAGCGGCTTATTGAATGACGCTGTAACTGTCGCTCATGTTGTTCTGCACTGTACTTATAATATACTGGAACTCTCTCACAGAGCCATAGGCTCTTCCTATTACAAGCCATACTCATGTATTAATTGTTTTCTTTATGCTATGTGTGTTCCTAGCGTTGTGTTCATTTAGTTGGAGTGATCGCTTACTACAGCGTAAAAAAAGGACTGTTTTTTTCTGGCATTACAGTGTATATCTAACATCTGCAGAGTATGCTTACCTACATTATCCTGTTGCCTAAAGCTATACCGAAGGATACCATTGGTTATAGATTTTGGTAGACTTGTGCTATCAGGGCCAGTGTGCTTTTTATACATGTGTTTGAATACATAAAAGGACATTACTAGTGACTTATTTTACTTGTTGATGCAAGGGACGGAATATTATTTATGCCTCATCTAGACTGCTTAACTTAACCTAGCTTACACCACTAGAACTTGCTACTTAGCTTCGGATGTATTAAACTCCAAGCTACTGTATCTAAACTGCTTTACTAAACTGCTTATTTAATGTGCTTTATCTCCTTCATTTCCTAGGAACCCCCCCACTCTAAAATACCACCGTGGCTCCTGATACGGACGCTGACTCCGCATGTACCCTACCATCGTGCGAATGCACAATCCCATGCCTGTAACCTCCAGTAACTGCAAAGAACTTTAGGGTACAGCTTTACCCATCCTATAGTTTTCCTCCCCTGGAAAGCGTTCTGCAGGCAGATAACTAAACAGTACCTGTAGAAATACTTGTATCTAAGGCTACTATAACACCAAGTTCCTGAAATTGGAAAACAAAAAATAAAAACGCTAACCTTGTACTCTTACCCTGCTGCCTCTAAGACCCTGCTACTTCCAAGCAGGTTTTGGAAAGGTGTATTCCCGCTCAGCTCGCTCGCCTCGGCTCGCTCCGCTCCCCACCCTGCCCCCTTATCCCACCCGCCCCCACTACCTCCAGATTTATAGAGATAGACAGACCATCCCACTTTCCTCCCTTCCAATCACAGCTGTCACTAGCTTAACAACTCCTCCTCCCTTGTTTAATCAGCCCTCTATATCCCAAACACTCCCACAACTTATTACTTGCTCTTTACCATGAGCAAAACCATGTATTCCATCATTACAACAATACTTTTACTTCTTCTTATCCCCTACCTTTTAACACGCTATGAACACCAAATGCTATTAGGAATATCTTTCCCCAAGGCTGATACGACCACTTACTTGCACCTTCCTCCCAACCATATAGTTTCTACTCCTCACCCCGCAAAAACTCTAGGCCTTAATAGTATACAGCTTAGACCCCACTCCCCTCGATCATCCAAACATATAACCAACCTCAAAATACTAGTCAAAATGCAAAGATTCTTAGATTACCTAAAAAAATGTATTACTCAAAATGGAGATATTCACCCCAACCCAGGCCCTGCCACTCATCCTGATTCTGGCACCTCAACATTACCTCATACTCCTAATACCTCCCTCCTTACCCTTCACCTTAACCTGAGAAGCATAAACAATAAAGTACATAACTTACATGCTTTGATAGCTACCCATTCCCCAGACATCATGTGTCTCTCTGAAACATGGCTGAAACCCGCCACGAAGGATGAAGAAATTCTTCCACCGGGTTATAACATATTAAGGAAAGATAGAATAACTAGAAAGGGCGGGGGAATAGCTGTCATGTATAAGAACAGACTAAACATCTCTAAGAACCCTCTGCATCCCCCTCAGGTCTCTAATATTGAACTGCTTGCACTAAAGATTTGCATAAACTCCCAAAAATGTATTAACCTGGTAGTTATCTATATCCCACCAGGGAAGAATATAGATAACCTAGAGCAAACCTTATGTTGGTTGGCCAACAACTACCCTCAAGAAACCATTATACTAGGGGACTTTAACATTGATTGGTCCCCCTACTCCTCTGAGACAAATCCCCACCCAATTAATCTATACGGCTTCTCCCAAAAAATCTCATCTCCAACCAGAATTGGCAACACACATCAAAAAGAGAGTATGATTGACTGGATACTTATCAATAAAGATCCGAACAACTATACCACCGGCACCCTCCCAAATGACCTTAGTGATCACCTTATCACTTATATTATAAAGCACAAATTTGCTTTTATCAAGTCACCCATCTACAAGCTTATCAGAAATAACAAAAAGTTTAACCTTGAACTATTCCTAGCAGAACTAAAAGTCTGCAATTGGTCGTCCCTATTTACCCTTCCCTTAGCAGAATGTGTGTCATACTTCAATGACACATTTCTAAACATACTTGATTCCCATGCCCCAACCCGCCTAATTAGAACCAAAGACCGTATAGCTCCCTGGCTTTCAAAAGAAACCAAAGATAAAATTAAACTCCGTGACCATGCTTGGAAAACTTGGAGAACAACCAAAACTCCCCTTAACCGTATTAAATTTCAACAGCTGAGAAACTCCACGAAATCTGATGTTGCTAGAGACAAAAAACACTACTTCTGCCATCTCCAGGACAAACATCAGTCTAACCCAAAAAAGTTCTGGGCTGCATTTAATAACCTCCTCCACCCAGGCAAATCTACTACCCCAACGCCTGACCAACTCACTAACAAACATCCAGAGGATGTTGCCAATTCCTTTAACATTTTTTGCAGTGAGACTATCCAGTCCCTAGCCAATCATCTACCTAATTCCTCCTCACTCTTAACCCAGCCCAATGACTCACCTTCTATCTCCTTTAAACTCCAAACAGTATCTACCTCCTATATTCGTACCCTATTAAAAAAACTGAAACCGTCCGCCCTTGCGATCGCCTCCCAGCAGAATACTTACAATTAGCATCGGATGCCATTGCCTATCCCATATCAATATTGATTAACAGGTCTCTATCTGAGGCCACCATCCCCTCAATTTGGAAAACCTCTTACATCATCCCACTCCATAAGGGAGGGTCCTCTAAGGAAACCTCCAACTACAGGCCTATCGCAATACTGTCTCCTCTGGCTAAGATATTGGAACGGTGTGTTCACAAACAATTCCTTCACTACCTCACCATCAATAATCTTCTTTCTATTACCCAGCACGGCTTCCGCCCCCATCACAGTACGACCAGTGCTCTCCTCTCCTTTGTTGACTCAATTAATAGCAACCGCAATAAGAAACTTATATCCTCTGCTCTCTTTCTGGACTTGTCAAAAGCTTTCGACATGGTCAACCACCAATTATTGCTCCACACCCTGCAAACCCTTCATCTTGACAAATCAGCACTAAACTGGTTTAAGGACTACCTAGCTGACCGGCAACAAGCAGTCCAATGGCAAAATAGTCTATCCCAACTGCTGCCTAATAACATTGGGGTTCCTCAGGGCTCCATTCTTGGTCCCCTTCTTTTCTCTGTTTTTATAAATGATCTGTACTCTGTTATCCCCACAGCCACCTGCATTCAATATGCAGATGACTCCACCCTGATCTGCTCCGACCTCTCTCTTCAGAAACTCCAAGCAGCCACACAACAATGTTTTGCTACTGTCGAAAAATGGTTCTCTGACCTGAAACTCATCCTAAACCCAACTAAAACCAAGTTACTTCTCTTCCTCCCCTCGACAACTACTCCCATAGCTCAAGAACCTCCCCCTGTGAATCATAGGACCTTCTTTGTTGAATCCATTAATGGCACCATCATAGAGCCCGTCACCCACACGAAACTATTAGGTATCACAATTGACCATAAGCTCAAATTTGACATGCACATTGCCCAAACCATTAAGTCAGTTAACAAAAAATTAGGCTCAATGTATAGAATCAGGAACTGTCTTACTCCCCATGCAAAACTAACCATTGCACGTACACATCTCCTCTCCACATTATTATATGCCTCCCCAATATTCTCCTTCCTCAATAAACGTGAGCTTAACAACCTCTCCACTACCTACCACCACATTGCTAGATTTGTCACAGGAACATCCTATCGGACCCACCATTGTGTCAACCTAAAGAAACTGGACTGGCTTGAACTACCTAATCTCCTCAAATTTAATCAGCTAATCGAAGCTTTTAAAATTATTAATCAACCTGATAATACCCCTGCCCTGTCCAATATCCTGACCCCTTACTCCAACTTAAGCTGCCTTCGATCTGCAAACAGTAACCAGGTAATGACTATCAAATCAAACAATGCGGGTGGTGATGCTCTTTATGCTAACTCTATTGGGAAGCAATGGAACTCACTCCCAAACAGCCTTAGACTCATGACTTCCATTAACCTATACAAAACTCATCTCCGAGCAATACTCAAGTCCCAATGGTTATGCCCATGTCTAAACCCTGATTAAATCCAACACGCCTCTTAGCCCCTCTTCTCTCATCTCCCTTTTAAGAGCTTATATTGTAATTTTTACTTCCTTAATTGCACACATGTTAATCTGGCCAAACAAACAAAATGTACGTGCAAACAATCTAGCTGGTACATCTTGATGTCTCCTTGTTCCTGTGGTTTCACTATGTTTTTTTTTCGTATTGTATTGTTATTTTTATTGTTATTCTTATTTGCATTGTTATTATGTTCCGAAATTGGGAGCTTTTCTCCCCGGGCCTCTACTGAAAAAGGATATGTATCCAGTTGGACTAGCCCGGTCAACAAATGTAAAATAAATAAATAAAATAAATGTTCAGGCCGGTGAGCTTGTCTATAATACCTGAGTGGGGAATGGTGTTGAAGGCCTTTGAAAGGTCTAGGTAGGCTGTGTGGACCACCTTTCCCTCGTCTACCAGGTTTAGGAGGCATGATCTGCCCTTATCAAATCTGAACTGAGTTGGGTCCAGTGTTTGGAGGTTTCCAATGTCTCTGTTAATGAGATCCATGATGATGCACTCCATAGCTTTGCAGACCAAGCTAGTCAGGCTTATAGGGCAATAGTTCCCGGGGTCCGTTGTGGCTCCACCTTTGTGGAGCGGAATAACCGCTGCTGTGCGCCACTGTGTTGGCACGTAGTCTGTGGAGAGACTGAGTTTAAACAGTGTGTTTAGGTGAGGGGTTAGTTAATCTTTGAGCTCATGTAGGATGCAGCCTGGGACACCCTCTGGTGCCATTGATGCTGTGTTTTTGGCTTTGGAGAGGGCTGTTTTAACCTGAGTGTTTGTGATTTCAGGGGCACTACATTCTTCTGGTATAGTTATGGGCCCTTTTGGGGGTGAGAGGGGGGTGAAGTTTGCACTGAACCTGTCTGCCAGGATGTTGGCTATAGTTCAGTGTATTTTGTGCCATTCTGCACTAACTCCGAGCAGATCTGAGAATTGCCACTTAGATTCTTGATGAGAATTGCCACTTAGATTCTTGATGATACTCAAACTGCCTGCCCAGATTTACACAAATATGAATGAAGTAAAAGAACTGTTAGCATTGCTTTTTCAAAGCACCTGAGCCTCATTTTTTAGTTCCCATTTGGGGTGCCTTTTGTGTGAAATCTGTATGGAATTTTACCTGCTGGTCTGAGTTCCTCTCCATTCTATATGCATGGTGTCTGTGAATTGTTTGTGTGTGTGTGTATCCTGCAACAGACTGATGCCCTGCCCAGATTAATTCTCTGTCTTATCCCTGTTGAGTGACAGGATAATTTGTGCATTCCTTGTGACCTGATTACGACAAAGCAAGTATTGGGAAATAGATAAATGAAAAAGACACCTACCAGTTCTTTATTTTCTGCACTATGTATTGTTGTATGCCCAGCATTTTCTTGAGGGATTGCTTTTCCTTGTAATCCAGTTTAGATTATTAGAGAAATATAGGAAATTAAGAAAATAATTTCTGCTTCTGGCTAAATTACTTTTATCTACAGCTGCTAAACTGTACACTTAGTTGTGAGCCCAGAATTTTCTTGAGGTATAGATTTTCTTTGTAATCCATCTTATCTTAGCAGCAAAATATAGGTGGTTGTACAAATCATGTACACGGCATTTTAAGAAAATAATTGTTTATTTATTTATTTACATTTGTTTACTGGGAAAGTCTGACTGGATACAGGTCCATTTTCAGCGAAGGCCAGGGGAGAAAAGCTCCACAGTACAATAGAATGCAGTACATGAGAGAATAAAATATAGAACGTACAATTGATTTTAATACATAAAAGGTTAACAGTTTTAGTTAGTACAGTAGACAGTCATTGAGGTACATAGTAAAAACATTGAGATACATAGTCAAAAACTTAAAGAAATAAAGTTTTTATTTATTTATTTTTTACCAGTATCTGGGTTTACAAGCTTTTTAGGGCAATTAGTTAGTTAATCTAGTTAATTGCTGCTTACAGTTTAACTAGTTTCATCTGCAGCTGCTAAACTGCTGACACAAGGCAAGATGCCAAAAGACTTGCTCTTTTTGTATGTGATTTATACAGGGTAAGCCTCAGACAGGCTTTCTACCAGAGTAAGTTGCTCAGACTGAGAGCAAGCATTTTGGAATCTGGCCCATAGAAATGGTTTCTTCTGCTAGAATAATTGACACTGGAGTGTTATACATTTAAATATCCATAGCTTTTGCTTTAAATGAAAAAAAAACAAACATCTTCATTATGCCTGGGATCTCTCGACCTGAAGCTGGGCACATGAAGGCTGGTATAGCTTCATCCTCTTGAGTTCTATATAGCTGTTTATTTACAACAAAAAGTACCTGCAACTGAATTAACCAGTCAAACAGCATTCTGTCTCATCATTTGCAGCATTACTACATTACACAGTATTGCACAACTTTAATGATTTTAAGGCAGAATTTTAGTGGCAGTGGTAGTACATTTTAAGATGCATTAAGTATATAATTGTAAAGAATTTGCAGTGAAACTCAACATAGTTTCATTATAAATGAAACATTTCCAACCTGCAGACTTTAATTCCATAACAGAAGTTGATCCTAACAGACTGCAAACACCAGAACCTTTTCAAGAAAAGTGAAGAAAAAAAATGTCATTGCTTACAAAAAAAATATTCTTTAGATGTTTACAAGGTTAGTAGCTGAGATGAGCAAAGACATTTCCCGCAATCTTGTGGTTGTACCAGATGTAAACAAACCATGTACAGGTCTCAAGCATATAGTTGTACTAGGCATTTCCCCAAATCACAGGACTATAGTTAGTATTTCCCTAATTATATGGCTATACCAGACATTTCTTCTTTTTCACATGACTGTACTGGATGTTTCTTCCAATCAAATGACTGGGACTGCATTTACTGCAGCAATATGCATGTGGATGAAATAGTTGCTTCTTGTTCTTCTTCCGGCTTTTCCTGGTTAGTGGTTGCCACAGCGGATCACCTGTCCGCTCATGATTGGCAGTGGAGTTTTATGATGTCGAGTTGCCAGCCCGGCGCCCAACCTTCCACAGAAGGCACACACATGCACGCACTCACACCTAGGGCCAATTTAAAGTGTCCAATCCACCTACAGCATATCTTTGGGATGTGAGAGGAAACCGGAGCACCCGGAGGAAACCCACGTGACCACAGGGAGGACATGCAGACTCCGCACAGAATGCACCCCAGCTGAGGATCAAACCGGAGAACCTCATGCTGTGAGGTGGCAACAGTAACCACTGCACCACCGTGGCCGCCTGGATGAAATAGTTGCTGAAATTAGTATATTCTTAGTCTATACGTCTGATAAGGACAAGGCATGAGAACTGAATGGGAGACCCTGTACACGTTTCTGTTAATGAAGGACACTCAAAATTTTATCTGGCCTCTAACACTGCACTATAGGAACAATTTTTTTTTACACCATTCCAACTCTACATTTGTACAGATACTGGAGACAGTTTCTGAGCAGTGGTGTAGCAGATTCCATTTTGTACTTATAAGCTCTTAATGTTAATGTTAAGTGGTATTTCTGTATTATCTGTTCCATTTTGTTTTCTGTTTTGAGAAATCTGTTTGGTCTAGTGTTTTTGGTCTGGGGTGGTAACTACAAAAAGTACCTAGGCTGTGATTTTTCATTGGTTAGTTTGTTTCTCGAGTGATACTTAAATACACAAGAGTATATCAGTGGCTTTGTCTTCTCTGATATGACTCAAGGCTGACAAGAACTACAAGCACTTTTAATCTTGACAATTTTTACCTGCCTGCTCTTATTGTAAATTGAGTTCCTCCCTTCCTACACTGCTGTTGATATACTGAATTATTTATTTGTCTTTCCTTGTGCTTATTTTGAAAAAAGTGTATTTTGCCTCTCATTGTCCATTCTGCTGACTTACTTGCTCTGAATTTATTATCTAGCTAGTTGGATAAAGTATCACATCTTTACACTCCAGCAAGCTCTTTTCTGTGTTTGTACATCAAGAGCACTAAGGATGTTTCATCTAGTGGCAGTACGTGGTAGCCTGGTCCACACAAGATGAGAAACACACTAGAAAGTCCTGAGTGCCATTCGGCACTAAAAACAAGGTAAGCCCTCTGGCCAATAAAACAAATACACTCAGGACTTTCTAGTGTGTTTCTCAATTTGTGTGGACCAGGCTACCACCTACTGCCACTAGATGGAACATAGTCATCCAAATTCCTTAAAGGGCAAGATCTCATTATCCTGGAATTTGCCTGAATATAAATTGCTATACTCTGTAGTTGAAAATATTTAACAATGGAGCCCCTACCACATGTGCTGTAGACAGTTACAAACTGAGCATCTCTTGGCTCATTTCCACAAAGCAAAGTATGTTTATTGAATAATCACACTTTTATAAGCTGTCTAAAGTACACTGCTGTTTACGTGTTGAATTACTTTAAAGTACACTGCTGTTTACATGTTGAATTACTTTAAAGTACACTGCTGTTTACATGTTGAATTACTTTAAAGTACACTGCTGTTTACATGTTGAATTACTTTAAAGTACACTGCTGTTTACGTGTTGAATTACTTTAAAGTACACTGCTGTTTACATGTTGAATTACTTTAAAGTACACTGCTGTTTACATGTTGAATTACTTTAAAGTACACTGCTGTTTACATGTTGAATTACTTTAAAGTACACTGCTGTTTACATGTTGAATTACTTTAAAGTACACTGCTGTTTACATGTTGAATTACTTTAAAGTACACTGCTGTTTACATGTTGAATTACTTTAAAGTACACTGCTGTTTACATGTTGAATTACTTAGTGCCTCTCCCTTTGCCTTTCATTATGTTTGTTTGTGGAAGCATTGCACTTGAGACACTCTTTAAATGTGTTTTTACATTAGGAGGGCTGGGATTATTCATCTAATGGCAGTAGGTGTTTAATTGGTCTATCAGAGTTGGGAGCACACAAAAGGGCCTTTAGTGTAATCGCTTTATTGGCCAGTGGGCTCAGTAGTCAGTTTTCTGTATTTTCAATGCTGGTGTAAATCTGTCGCATTTGCAAGAAGCTGCTCACCGTGCCAGTGCCCTGTACATATGCAGACATCTACAGAACAATTTTCCCTATAGAACTGCCCGTAAAGAAGTACTCTGTTAAGCAGTAAGTATACAGCAAATACCTTGTGCATTGATGTGCTTAGAACACTTAGTTTGCATGTTGTGTGGCAATACCATTAAATTTACAGTAAACTTTCAGTTAACCAGCACCCATGGGGATTGGTAGATGCTGGATAACTGTAGTTTCTGGTTGCTTGAGAGTTGCTATTAAAAATAAGCCTGACTAATACTGTACCCTATACTATTTGTTTGGTTTGACTTGTTTTCAGGATGGGGAGAGAGGGAATTTATTCCTATCTTCGTTTTTAAAACTCTAAAATTCTAAAAACATAAGGTATGTTTCTGCAGGGAGAAAACAGAAAGTGCAACACATGAAAATTGTATTGTATTTCTTCGATTTTTTTCCAGTTGTTTGAGAGTGCCTGTTGCTTGAGTTCCAGTTAACTGAGAGTTTACTGTAGTAGAATTTTGTTTATGGCCTAGTCTGCTACCAACCTGCCTCCCCCTAAAAAGCACCCTCAATAGTCTTCTGTTAACTCCTGTATGCCACACCCTTGTAGCACATCAATTAGGAGGACTGGATAACATGGATATGCAATTTCCTACCTTTTATGCAACCAGCCTGGTAAAAATGGGTATCTTGAGACAATGTAGCAATTGTCTCATGCAGTAGTGTAGGTAGGGAGGGGCGAGAACGGCAACTGTCCTGGGTGCAAAATGTTGGGGGGGGGGGGGTCAGTTGATTTACATCTCTTTTTAATGCAATTCTGGCTCTTAAAAGCCAGTATTGCATTTGCTGTTAAACCCAAGCACTGTAGCACTCCATCCGTGGTCTAAATTGTAGTAACTACTTGCTACAGTTTAAAAGTAAAATAAAGAAAATGTATCTTTTTTTAACTAAAACATGAGCACTGTATACAGGCAGAGTATAGACTGTATCAACTGTTTGCTATATTTTAAAAGAAGAAGTTTTTTTTTTTTTTAATAAAATGTGTGGAGGGGGAGTCAGGGCAGGATGCAAAAGAGGGACCTGAATGCCTGGGGCAGGAGAAAGGAAGGTGTGTGTGTGTGTGTGTGTGTGTGTGTGTGTGTGTGTGTGTGTGTGTGTGTGTGTGTGTATGTATGTCATGCATCTGGATGCCTGTTTGGTCTGAATGTGTTTTTTTTTTTTTTTTTTTTTTTGCTTTTCAATGGAAGGCTGTGTGTGTATGTGGGGTGGTGGTGGTGGTGGATCCAACTGTAGTAAACTGATTGCTACAAGGGGTTAAGGTGTTGGTTGGTGGTACTGGCACAGGGATCTGGTTGCACCAGCTACGCTTCTATTCTCATGTTTACTGATAAGCACTTAATCCTCAGAGTAACAGATATAGTATGCAAGAGGTGTACATATGCAATGTCACTGAAGGCTAAACTCTCACACACAAGCACACATTAGGTTGTCAAAACCACGCACACAACACCCATCATACATAGCACACAAAACAAACATAGACCAATGTATGCTGAGAAGCTTAAATTCAATTTTCCTGAACAACGAAGACCTTCTAGACCACCCATCGCAAAGATTAACCTCAGCAAACCCAAAATGACTCAACAAAAGTTACATCTAACACTATATCTATGGTCAAACTCAGGGGAGCCCAAAGTACAAAGCCTGTAGGATAAGCAAACACACTTCCCAGGGCTCTATTCATAGGGGACTCCCTGAGCCTGAGACACATAGTGTTACAAGGTTGAATAAGGAGAAAATAATGGTTAGTTGCCTACCTGGACCCAGGATCTGCCAAATTATGCATGCAATCAATTCACCGCACCACAGGTACCAGTATGATTCCATCATAGTCCATGTAGATTTAAAGGACCAGAGATGCACCTAGACTACATGAAGAGACATAGACCTCTCTGACTATGTGTCTCAGGCTGGTAAGAGCCCAGCATTGAGTAGCATATTATATTCACTAAGGATGATGCCACAATACAAACTAAAGACTGATTTTAACAATTGGCTGAGTTTCTGATGTCATTGTAAGGGGATTCAATATTTGTCAGCATGGGAAAACATAGTTAACAGACTACACTGTTTGCCAAGTATGGTCTGCACTTGTCCCCTTTAGGCTGTCTAATACTGGCTAAAACTTTATCCTCCCCCATAGTGCATTTTTAGACAATGCCAAATGGATAAAGCTAGCGACATATCGAAATCAACTCAGCTGAACCTCAAGGTGTTACTACTCAATGCCAAAAGCCTAAACAAAAAGCTGTACTCCCTCCAAGCCCTTCTAATGCTGGAGAATATAGACATTTGTGCAGTTACTGAGATGTGTTTAAAGTTGCAGAGAGTATCCCAACAATGCAAAGTCTCAGTGCCTTCCACACTTTTAGACCAGCAGATTCACAGACAGAAACTAAAGGTGGAGGTGTCTCGATATGCATCAGTAACAAACATACCTCTAGACTGGTTAAACAAGATGGCACACTAGTGTTTCTCCACATGCAAGTCACTATAGATAAACTCCTGTACCACATCCTAGCAAGCTATAGTTCACCATGTATGTCTACAAAACTCATATAGCATACTTAGATCTATTGGAGACACTCAACATACAACCACAAAAATTCCTGGACTTTGTAAATAAAAACACCCTGACCAGTTAGTGCATACATCCACTACAGGTTCCAAAATACTGGACCTCATACTCACAAAAATGGAAGAGTGCTGCTCCCCCAATGCCACATCCTCCCTGGTAAGGTCCAACCATTAAGCTGTCTCCTGCAACATCAAAATCAGCTCAATAACCCAAGTAAACCAGAAACAGTTAGGAAGTATTCAAAGACAAACTACCTTTTACTAAGCAATATTATGTCAAAATTCATTGCTTGGGGTTGGGAGGGTGGCCTAATGGTTAAGGTGTTTGCCTTACAAACACAAGGTGCAGGGTTTAAGTCTCACAAGGGATAATTGACTAGGCTTAAAATGGCTTGCAAGGACAGTTAGCTTAGTACTAATTTATGAACTATATGAACTATGAATTCTATTGCCCCTCTAAACCCAGAGAATACAGCAGACTATGCAGAATTGCTCACAGAAACTCTGTACAGCAATGTCAATGGCTGCATAGATGCTGATGTGCCTACCAGAAGTAAGCCCAAAAATAAACCACCCTGGTGGCTTCCCAAATTAAACAGGTTATACAACAAAAGGAAAAAAGTAATGGCTAAAATCATGAAGTGTAATTCTCATAAAGATAAGGACAAAAGATTTCTCACCAAATTAAATAGGCAATTAAGAAGGCTAATTATATCCAATAAATCCAATTTTAAGGTTAAGATAGCTTCCCAGGCAAAATTCAATTCCATCTTTATTCCCCACTCACTCCCAGCCACCCCCCAAGAAATACCTCCAAACATACCCCCCCAACTATAGAGAGCATCTTCTGGCTGCACTCACTAAGGCCAAGAACACAGCCTTAGTGGGCCCCAATAATATCCCAGGATGTCCTGTGACCTATCAGGGTCACTGGGGTTACTATAAACTATAGTCTCAAAACAGGCTTCATGCCGTAAGAATGGAGGACTGCAATAGTCATCCCTCTTCATAATGGCATCCAGGAAACTACTGGCCCATTAGTCTGACTAGTCTTATATGCAAAGCCAAGGAAAGAATTATCATGGAAATGATCAACAAAGACATAGGAGACCTTCAGACAGTGGATCCATCCCAATTTGGCTTTTTCAAAGGAAGGTCATGCCTGCTGAACCTGTGGTCTTCTTTCAGAAAATCACCAAGGCAATGGATTAGGCTAAAACAGTGCATACTTCCTACCTTGGCCTGGCCAAGGCATTTGATACAATATCCCTTTTTGAGCATTGTAAACAAACTCATGGAATTAGGCATATGGCCCTATATAACACGATGGATAGCCAACTAACTCACAAATAGGACCCAGGAAGTTAAGACTGGTGAGACCATCTCCACAAAGAGGCAGGTCACCATTGGAGTCCCTCAGGATTCTGTGCTGGGCACACTCCTCTTTGGCATCTATTTCTTGGAAGTCAAAGCTGAAATCAAAGGCCTCTGGCTACTCAAGTTCACAGCTAACTGCAAACTGGGAGTAGTCACAGAATACCCCCAAGATGCAAACATCTTACAAGAGGGTGCAACACAAATAAATAACTCATGCCAAAGCCACAGCTTAAAATTCAATGTCAAAAATGTATTATAAGTACTTTCTGGGAAGTTAGACACCCCAGTAATCTATGCCATCAGTATAACACCCCTAAGAGTTGACCCACTAGTCAGGTATCTGGAAACACATGTAGACAGTAACCTGGCCTTCAACCATAATGTATCCAAGGCAGTAAGGAGATCCTTCTATGCTGCTCAGTTTATAAGTAAGGGCAGGGCGTCTAGGTCTAGGGAAGTAATTGTACCACTAAACTCAGCCCTCATCAGACTAATCACTGAGTATAATGTCCCCTTCAGTATGTACCTAACCAGACACATGCAGTAACTGGAATGTCCTCAAAGATTCCTCACAAAAAGAATACAGGTCATAAACATAATGTCATATGTAGATTGCCTCAAAGCCCTATCGCTGTACTCGGACTTCCACAGAGAACCGAGACGTGATCTATGCCTGGCATACAAGGCTTCCCTGGACCCTGCTCTGATATGCACATCTGCAAAGTAAACAGCACTGGAACTACTAGATCTAAAGACCTAAATTTTGTTTGCAACATAAATCAGACATGTTGAAGAGACAGATATGTATATGTCAGTAAATCATGTCATAACCAACAGTCATGCCCTATATAAACATCTAAAACATATAACTTGTAGGACACATTTGTGTTGAATGGCTATGCTTATGGAGGCCCTAGTGTTTGTTAGCCTAGTATACACCTAGGAACCTATAATGATTGTCTAGGGATACGAAATGTAAGTAATACACACACAGTGTCTGAAACTAATATGTCATATATGATTAGGCTATGGAAAAATAAGGCAGTAACAGTGGATGGGGCAGAGAGGAGAACAGAATAAGTTGAGTGTGTCATAATGTAATTCACTAAAAACTATTTGATCTAGTCCTGACAATTGAATGGAGAAGTCACTAGCATTTTTTTTATGGTGAAGGCTCAAGTACTTATACCTCTTGCAGGGGTAGTTCATCCAGACCTCCATGCCTAATATAACTAGCTTTGAGTTCACCAACCCTTGAGGTACATTATAACCACTGCAGTATGCATTGGTTTACCTGTTTACTCTCTACAGAGACCAAATAGGATTCAATGAATCAGTTGGTGACAGGGACACCTAGAAAAGAAGTTATAAACTCATTAGTTTGCAGGATGATTGAACTGTTTAGAAAATCATTACAGAGGGATGAGGTGTAGAAAGACTAGATCAAGGTTCTCAAAGCTGCCGGCCTATGGACCAGCTGCATCTCCAGAACAAGACAGAACTGCCCCAAATACAGTTTGAAATTACTATTGAGATCCGGCCCAGCATGTGATAACTTTGCTCGGTAACTTTAATATTTACCCTGCAATCTTGCATCAGACCGTAGGACTGTTATATAGGTTTCACTATCACCACATCTAAAATACTGCTGCTTAAATCCTAAAAACAATAACACCTAGCTCAAAACTGTTTCCTCTTTCAAGGGAACAGTAAAATGAAGCTTGAGTCATATATTTCTCCTTCTATCTCCAATGCTCCTGTATATTGACTAATCATTATAAAAACTCTACTCCCTTAATGGTGGATGTGTGACTGTCAAAACTTGATTCATCTGAAGTTTAGCATATTACTGAATCACCATATTTTCTAGGTTTTGTATTCCTTATATTCTCAAAAAATAGTTATCATGCAATATTAATTTCTGTTTTAATGGCAGCTTCTTTTCTAGATTCTACTAAAAACTCTTGTTAATTTGTTAATACAGTTTGGTTACTTTTATATTAAATGCAGGGGCATCTAGTGCTATAGGACTGTAGCCCCCCCAGCTGTGGAAAGTAAAGAACCCCCCCCCCAAAAAAATCTTGAGTCCTGGAACACTGCGCATGCATGCTCAGTGTTCTCGGAACTCACAGGACTCCAGACTGCTGTGTCAGCAGTCCGGATAGGGAGAAGGCATCTCTGCAGGTCTGATGCCCAGAAGTCTATGCGGTGATGACTGCATAGAATGGAAGAGATCCTGACTGCAATGTATGCAGACTGGAGCCTACTCTCACAGGGAAGCCAGCCAAGAAGACGTTTTATGTGGGATGGGACTGAAGACATACAACTGAAGCTGTTGCAGACGAACTTGGGAAATGAGGATTGAAGCAGGTACGACTGAAGTGTGTGTGTGTGTGTGTGTGTGTGTGTGTGTGTGTGTGTGTGTGTGTGTGTGTGTCTGTGTGTGAAATGCCCCAGTTGATATATACTCATGGCTACAGGGAATTCAGGTATATGGTGGAAGTTAGAGAATACCTCAGGCTTGAACCCTATACCTTGGGTGCAGGTAGCAAGAGCCTGAATTCCCTACCCACCACCATTTGTAAAAAATTTGCAGATTTTTGCCTCATATTTGTTCTGTTCCTCATAAAATCTGTGTTTTCTGTATTTTTGTTTATTTACATAGTTGATGGTGCAATGGTAGCTTTGTTGCCTGACTGCTAGAGGTTCTCTGGTTTGATTCGTGGCTGGGGTGCCTTCTGTGTGGAGTCTGCATGTCCTCCCTGTGTTTATGTGGGTTTCCTCTGGGTGCTCTGGCGCCCTCCTATCTTAAAAAGACATGTGTCTGGAGTGCTTCTCCCTGGGCCTCTGCTGAAAACTAGCTTTTGTTCCAAGTCAGACTTTCCTGGTTAACAAATGTTAAATAAATAAAAATGACAGACATTTGAATTTCAGACTTCATATTCTTCAGAAAGTACATGGTATCACAAAACCTTTTATTCTAGCAATTTTCTAACTGAATTCACTGAATATGTTTGGGGGCTGTATTCCCCCATTATTGTCTTTGTCCAGGTGTTTTGTGCTAAGAGGTTGACAGCTATGGTGAGAACTGAATTCACTAAATGGTAGCAACTTAAGTTTCAGTCTTCCTCTGTTTCACAAAACAGCTGATTTGGCATAGTGGTATGTAGCTCTGACTGTTTTGCACAGGGTCCTGGGTTTAAGAATTGGCAGTGAAATGGATAGTGGTAACACAGCATTTTGTTCTAGCAACTTTTGAAGATTATACAAGCAATGTTTAAAATGTGTCCCTGGTTTTTGGGCTTTTGTCCCCCCCCCCCAATAAATGTTGGCTTTTTCCAGATGTTTTGTGCTGCAAAGTTCAGAGATACAGCTGAGTGTCGAGTAGATTTTACAAGGAGCTGAGAGCTGCAGGGGAAGAGAAGTTTAGTGCTGCTTATGCTGATTCTGCTTGCATTGTTAACAGCACAACAGGTAGTGTACTTGTGTTTGATGCTGAAGGCTGTGGGTTCTATTCCCACAGTATGTAGATGCATTGCTGATACTGTACTGTGTTGTAAAGGGGGTGGATACTGCAGTCCTTTTTGGCGTAGACACCTAGTAACTATGAACCTGTTATCAGTTTACCATCCATTCCCTATTGCAATATTACTAGCTTATCATTTTTTAATGTAACATAGGCAATTTATTCGTGAAGGGCAACAGGTACTTTATTTGTAGATGAAAAATGAAATATAAAGTTGTTTGCTAGCAGCAACCTCTTAATTAGTTACAAATCTTTTTGATGTGGAATTATTTAGATTACTTTTACTTCTTCAGATATTGTGCATATTTACTGATACTGGTGGACTGTAGAAGTTTGAGTAGACTTTTATGATGGAAATGTTCTGAATTAGGCAGTTTTGTCATTACTGGTGCATGCATTTTGTTTCTATGTTTACTGGAAAAATGTTCAAAACAATAGACTTAAAATGCCCTCTAATAACTGTACTGTATTGTACAAGGAATATAATTTAATACAACCAGGAAGGTGTATCAAAGAATACATGTCTGTTTCGTGTGCAAAGGGCCTATGATGTGAAAATAGCCCAAAGTTAATCTTTATCTGCTACTGGCAAAATGTATTTTCTTTGAATGTGGGTTTCCATGCTGTTTCAATGAATGTGAGTTTCAAGGGCAGAGAAGTTTTAATGCTAAGTCTAATTTCATTTTGAGACTGCATTGCTTTGTTTAGCAGATGTCTATTAGTGTTTGTGCTGTAAAATGCAAAATAAAACTTTCTAATGAAATCCAAATCATCCCAGAAGTAAAGCAATATGCACATTACAGTGTTTATGGTAAATGGGGTGAAATAGCCAAGGAATGGGACATTGGAATGGCTGCAGGGGGGAGGCTCCATTCGACCATGATTTTGTGAGGGGGGAAGGGCAGCAAACTCAAAGACAGCCCTGGCTGAACTATACCTCTCAACTGTCCAGATTTTTGCAGAATGAATAGATTTTTGCTTCTTATTTTTGGTTTGTTCCTCATAAAATGTGTGGTTTTCTGGCAAATCATGTAGGAATTAAGTCACTAAATGATGACAGATATTGAGTTTCAGACTTCATAACCTTCAGAAAAATGCATGCTAAAGCAAGACCTGTTATTCTATCAACTGTCTAAGTTTATACAAGAGCAATTTTTAGTACTGTTTGTATGTTCCCCCAATATATTTGGCCTTGTCCAGATTTCCTGGATTAAGAGGTTGAGAGGTTCATGCAAATAAATCACTTTATAGAATTAGGAATATCCATACCTCTCAACTGTCCCTGATTTTG
This sequence comes from Protopterus annectens, assembly GCF_019279795.1. Classification (NCBI taxonomy): domain Eukaryota; kingdom Metazoa; phylum Chordata; order Ceratodontiformes; family Protopteridae; genus Protopterus; species Protopterus annectens. The sequence goes on along the minus strand of NC_056748.1, from coordinate 851,024,968 downwards.
GCTCAAAATGCTGTTCTCCTCCTAATAATCTCTCCCCAAAATTGCAATTTTGGAAGAAAATGTGGAGGGTTTACAATTATAAATAACTGTAATGATCAGAGTTATAGATCACTTCTATTTCAGAAATGCATGTAGATTCTCTTATTTTGTCAGCTGCTCAAGTTAATAGTACTAATATTAAAAAAGTGTCCCTTCTTTGACAGGTTCCCAGCTGTATTGTGTGGCAATTTTATATTTTTGCATCACATTTTTTGGTCTGTTTTTCATAAAAATGTGGTTTTCTGGCAAATTAGTGGCAAATCATTAAAGATTGAAGTTAGAAAATAATGACATACATTTGAGTTTCAGACTTCATACCCTTCAGAAAATTCATACTAATGCACAACCTACTACTATTCTATTATCTTTCTAAGTTTATAAGAGCAATATTTAAAAATTGTCCTTATTTTTGGGTCTTTGTCCCACTTCTATGTATAGCTTTGTCCAGATTTCCTGCTCTGAGGTTGACAGGTAAGAGTGTCAGAGCCATCACCGTCAGCCAGAGACATTTCAAATTGTGACATACTTGTTGCACCCCACTCCTCCATATAGTGAATCTGGATGTGTCCAAGGAAGGCAAGGAGCAGTTATGCAGTGTAAGTGTGCAGAGTATTCCCCCCATCCAAGTTAGACACAAGTATGATAGTGGCTTTTCATCTGTCCTTGATTTTGCATAATGTTCTGGTTTTCTGTCATATTTTTATACTGTTGATTTATGCTTCTTATTATTCAGAAAATGCATGCTGTTGCAGTGCCCTGTTGCTCTGTGTTTAAGTAGAAGTACTTTAATGACCATCAGATAAGCTTGTCTGAGATTGTAAGATGCAAGTAAACTTTAATAAGCATACTGTTAAAGAATTACCAACACTGGAAATCTTTTTGTTGTTGCCATGCAGAGAATACTTACATAACTAGATAACTTATAAGCCTTAGTTATTGAAATGCATATGGCAGTATTTGTAATAAAGGACAGGATTACAGTATTTTCAGAAGCTCATTACATTTGTTGGAGACTTGCAGTCATCTTTGCAGGCTTTACCTGTAAACTAAACAGAATGCCAATCTATAATGTGTGGTCCATAACCTGTGCAGTAATCCTTTAAGCAATTTATTTTTAGCTTGTTTCTTGTTTGCTGTTCATTTTTTACTTTGATCATGTTTTCCCCATGAAACACGCAGATAGTTGTTGTCAGGCAGCAGGTCTTTTTTGGATAAGAAACATTTTTACAAGTGGGGTATCACAGAGATTGCTACTTTCAGCATGTTACTTGGTGCATTTATAAAGCTGAATATAAACTATAATAAGAACTGCACTGGATATTAAGTAAGCTGTCATGTAGCCAATACATAGAAATATATTTATTTTCTTCTACACTTCATTTTGTCTTGATTGGACTCTTGTAATGATGGTTTAGCACCCAGGGCAGCGTATTTAATTAAAGTTCCAGTTGTTGTGGTCTTGAGCATAGCCCCACCCCTTTCTAGTTTGCCACACCCACTCCCATTGGCCCCACCCATTCAGCTGTCTCCTGCAGCCCCCCTGTGATTTGAAGTCACCAGAAGCCACTGTATAAATGTAAATTTGCCCATGTCACAAGTGGTAATTTAATAAAGGTGTTTTAAAAAAATAAACTGAGAGACAGCATTCATATTTGAAAGAGATGGGGTGGTGCAGTTGTCATAGTCAAGAAGTCTATACATTCATTGCTCATACCATCCTCTGTCTCACAAAATGGATATGACCATAAATGACTCAGCTCAGTTTGTTACTGGTACATTTGCACATTCCCACCATCCACTATCTCACTACACTCTGCCTTGTTGTACAATTTCAGTCCCTCAATCACCAAGTCAGATGTCATTCTTCTTGAAAATACAAATGTAAATTACCTGGGGGATGCTCAGTCACATTATTTTCAATAATCAAATTCCTTAGCTATTGTGCAGTTTGTTCCTTCCTTTACCAACTCCATCTGTACTATGGAGACTCACTTTTTCCATCTCCCCTTCTAGATGCTTTTCTGTAAATCTCCATTCAAGCTAAATGCCCAATTTCTTGTAGTCCTCTAAAAGTCAAATCTTATCTTCTTCTGTGTCCTCCCCTCAGTGTATGGTGCCAGTCAACTGGGTCTCACTATACTGCTATGATAATATGGATATAATCACAAATACATGGGCCTAGTCCTCCTTCATCAGACACAGTATTTAGATCTTTCCATCTCAACAAGGAGGGTCCATGGCTCCAGTTGGCCTTGGATTATATCAAAATGAAAAACTAAGTTAAACCGAAAAGCCAGGGTTTAAGGAGATAGATGAGTGCTGGTTTGCTATCACTTCTGCAGTCTTACAAGGTATTAAAATAGCACTGCTGCACTGAGATTAAATACATCAATGCTCTGTATTTTAGGCAAGAGGAGCACATTTTCTGTTACCTTAAAATATTCAAGGTGTAGTAAAACATAACAGAAAGTACCAACATGTCTTGTAGGCAATACTCAATACCCACATTCCATCTTCTTTCTCTTTCTTTCCCTCAGGTCTTGACAGCTATTCTCCTTCTGACTTTGAAACACTCTTCTTTGTGGGTGCTTTATTTATTTAGTTCTCTGTCAGCCAAACAGCCTGTGCCTCCACTAAGTGTCAAAGATACACAAATCCCTTCAAAAAACACTGATGAGACCTACTGTCTCAGGAAGGGGTTGGTCTACTGAGCCAGTCTCTGTATATTTACAGAGTATTCTGAAAGAATATTTAAGCCATGTATGCAATTACATAAAGGATACTGGTGATTTTCTTATGAAAGTATATGAATACGCTAATACAGAGATGGAATTTATGTTTGTGACCCTAGATATAAAATCTCTGTTCACCACTATTCCCAATATGTATGGCATTGACAGAATAAGGGAAATACTACATGAACATGGCAGATATAATGCAAGGGAAATTGAAACGCTTTGTGAGCTGCTGGAATTAATACTTGAAAATAACATTTTCCTCTTTAATCAACAGATATACCATCAGACATCCGGTGTGGCAATGGGTACTCCCATTGCCACACATATGCTAATTTGACATTAAGTAAATGGGAGGATGGCAATGTTTATAGTGATCAGAATATCTATGCTTCTATGGTACTTTTTTACAAATGTTTTGTTGATGATGTGTTTATGATTTGGTGTGGTAAACGAGATGAATTAAATGATTTTTTGCTTTATTTAAATCAAACAACATATTTTCTACAGTTTGAAATTAATGTCTCCCCCACCAAAATTGATTTTTTTGGATGTCAAAATTTGGTTTGATGGTACCGTAATAGACACAAGTATTCATAGAAAGGATGTGCTTACAAACAAATATCTACATAGAAAAAGTATGCATGCAGCTCACACCTTTAGAGGCATTGTGAAAAGTCAATATATACGAGCTAGTAGACTTAACACTAGACAGGACATGTGTGAAAGGCAGATGACTGAGATGAAAGAATTTCTAGCAAGAGGGTATAATTTCCAACAGTTAGAATCATCTAAGAATGAGGTGATGAGACTAAGACAGGGGGATGCTCGACCTTACTTTTCTGATCAATATAATATGAACATAAATATACATACTGATACTAATACACAACCCCTACTGACCCCTACATGACTTACAGTAGGGGTAGTCAAGCAGTAGAAAAGATTATTAAGAACAACTGGAGTATCTTAAAAGCCTTACCAGGAGTGAATCAGTGGTTACGTGAGAAACCACATTTTGCATATAGGAATTGTACTAATCTTAAGCAACGTTTATGCTATAAAGACTTTTCTATGAATAAGAAAAAGCATGTTAGTTTTAATAAGAAAGGCACTGTCCTGTGTCACAGTTGCTCATGTTGTAATGATATATGAACATCAAATGAGTTCCGACACTCTGTTAACTAAAAAAGGTTTATCTTTAAATTTAGTGCTACATGCAATACCCCTCTAATTGTTTATTTAGCGGACTGTAGATCTTGCCCTGCTTTTTATATAGGGAAGTCCACTAGAAAACTAAAGGATAGGATTGTGGAGCATAAATCTGATATTCTCAGAGGGGTAACAACAAATGCTTTGGCTAAACATATACAGGATAACGATGGAACACATACATTTAACTTTAGAGCAATTGAAGTTGTATATCCTGATGTGAGACGTGGGGACATTAATAATAAATTAGAAACAGAGGAGTATGAATGGATTATATGTATGCAGGTGGATTTATATACTGGTTTAAATAAACAGGTTACCATCAAACCCATTTTGAGGTATAAACAAAATGTGAAGACTTAAATTAAGCATGAAAATGGTTTTATGTATTTGGGTTGCACTCGATTTTAATGAATGCTTAACTTTTGATAGGGTGGGTTGTGTCATGTGATTTAATTAAAAATATATAAAACTTGTGGGTTTTTTTTGAGTTTGGCTGTAACACTGATGAAGGATTTTATCTGAAAGCTCTGTTATCTGTGATTTGTTTTATTAAACATTTTCAGTGTTGTGGAGCATTGGTTGTTTCTTTTTGCTCCTCCACTAAGAGTCCTCAGAGATTTCTAACTAAAATGATCAGTGGCCTTAAACATCTTCGTTATCTAGACAGATTGGCAACTTCTCTCTACTTAATCTCTTACAGACTCCTTTGTGAAGACCTGCATCTAGCCATTTCTGCCATGAAGGATCTAACCCTCTTTGACTTCCTATTCATTTGCAGAACAAATAGTTTCTCAAATAACTAGTGAAAGGAACTATAGCTTCATGAATAGACACATGACACATGTTGGCATGATAGATTCATATCACAATGTATCTGTCACCTCTAGGACAAACTTCAACTATATATAAATGGAATGCCAAGGTAACTGTAAATAATTAGATGGGCAGTCTCAAATTCTCCCCCAGTCTATTTTGTGCCCTCGTTATAGTTGGAGGAAACTTTTGGATAGGGATTTTTGTGTAGACTTGTAATGGTCTGCAGACTGATTGCCTATTACTTACCTATGAACCTATTCTTCAATAGGACTGAGGCTGCCATCCTGCAGGGACAGTGGATGTTTTGGACCATAGTCACTGTGTCCTTTGCAGCAGCCTAACTTGTATGTAAACCCCACAGTGTTGGACCAGTTAAACAAGCACACGTCTGTGACCACATTGAATCCAGGCCTTTGTGAGCAAACATACTTCCTGGTAGGCATATATCTCAACCCACATCTACTCTCAGAGTTCTGTTTTAGACATAATTCTAGGACAGAAGTCTACAAATTGGTCATCAGTCTCTGAGATAAAGGATATCATAGAATGATCTTTTGTATCCATATGCTTGTTTTTTCAAAGTGGCTGTTCCTTCTTAGATAATCTCATGCCATTTGTCTTTAACTTATATCTTATCTTAGAAATCTTAAGTCTTAATGGAAGTATACCATTATCTTACCTTCTTCTGAAGCCTGTAAACCTAAATGCTCTTTTGGTCTTAGATTCTTTTCTATTTTTTTATGTTATTTTACCTTTGTTTCAGATGATCATTGAGGCTTTGCCTATGGATCTTGAACTCATTTGTTCCTCTGCTTTTGAGAAGTCCCCAGATTAAGGAGCTGTAGTAATTGGTTGTTTTGGACCATTTCTAGATCTTTTGAAGTTCTCTGTTTAAAATCCGCTTCAGAGCGTTTTTTTCTGGCTATACTACTCAGAGACAGCTCCACGTGGTCCTGCAGAGTGGTCCTAGCTACAGAGAACTGAGAAAAGCGACTACTTTCCAGATTTAAGTATTTTTTCTGTTTTTTACTTGGAATACCTTATCTTGCCTATTTTAAACAAGCTTATACTGTTTTTTTAACTGTTTGCTGCATTATATAGTATCTGCACTTAAAATTTTACCTGGTCGAAAATTGATCGAAAATCTGTTGTTTGTTTGTTTAATTTAACTGTTGAGGCTGCCCACTAAAGTGTGCTAGCCTGTGTAACTGATTTATTGCTGCCTTCTGTATCTCTGAGTGTTTTCTATCTAAAAACAAAAAAAACAAAAAATAATCCTTGTTTTCCCACCTCTCCTCGACTAGTTTAGACCAGTTTACAGGCTTTTGCTGTATTCTGGGCTGTGGTGTAGTTCCTTGTTGTCCATTACCTTACTTGGATAAGAAGGACGTTTCTTTGCTCACCAGTGGGAGTGGGGAGCCTTGAGCAGCCTATCTGCCCCTGAAGGAAGTGACCTCAGCACAAGAGCTGTAGTAATTGGTTGTTTTGGACCATTTCTTGCTCTTTTGAAGTTCCCTGTTTAAAATCCGCATTAGCGCGGCTTTGCACGAATAGCGCAGTGCCGGTTAAACAGGGTTAAACTTTTTCTGGCTCCGCCAAGTCTGCTCTTCAGATTTTCCCCTAGAAAGCTCTACTCTTAGAATAACCAGTCTACTCGTTATATTATACGCATAGCACTTGTTCTCCAAGCTTCTCTTCTAAGCAAGCACTCTCGAACTCAAGTAGCACTACATCCACCTACCCCCCAACCACTTCCCTTAAAGGCACAGCACTCTCTTATAATATTCTATCATGTCGAGTGGTAGATTGCTAGCATTTTCTCCTGTTCAGCTGGTTAATCTGGGAATCTTGAGACAATGCTATAATTGTCTCATGTACACAGACAACCCTCTCCTCCTCCCAACAAACACAAATACATGTGAGAGATGCAACTATATAGCCAAACTGGAGGCTGAACTCTCTCAACACAGGACTGGCAAGACCAGACAGGAGGAGAAGGTAACCACACACACAACAAACCCAGTCACACATAGACCTACCCCAGCTGCAAATCAAGCACATAATAACACAAAAACATACTCGGAGGCTCTATTAAAAAACTTACCAAAACAACAGAGGCTCCCAAAGCAGACACCCAAACATCCACCACCTCAAAACATAACACATGCAACACATACTTCAATAAATCGGTGTGTCAATAAATCACAGCCCTTAAGGCCAAACACTATGCCTGATACACTAGTGATAGATGACTCTATAGTCAGACACACTGACGTCCCACTTACCAGGCTGAGCAAGGAGAGGGTAATGGTAAGCTGCCTATCGGGGGCTAGGATCCGCCATATAACACATGCACTCAGGTCACTCAAAAGCATGTACAAATATGACTCCGTCATTGTCCATGCCGGCGTGAATGACCTGAGACGTACCTCCTTGGACTACATGAAAAGAGACATAGAGGAGCTCTCTGATTATATAGCCCAGGCTGGTATGACCCTGACCCTGAGCAGCATCCTGCCCTCACCAAGAATGATGCCACAATACAAAGACAAGATGATCAGCTTTAATAATTGGCTCAATTACTGGTGTCATTTTAGGGGGATCCAATGTCTGTCTGCTTGGGATGACATGCTGGACAAGCCACGCTGCTTTGCAAGGGACAGCTTGCACCTGTCACCACTGGGCTTCCGGATATTGGCTAAGGCTCTTGCCACCCCCATAGTGCCTTTTTTAGGCAAGGCTCAAAAGATGAACCCACCTCCTTAGAAAACAAAAATGGAAAAAAATTAAGGGTAATGCTGCTCAACGCCAGAAGTCTAAATCTCAAGATGCAGGCTCTCGAAGCACTCCTCAGTATGGAGAACATCGGTGTCTGCGCTGTAACCAAGACCTGGTTCAAGGCTCCTGAGAGCACCCCAGCGCTACCAGGCTTTACCTCGTATCATGCTTTTCTGCCCCAAAACCCGGGCCGAACCACAAAGGGAGGGGGAGTGTCCATATTCATCAAGGATACCCACACCTCCAGGTTAGTGGCGACTCATGAAGCATCGGAGACCATCCAGGTGCAGCTAACCATAGGCAAAACTGCTATACAACTGGTTGCATGTTACAGACCACCCTCCCAATCTCAAGAACCCCACTCAGCCTTCCTGAAGACATTGGAAGATATGAATGTCTCACCAAATACCATCATGTTGGGAGACTTCAACTACCCTAACATAGACTGGGTGCACTATTCTAGCCCTAACACCCTAGCCCAAAGGTTCCTGGAATTCATAAACTCAAATGCAATGGAACAGCTAGTCACCTCTCCCACAAGGGGGGATAATACACTAGACCTGATCATCACAAACATGGGGACAAAATGCTCCACACCGGAAGTATTCCCCTCACTGGTGAGATATGACCACAAACTAATCACCCTGGATATACATTTACCACCTCCACCCCAGCACAAAAGACTACAGTGAGAAACTTCTCAAAAGCCAACTTTACACTTCTCAAGACTGTGATGGTACCATTTAAGCCCACAGGGCCAATGGAAACCACATCCCACAATGCTGAATCCTACACAAATGTTTTCTACGGACATCTCCAAGAATGCATGGATCGTGCAATCCTAAATAAAACCAAGACCCTCTCCACCAAAGGAAAGTGTCCTGTCTGGTGGACCCCAGCCATAAACAAATTGTATAACAAAAGAAGGAAGCTACTGCAAGACAGAGCAAAATCCCATAAAGGGAAGGCATCTCTGATCAGCACTAGTAGAAAGCTATGTTCTCTCATAAAAACATCCAAGGCCAACTTTGAGAGAAAAATCGCCAAGGACACTAAAGATAACCACAAGGCATTCTTCAGTTATGTTAGAAACCTGTGCGGAAACCCTCAGATATGCTCAGAGTTAGTACACAAAAAATTTACCAAACCCACAGATATTGCCAACATTCTGGCAGACAGGTTCAGTGCAAATTTCTCCCCTCCCTCACCTCCAAAAGGAGAAATACACATCCGAGCTGAATGTAACCTCCCTGTCATCTCTGATGTCCAGGTGAGAACCGCCCTCAGCAAAGCAAAAAATACAGCATCTATGGGACCTGATGGTATCCCCGGCTGCGTGATACGTGAACTCCAAGAGGAGCTAAACCCACATATAAAAATGTTATTTAACCTTAGCCTTACTACAGGATATGTACCTGAACACTGGCATACAGCAACAGTGGTCCCACTCCACAAGGGAGGCTCCACTACAGACCCTGGGAACTACCGCCCCATAAGCTTGACCAGCCTAGTTTGCAAAGCTATGGAAAGAATTATTATGGAACTCATAAACAACGACATTGGGGACGTACAGACACTTGATCCCACCCAGTTCGGCTTTGTAAATGGCAGATCCTGCCTTTTGAACCTGGTTGACATTTTCAAAACAGTCACCAGAGCCATTGATGAGGGCAAGGCAGTCCATACAGCCTACCTGGACTTGGCTAAAGCCTTCGACACAATACCCCACTCGGGGATCATAGATAAGCTAAACAGCTTAAATGTAAATCCATATGTCACAAGATGGGTTGCAAACTGGCTAAAGAACAGAACCCATAAAGTCAAGATTGCGGGAGCCATGTCAGACTCAAAGCCAGTCACAAGTGGTGTCCCACAGGGCTCTGTCCTGGGACCCCTCTTGTTCGGGATTTACTTCTCAGATGTGAAAGCAAACATGGGAGGGTTGTGGCTGACAAAGTTCGCAGATGACTGCAAACTAGGCACCATAGTCGATACACCAGCTGACACATACATCCTACAGAAAGGCCTCACCGAAATGGACAAATGTTGCCAGAATCATGGCCTTAAACTGAATGCCAAGAAATGTATAGTCATCCCCTTTGGGAAAAACAAAGTACCCACAAATTATCACATAGACAGTAACCCACTGAGTACCGAAAAAGTAATCAGAGACCTGGGGACCCAAGTTGATAGCAACCTCTCATTTGACACCCACGTTGCCAAAGTGGTTAGAAAGACTTTCTACCTTGCCCACCTTATCATGAAGGGGTTTACATCCAGATCAAAGGAGGTCATCGGGTCGCTGTACTCTTCCCTTATCAGGCCCATGATTGAGTACAATGCCCCATTTGGTATGTACCTCACCCAGCACTTACAACAGCTAGAGAGACCCCAGAAGTACCTCACCAAGAGGATCAAGGTTCTCCAACATATGTCATATGCTGCCAGGCTAAAGAAACTCCAGCTCTATTCAGTAGCATACCACCTGCTCAGAGGTGATCTGTGCCTGACGTACAAGGCCATGTCCAACCAGGAATTGATGGACATGTTCCATCTCAAAAAATCCAAATCCATAAGAACCACGAGAGCCAAAGATTTAAACCTCAGTACAAACATGAAGAGAACATGCTGGAGAGACAAATTCATAACTCAGAGGTTTCCCATACTCTGGAACAGAATCCCAGTCCATGTTAGGCAGAGCGTGTACATGTGGTGTACAGTATCCTCAAGATAGGAGAACATGCATCACAGACTGCTTGCTATGTCAGGAATAGGCACTCGACTGTGAAAAAATTGGTTCTAGGTGACTTGCTTGTGCTGACTCATGTCATTAAATGGGCATGGGTATTTGCCAGTGATAAGTAGGTTGAGGTCCTAGCCTATTCCAACCTATGTCAGGGATCCATGTTAATGGTGGGAGGGGTGTATCTGCCCCTATTGGCCAGTGTGTGCCCAATATAAAGCCCAGCCGCTCTGAGTCAATAAGCTACTAGCTGGCCAGGGTCCAGTTGCCCAAGCTGGGCAACTGGACACCTACTGGCCAGTATCTTATTGACTGGTTGGTGTCCAGTTGCCCAGCCTGGGTTACCAGAGATAGCACTGTTGAGCAAAAACTGGACATAAAACTAATCAACCTGGCAAACATGAACTAAGAATTGCTGCACCCAATATAGATTGACTGACAGAATGGAGCTTGGAAGTGGATGACATGATAATAAGGAGAAAGTTGGATATTGTATGTACTAGGAGACAAGGTAGAAGGGCAGTGCAGCAAAGCCACTTAGCTTGGTATTCAGAGTCCACTACTCAAGAGAAAACAGGCTAGAAATGGTGTGGGAATGGTGATGAGGGAGAGGCTTCAGAAGACAGAGAGATGTCATCAGAATTATTGATAGACTCATGGCAATCAGACTCCATTGTATGAATAGGGCACTATTCGTAATCTCAGCCTATACCCCACATCAGGGTTGTGACAGTGAGGATGAGCATCCATTCAGATGTTTGCAGGACATAAGGAATCAAGCAGAACAACATGAATTGGTGTTGATAATGGGTAACCTGAATGCACATACTGGAACAGACAGAAGAGGATGTGAGGACTGCCTTGGTCCACATGGGTGGGCAACAGGAAGAAAGAATGAGAGGCCATTCTAGATTTCTGTCTGGCAAATAGCTTGATGGTGGCCAACACATGGTTCAATAAAACAGACAATCTTAAGATCACATACAAGAGTGGCCAACATACAACTCAGGCAGACTTCTTCATAGTAAGGAAAGAGAACTGAGGTAAAATAAGTGATTGCAAAGTCATTCCCATTGAAACAGCTGTCCCACAGCATAAACCACTAGTTGGCACAATCTGCGTTCAGAGAAAACTCTAAGGTCAACAGAGACTAGGCCAAAGACCTGGAAGTTGATTGGAGAGAAAGCACACAAGTTCAAAGAATTACTTGGGGCTTTAGCATCTTAAGAAAAATTGGAAACAGGTAGAGTTGAAAAAGAATGGCATCACATCAAAACAGATATGTGGCAGAGCCAGATATGGAAATACAGTACATAAGGAAAGCTGATAGCAGAATGTAGAAGCCCAGAAAGTCATCATAAGAAAGAAGAAGTGCAGGAAAAAGTGAGAGATAGAAAAGACAGACCAGGCAAAAAAGGAATACTGGTTGGCTAACAAAAAAAGCTAAGAAAGGAGTTGCAGTAGCAAAGAACAAGACATCAGAGACACTCTGCCAGATTTTCCATAGTAATTCAGTAGACGACAAAAGAAAACTGTATCTGCTTGCAAGGCAAAGACAGAAAGTTAGAGAAGAAAGTCAGGTACCATTTGTAAGGGATGCCAATAGTAACCTGCTCATCAGCCCACAGGAAATCAAAGGCATCGGGAAGGAGTACTGTCAGCAGCTTCTGAATGATGAAAATCCCACGGTAGTTGTACTGCCCAAGACACAGCCTACAATGAAAGAAGAGGAGGAACCCACCCTAGAGGAAGTAAGAACAGCACTAAGGAAAATGAAGTCAGTGAAAGCAGCAGGCTCAGATATGGTCATACTAGATATGATCAAGATGTTGGGTGAGACTGGGGAGAAATGGCTCCTGAGGGTACCTATAGCAGTATGGAGAGAAAAGCATATCCCAGATGACTGAGAATAAACATACTAGTGCCAGTGTATGAGAACAAAGAGGACATCCACAATGGTGGACAGTACAGAGGTATTAAACTCATTTCAAATTGCATGAAAGTTCTAGAGAGAGTGATTGATAATTGAATACACAGAGTAGTAGAAAGCAAAAATGGAGATAAGCAGTTCAGATTCAGATTCAGATCAGGATACAGTGCAACAGACCTGATATTTACAGTGAGACAGATAGTTCAGAAGAAGATAGAACTGAGAAAAGATTACAACTGGGCATTCCTAGACTTGGAGAAAACAAGAAAGCTGATTTGGGCAGTACTGCAGTGATTCAAAGTCCCAGAAACATTGATAGAATTAGTACAGGCTATGTACAAGGACCCAATGACTCAATTATGAATAGTGTTCACTCTCACAGAGTGGTTCCCAGTAGGAGTGGGTGTGCATCAGGGTTCAGTGCTGGACATACTGGTGATGGACTACATCAGCAAACTGGATGGAGGGGACAGATCAACAAAGTTGCTGTATGCAGATGATGTGGCATTGCAGGCAGACTCTGAGCAAGAACTTCAAAGGATAGGGGAATGGAATGCAAAACTGAAGGCAGGTGGGATGAAACTGCATACAGATATGACAGTTGTAATAGCAGCAAATGGGAGAAATCAGATGAAGCTGAAAGTTGAGACAGAAAGGAAAACAGGGGAACAGGATAACAGAGTCAAGTATCTGGGAGCGGTGGTGAAGGAGAAGGGAAGTCTTAATGAGGAGGTCAAAGCTGGAATCAGAAGGGCTGCAGCCAACTGAGAAAGCAGGGGTAGAATATGACAGAAGAATGCTAAAGAAGCTGAAAAGTAAGGTGTACAAAACAGTGGTGCAACCAGTGCTACTATATGGTACAGAACTGTGGCAGTAAATGCAGAGCAGTTGAGGAAGCTAGAGATGATGGAGATGAAGTGCCTGAGATGGGTGGTAGAATGCACACTGTGGGACAGACAGAGAAGTGATGACATCAGAGCAAAACCCAAGTAACTCCAAATTGCAGAGAAGGTCTAACAGAATAGATTATGGTGATTTGGGCATATATGGAGAAAAGCAGAAGACAATCTGGTGAAGAATAATTGGGACAGGCAGGAAGAAGGCAAGAGGAAATGAGGGCATCCAGCAAAGTGATGGCTAGACTGTGAGGGAAGACCTGTGACAGTCAGGCATGACTGTTTGAGAGATGGTGACAATTGACGTAACACCTCAACACCATGTAGAAAATGGGAAAAAAAGGGTATTGATTATGATGATAATAATGACAATGAGTGGTTCAAGAAAAATATTTGATAACATAGTGTGTCATGAAGAAAAACAAGTGATCAGTGCAGCTAAAGCTCAATCAGTATTATATGGAAATTATAAAAGACTCCTATATTTCCCTTTCTCAGTCTAGGCCTTAAAATTGCAGATTCCGAAAGTCTGAAAGTAAAATTGTCATTCCCATAAAACACTTTATTTTGAAACTTGCTGTCAAACTATTCATTTTTGCTGGAGGGCTTTGCCTCCTGTACCATGGCACTCCCTCCCCAAGAGTTGGGGGAATAGTACAATTTATTACAGCTTTGGACTTGTAGTTCTGTTATTATGAGGATCACAGCTACGGTCCTCTGAATTTCAACAGGCATCGGTTATGGCATTTGATTCTCACAAATTCCTTGCTATCTTAGTACTGAACTTTTAAACATCTTTGACTGTGTTCTTATGTCTCTCTCTCTGATTTTCACGTGTCATACTGATGGTATCTGCAGTGTGATAATAAGACAGCTCAAAACTGTATACAAAGTAATCTGATTGCATAGAACTGAGATAACACAAGCCATTCCTGAGCTTGCCTATGCTTTTCCTCTCACTTTGCTTATGCCCCCTTTCAACAACTGTCATTACTAGATTCCCTTAAGTAATGTTTAAAGCTACATGTCCCTTTTCCACAGATAGATATATCACTGTCCATTACCTGCCTAGGCTAACTGATTAAACATCTACATTTCTCTTTAACACTGTCATATTACAAACAACTGTTTGAAGATCAATTTTTTGTCCTGACTGATAAGCTCCCTCCCTTCCCCACCACCATTAGTCAGTGTTCCTTGAGGTCCAGGAATGACAGCACCTTTTTTCTTCAGCCTCATTTTACTATTAACACTTCAGAGAATGAACCAACACAATTCAGTTACCACATTAACCAGTAACAAAATTACCATTTCCACTGATAGAGTGAAAACATTGGCAGCTATTAATATTAAATTTACAAGTTTTAATAAAAAATAAAATTAAAACCCAAACTTTTAGCACTTTCATCCTGAACATAACTAGGACTTCATCAAAATGTAATCATCAAACACTGAAAATATGTCTTCTCATACAACAGTAACGTGATCAAGAACTAACCAGCTGACCTTTACCTTTTAAAGAGAAATGTATCCAACAACTACTAAATATAACAGTACTAATATGTTTTCAATTATAAAAGATATTTATAAAATCATTTATAATAACTTGTTATACATTAAATAGAGTCATCCAGTTGATGTAAGTAAATAATTAAGAATTCATACAGTTCTTCAGAAATCTATCCTCATTTGTTATATTTCCCTTCTAGGCCCCCTTGAGACATCCTCACTATTGCAATTCAAGTTGCACTCCCCACTTATAAGTAATATTCTCAGATGAAAGCTGATTATTTCTCCCAAAACTCCATAACAGCAGTTTTTGGTAGAATTTCAATAAATGCCAGCATTATACTCCTACCGTACCAATAGCCCATTACTACCACAAAACTACCATTATTGTCTTTTATCATCTTCTATCACTATTGAAGCCCCTCTAGTAATTAGCGTAATTACTCTTCTTTTCCTTTGTCCATGATATTCTGCTGAATATCCATTCTGTAATCTTTTCTATGTCAAATTCACATGCTCATTTCTTTTCAAATTCTGCTGCATTGCTATATGCACTCTGCATTTCTTAATTTATTTCAGTACTCTTCCTTTTTGTTTGTACCTGTAAGGCCATTTACTTTCCAAGATAATAGGGATAGTGTAGCTATTATGATAAAAAGCTATTGTTCCTATGTATTATACATGACAGCTTTTTTGACTGCGTATTTCCAAAGTTCATGCACACACCAGTGTTTGGCAAGCTCACCTTTTACACAGTTGTTTTTTATTGTGTCCATTTGAACCTATGCCACATTTTCAAGACTTTTTTGTTTTAATGAAAGCCTTCAAACAAAAACTAAATATATTTTCACTGTGCTCCCATCCGCTATTAGCTTAGAACAAATGCATAAAACTATGTACATCTTCAAAAACAAAAAAAAAAGAAAATCAACCCTCCAGATAGGAACAATTATCCCATGCATTACCTAACTTAAAATTAAGGTTACCCATGCTAAAGTGCATGTTGCAGCCTCTGTTCCAACATATATTGATTGCTATCTGTTCTTTTCTTTTATTCTCTCTATTCCCCTTCCAGATGTGAAAAACAACTTGTGTGCTTTGAGAAAACAGTAACTTCTAGCTATAAGAAAAACTGCACTGCCCATCTTTAAATACAAATAAATTGTACACTGTTCTATTAAATAAATTAAAATATTAAGGTTGCTTGGGAGGCTGCTATCTCTTATTCACTTCCCATAATTTCAAATTTCACTGAAATGCTTGCCATTGTATTTTTAAATTTTGCATTTTCCTTAGCAAAGAATGCTCAGATCTGTCAAGATTAATTGCTTATACTGGCAGACAGCTCCTCTCCTTGTTAAACTAGTCAGCAATGAATGCTTCTATACTTCACTCAGAACAGAATATACAGCTGCCTTAAACTGCAGACTTATTGACTCCCACTAAACATTTGCTAATAGGAATATAAAAAAAAAAAAAAAAAAAACAACAAGCAAATATCATTACAAATGTAAGAAACTTGGCATTTTTCATAGCTTTCGTCATTTTGTCTTATTTCTCATGCCTGCTTGTTTACAAAAGCACTTGTTTTAAGCTTAAGTCAAGGACATTAATCATTCAGCCTGGTAAAAATAAGAGAAAATGCCTTAATTCTACATACAATATAAATCAGTGCACTTTTCCATCTCTCCACCCCCCACTCCCACCCAGCAGGCCAGCATTAACCTTGCTTTTGTCCAGCCTTTCTTCTCTTGTTATACTGTAAATCCTATTTTCCTTGCAACTAAAAAAGTTCTTGCATAGTTTAATATATGTAGCAAAAAACAGTCATTGAAAAGACTTTTCCACATTTAAAATACCCTGATTACACACTTATCAAAACTGCTTTACTATATATAACACATATTCCTAAATTTTGTCAATAGCAGCATCCTGGAACAGTTAGTCCATTCTCCTACCAGGTGTATAAACATCCTTGACCTTGTACTCATGAAAAAGGGGGCTGAAGTAATTCACCCAATGTAATATCTTTGCTTATCAGATCTGACTATAAGGCAGTATTACTTGAAATAAAAATGAAATCCGGGCATGCAGCAAAACCACAAACCTTTAGGAACTATTCCAAGGCTAACCTCTCTCTCTACTAAGCAACATATTTGCTAAATTCCAAGCACACCCAAACCCAGTAAACACCATAGCATACACTAAGCTATTCATAAAATCTCTGTACAGCCATATTGATAGCTGATTAAAGTGTGTTTTGCCCACTTGTATTAAGAATAATTAAAACTCAAAAGACAAGCCACTCTGGTGGTATCACAGTGTCAATTGGTTATACAACAAAAGAAAAAAATCTCGACCAAACATATGAGGAACAAAACCATACATAGTAAAAGCCACTGACAAATATAAACAGGCAGCTAAGAGGGTTAATTAAAATTTCAAAGGCTAAATTTGAAGAAAAAATAGCTTCTCAGGCAAAGGACAACCACAAAGCTTTTGACAGCTATGTCCGTAACGTCAGAGAAAATACTCGACAATGCGCAGAACTTATTGCAAATTACATCACCCACACTGAACCACAGGCCATTTCCAACCTTTTGGCTGACAGGTTCAGTTCAAAATTTCCCCCCCACTCCCACTGATAGTCCAAAGTAAATACCACATATCACAATCTCCCAACCATTAATAGGGAATAGTTCATCAATGCACTTTCCAAGGCAAAAAAAATGCTGTTCTGATGGCCCCTGATAACACCCTGGGATGTTTAATAAATAGTATGAAACTTGACCTCTCTGGTCCACTTGAATCACTTTTCAACTGGAGCCTTCAGTCAGGTTTTGTATCCAAGAAATGGAACATGGCTACAGTCATTCCCCTGCACAAAGGAAGTCCAATCACTGATCCTGGTAGGTACAGGCCCATAAGTCTTACCAGCATCATATATAAGGCCATGGAAAGAATCAACATGACCATGATAAATGAGGACATAGGTAACCTGCAAAACCAAAAGTTTGGCTTTGTTAAAGGAAGGTAATGCCTGTTAAATCTGGACTTTTTTGAGAGGGTCACCAAAGCACTGGATGCAGGTAATACTGTGCACCTTGACTTGGCCAAGGCTTTTATTTTTCTCAGATTTTTTTATTGAAAATTGTAACAACAAAGCATTAAAATATGATAATAAAAATATTATAAAACAAATATACATATCTAAAAGAACAATAATAAACAACTAAAATAACTATTGTCAATGGTGTCTACTGTAAAATAAAGCTTTTTAAACAGAAAAAGAAATGTGATAAGAGTAGTTGTTAGTTAATTATTAAAGTATGTTTATCAAGCAGTTCTTTGAATTTCAACCATATATTATATGAAGAGGTGATTCTAGATGTTCTTGTCTTGATCATAAGTTCAAGATAACAAACTTCAGTTGCCACGTGTACAAATTCCTCCATAGTGGGAGTTGTCTGATTCTTCCAGTTCTTGGGGATGACTTTTCTTGCTAGTGTTAAGATACTCCATAAAAGAGGGTATTTTATTTTTGTGACACACGTGGGAATAGGTGCATTAAATAAAATAAGAGATTTGGTCAGAATAAATTTATCATTAAAACAGACTGTAAAAGAGAATTCATATTATCCCAGTATGTTTTAAGTTTTATAAACTCATTAAACATATGCTGCCAGTCAGCTTTAACATTTAGTTTACATCTCCAGCATCATATGTCTTTATTATACATCAATTCAGCTTTATGTGGTGTGATAAAGGTTCTATGTAAGCACTTCCAATAGAATAGCCTCCATATTAGTGACAAGTAGTTGGTTTTGAAGATTGAAGCATTAGATTTTTACCATCTTCATTTGGGGGTTATTATTAACAAGTCTAAAATAATCCCAATAGCTGTCTGTGTGACATATTGTTGATTACTTAAGTACCTTATATGATAAGTCACGGTGGTGCAGCGGTAGCATTGTCGCCTCACAGCAAGAGATACTCCCATTCAATTCTCGGCTGGAGCGCCTTCTGTGTGGAGTCTGCATGTCCTCCTCGTGGTTGAGTGGTGTTCAAAAGACATGTGTGAATGGGCGTGCCTTCATTGAAGTTTGGGCGTGGGGCTGGCATCTCAACACCATAAAAATCTGCTGCCAATCATTAGCGAACCGGAGTTCCGCTGTGGCGACCCCTAACCGGAAAAAGCCGAAAGAAGAAGAAGACTTAAGTACCTTATATATTTTAGATATAAGTCCCTTTCTAGTTATATTCTGGTGCATTTGAATAATGAGTAATTCAATGAAAGTGGGGAAAGAATTTCCAGCTATTGGTTGCATTAGATTAATCTTATGTTCAACTAATTGTCTACAGTTTTGAATTTCTAACCACATATCATTGTTAACTCAAACTTATTGATGATATGGTCAACATTTTGTAACTTCCCATTGTCTAGTACTTGATACCAGTATAGCAGTTTCAGTCTTTAAATGTAGTCATTGTTGCTAAATTAAATGTATTAAAACTAATTTGAGTGTAGGCAACTAGAAATACAAATAAAATCCATGCTTTATATTCAGGGTTCCTGAAAATGAACTTTTTAAAGGAGGTTATTATCATATTAATATAATAAGAGTTAACTGGTTTGTTTTTGTTTTCTATAAAATAGTATTTTACTGACCAATGATATTTAGTAGTGGCTATTTTAGTATGATACGATTTTGGTTAAATTATTGGATTTACACCACACACTTCCCTGAATATCTTTCCAGTTGGCATTATAATTATTTAACCAATAAATTACTGTATTAACTATTGAGGATAAGGAATATAATTCTTAATCTGGAACACCTATACCACTCAATGTCTAGTCTCTAATATGATGGTTTAAAGACACCCTAGACTTATTAGAAAACCATAAAAATCTCAGAAACAAAGAATTATACTGTTTTATAATATTTTTTTGGGGGGGAAATGGAGGGATAAAGATTGTATTATATACAGAATTTTAGGAAAGATAACCATTTGAGTTAAGGAGAGTCTCTCTTCCATAGTGAAAACAAATTTATTCCATTTATTAATAGTTTGTTTTCAGACAAGATTATCTCTAAGTAAGTGATGTTACCATCTTTCATAATGTATTTGTGTAATTTCTTATCTAGTTTATTAATATTATAATTAACAGGTAGTGTTTTAATCTAATTCTCATTAATAATGAGCCCCAATTTCTTCTGGAATATTCTTGTTGTTTGGAATACTGCAATAAGAGAATAATTGCAATCTGTCAAAGTTAATAGGATGTCATCTGCAAATATTTGTATTTGGGGAGTTAAGTCATTATTTATAGTATGCCTTTTATGTTTTTATTTGATCTTCTATAATTTGCAAAATGTTCCATAATTAGAGAAAAAAGCAATGGGGACAAGGAACAGCCTTGTTTAGTACCTTTAGTAATCATGATTGATTGGGAAGTATATGAGCCTATCTTAATGTATACAAAGGAGTTTCATAGAGAAGTTTGATTAATTGTAAGAAATTGTTTGAAACATTACATTCCTCCAGTACTAATAGTAAGTACTCCCAATTAACTGAATGAAATGCACTATTGATATCCAGACTATCTGAAGTTAGTTCTTTTTTTTAATCATTAGTATAATCAATTATTGATAGTATTCTCTTGATATTATCATAGGTGTTCCTGTTTATTATAAACACAGTCTGATCATTGTTTATCAACACTGGAAGAAATTATTTTATTCTAGATGCATAGATTGCCATGTATATTTTATAACCTACATTAATAATGAAATTGGCCTATATGAAGAACATTGTGTTGAGTCCTTGTCAGGTTTTAAAATTGGGGATATTAGGGTGTATATCCAGGATGGTGGTACCTTCATATGTGTTTTAACTATTGAAAATACCTCTAGTAAAAAACTCAAACCATCCTTAGTCATCATTTTGTAAAGTTCAGGTATTATACTGTCATTTCTAGGTGCCTTAATGGGTTTTCATTTATTAATTTGAATTTTGAGTTCAGGCATTCATATAGCCTTGTTAATTATTTTTATTTGATCCTCGGCAATCTGTCTTATGTATATTTTTAATAAATGTTTTAATTAGGTCTTGTGTATCAATTGTTGGTTAGTGTTGACTAATCTTATTAAAATGAGACCTGAAAACATCCAGAATATCTTCTATTTCAATAACCTTTTTACTACTAGAGGAGTATAATTCTTTGATGTGGTTACATTTAACAATATTTTTTTTGTTCTAGTAGCCAATTTATGTATGGGTTTAGGATTTATGGAATAATTTTTTTTATCTTTTTCTAAATTTATCATAGTTTTATGCTATAAAATTTCTAAATATTTACTATTTAAGCTATTTATTTCTTCCATTAAGTTATTATTTCATTTTTGACTATCTAATTTTACCAGTTTTCTCTTGTAAATCTATCAGTTTTTTTGTCCCATTGTTTCTCTTTTTGTGCATGCCAACTTGTAATTTTGTTAAAAAGGTATACTTTTAAAGGGTTCCTATTAGATGACTGAAGATGCATTATATTGAATGCGTCTTGGTCAAACTTAAAACGATGAAAATCCAAAATAGTGAAATGGCTTTTAAGTGAATTCTTTCCCAGGGAAAGAATTTGCTTGGCCGTTTCTATTACTTTGCCATTTTCTGCACTGTAGTGTGATCTCGGAGTTGGTATATTTATGTATTATTTAATTTTTTTTCTTTTTTTTTCTTTTGGAACAGCGATTTTTTTCCAAGGGAAAAAAATCGCTATTCTGAGCTTTTAAGATTGTAAGCTTTTGCTTATATGGGTTCGATTATTCATCGTTCGCTTTTTAAGCGTTCGATGATATAATATAGACCCCTTTTAAAGAGTCTCATACAAAAATCTCTGAGGTGTTACCTGTATTATTAATTTCAATAAAAGTTTGAATTTCTTTATTAAATAACTCCTTAAAGTCTATCATATTGGTTATATATGTAGGACTCCTTTCATTTGGGATATTACTATAATTCAATATAACTTCAAATGTTATCGTGTTATGATCCGACAGTGGGCAAGAGACTATTTTAACTTTATCTATTCTACTAGTGATCTCATTTGAAACATACACTTTATCTGTTTGTGATTGTGTGCCACGCCCGTTTGAGAAATGTGTAAAGAAGAGTGAGTCTAATACTGAAAACTCATTTATATCTCTCATATAGGTCAGTGAAGTCCATCAAAGCCTTGACTGAGGCAGGTTTCTTCCTTTTACAGCTAGTGTTGGTATCCTTTCAGATAAAGTACAAGTAACGTCAACTGCAAAAATTATGTTTCCCTTTGATATTCGTATTATTTCCCCCAGCTATGGCTTAACTGTTCGTATTCCCAATCTAGGTATCCAATAGACATTAATAAAAGTATATAGTTTCCTTTGAATCTCTAAAGTCATTGAACAAAACATGCCCTTTTCATCACTAAATGTATTCAGGATTTTAGGTAGAGGTAAAGAATTGTTTCCATAGAACAGCCACCCCTGTTCTCCTTTGTTTATAATGAGAGCTAGTCAATACAGAATAGTGTTTAGTATTAAGTTTGCCCAAATCCTCTTTTGTCAAATGTGTTTCCTGTAAAAAGATAACTTGGGAATGAAATATTTTTATAATTTTGTATAAACTACCCATTTTACAACCATTATTTAATCCATTGTT
Source organism: Protopterus annectens (assembly GCF_019279795.1). Classification (NCBI taxonomy): domain Eukaryota; kingdom Metazoa; phylum Chordata; order Ceratodontiformes; family Protopteridae; genus Protopterus; species Protopterus annectens. Next base: position 851,002,606 of record NC_056748.1, on the reverse strand, counting down.
TTTAACTGATATGGATTTCAAGTTGGCCATACTACCAAAACAGGAAAAAGTATTACATATAATACCCTCATACATTGTAAATTTGTAAATAATATGATACTGAAAAACTATTATTATATATATATATATATATCCAGTGAACTGCTTACTCATATTTATAAGTATAAGATAATTGAGATTGTTAATTGTAAACTTTCTATCAAGAATAGTAGACACCAAAAAAAAAAATTAATTTGCAAACTACCATACATGCACTGTTCACCCCCCCCCCCCAATGGAGTTTAAAACTCCTGGTTTGAATAGCAATCCTAGTCAAACACTACCATCTACCCATAAATAAGTATCTAGCATCACTCTACTCCTTCTAAAGTTATGATATATGAAAGGTCTAACTTATTTAACAAAATTAAAAGGAGTTAGTATATACATAATATTCAGATTATAAACACTCATTTGCTTGCTGTAAAACTTATAAACTGTAAGGTATGGCAGATCTTGTAGTCATTTGGTTTTATTCTGTTTATAAGTGCCTATAATAAATACAATCATTTCTTTCAGTTCTGAGAAAAAAGATATCAATACTGATAAAAAATACATAGAACATTGTTTATAACAATCATGCTATATTACCAATATGTTTTACAGTATTGATAATGTGACTAGTTAACTATTTAAACTCAATTCTGACTACAAGACTATACTGGATATTATGGCAGACACATATGACGTTTCAAAGAACAAATAAACTTCTCTAAAAAATCTTTATCTGTTTGTGATGACTTGCATATATAATTATCTTTCAAAATGTGTCTCTTCTATAAATAGAATATCATATTCATTAGAACATACTATGAGATATAAAATGGTAAAATAGTAACTGTGATGTCTAAAATAACTAATAATATATTCCCAGAATTATATTTGTACTGAGGGATAGCATGTGGTTGGCAACATACCCAGTACAGTCTTTTTAAGAGAAACCTAAATTCTTAGCTTATCTACATGACTGTGTAATTTTGTCTGACTTTGCGGAAAACATGCTATTACTTTCATATTAGTCTCTTCTTTACTATGTGTCAGACGTTCAGTTAACTTTCAGAGCATGAGCTTCTAATATTGCCATGTATTTGAGCTGCTCAATTCCTGCTCAAAACGCACATCTGCACAGAAACCAATACAGATCATCACTACGACTATTGTCATAAACATATGCATATCTGTTGCCCACATAGGCAGAACAAGTCAACCAACCAAGAGACTGACATCAACAGACATAAAGAAGATCATCCTCGTTCTTTAAATTAATAAAAAAGAATGTAATTTGAATAATATAATATCTTAGGAAAAAAACTGAAGAAATGAATTTTTTATCCTAAGTTATATTATTCAAATTACATTTTGATCTATTAATTTAAAGAATTCCTTATTACTAAACAAAACTGTTGACTTGGAGAACAGATCCAGGACAAATAACATTCATATTTTTGGAATGGCTGAAAAAAATAGAAGAAACTATGGTCAATTTTGTTACTACCTGGCTTTCTAAGACTGAATTTATCTGAAGCTATGTCATATGGTATAGAAAGGGCACACAAGTCTCTAGTTCCAACTTCATCAAAAACTAACTCTTCACCGAGATCAGTTATTGCTTTCTTCTCATCTCAAGACAAGGAGCTAATACTTAAAACAGCCTGGTCTAAATCTCCTATTAAACTGGATGACAAACTAATAAGATTTGATAATGACTATTCCATTTTTTTTGCCTCTTCTTATAAAAGAACTTAAGAAAAGACAGTTTAAGGTGCATTTGCTTTTTCCTGCCAGGCTCAAAATATTCCTTCCAGATGAAATTAGACCCTTTGAAGACCCAGACTCTGCACTGTCATTTTTAAAAACAAGTTAAGTTATACAATACATTTTATAGTACTGTGGCATCATACCAGGGCCAGCCTTAGGTCAAGTGGTGCCTTAGGCAAAAGGGCTCCACAGCACCCCCCCACACCACCTGGTGCCCCCATCCTGGTCTGTTTATACCATTCAGACTGCTGAAAAAAGATCCCTAGTAGAGTGGTGCCCTAGGCAGCTGTCTGGTTGGCCTATGCATCAGAGTTGATCCAGTGGTCAAGGATCTGGGTAGACACATAGACAGTAGCCTTACCTTTGGCCAACATGTTGCCACAGTGATGAGGGTATCCTTTTATGTCATGCAACTTATAAGTAAAGGCATGGCATCTAGGTCCAAATAGGTCATTATCCCACTGTACTCCCCCCTTATCAGACCAGTCATAGAGTACAGTGCTCCCTTTGGTATGTACCTGACCAGGCATATGCAGCAACTAGTGCAACCACAAAGGTTCCTTACAGAAAGGATACAAGATGTAACAGACCTGCCTTATGCAGAATACCTTAAAGCCCTTTCCCTCTACTCAGTCTCCTATAGATTGCCGAAGGGTGATCTATGTCTGGCTTACAAGGCATCCGCAAACCTCACACGTATGAATCTCCTACATATTTGTAAATCAAAGAGTATCAAAAATACAAGGTTTAGGGACCCGAATTTTGTCTGTGACTTAAACAGAACATGCTGGAGAGACAGATATGTGTTCCAGAAACTGCACCTCCTATGGAACAAGCTTACCCAGCTTAAGTGCAGTCTAGACCAGTGGATGGGGAATAGTAAATTTACAGTGGGCCTGGTACCCATGTCCCTTATGGACAGAGGTAGCTTATAAAAACCTGGCCCTCAATGTCCTGTTTGAAAACAGGACATCATTATTCTTTTGGGAAGACTTGGCGAGGCTTAGAACACCCCCCCCCCCGGGTTGTTAGCCTACTAACAATCTATGAATCTAAATGTTTTATACAAATACTAATAAGAACAAAAATAGTTTTACTTTCAGCTACTCCCCCCTTTTAGTGTCCTTCTAAATATTAATGACATAAAGTGGGATATGTGCTTTTACAGTCCATTGACAAGTTTAACAAAGTCAACAAAAGTCCAATATTTTTCAGCCACTTTTTCTTGCAAAGCCATATTTCACAAATGTAATTGATAATTTATTGCATCCTATTTATTCACTAATTCCATGTTGCTGGTCTTCCTCCTGTTTGCTCCATCTCCCAAAACCAGACTCTGGTTCAAGTCCAAGGTACTCCTGATTCTTCTAGTCAATTCCTATGCTTTTTTACCTTTCTGAAGTATTTTCCTCAGGAGCATTCCCTAATTGCTGTGATAAATTTTCTTCTCTTTTCTTCTGCCTGGTGTACAGTGAATTGTCATCTGCTGTTTCCAACTTTTAATCCTTTTCCCTTCTGCCTCAGTTTTGTCAGTATCAACTCTTTCTGCTGGTATGATTGCATCTTTACTGATACAAGTCTTGGCTGCTTTCTTATGGCCAGGTTTGGAGTATACATTCAATGTGGCCTTTCAGTTAACAAATCCTCCTGTGGGATCCCAGTTGCTTGTTTGTGCTTTCATAAAATTCATACAGTCTCTTCCATACAGTTTCTGTGGTACAGCAGAAAATCTCAGGTTTTCTCTGTTTGCTCTTTCTTCCAACTCTACCATTTTTGAAACAAGTCTTCTTGAGAAATCTCACATTCAGCCAGCCTTTTCTTCATTTCAACCTCTGATTTTTGCAGTGTTATCAGTTCATCTGTTTAGCTAAAGATTCCTCTATTTTTTCAGGCTTTTGTTTGAGTCAATATACTTTAGTGTTTCATTTATTTTAAACATCTTTGAGTATATGAAGCCATCTTTTCTACAATATCTAAAGCTTGAGCTGCTTTTTGTTGAACAGCTTAGAGAATGGAATATCATTTATTTTGTATTTATTTTTTATTGCTATATTCTCTTTTATTTTTTATGTAAAATACTTTCAGCTAATATTTCAAATATTCTATATCATATGTAATTGTTGTTGGAGGAAGTAGTTTACGTTTAAAATATAAGTTATCTTATATTTAATGCCCCCTCCCATACACACACATTCAGAAGCCCAGACAGACTGACTCTCATATATACATAGAAACATATACACACACAGACATTCAGAAGCAAAGACAGACTCACACACATATACTTAGAAATAATCACACAAAGATATACCCAGCAGTTACAGCTACTTTGTTGAATGAATTCACGTCAGATGTCATTATGATCAAATGAATTAAAAAAATAAGCAGTGCACCCCCCTCCCACATGCTTCTTAACTGCCACTGATTTTGCTGCATGGTTCTGTGTCGTCCATCATAAAATGTTTGATTTTCTGGTAAATCAGTGGGGATTAAAGTCAGTCAATAATACCAGACTTTAAGGTTTCATATTTCTTACTGTTTATGTAATACATGCTGGCAAACTGCCTGTTGTAGTCAAAATAAGTTGGTATGCTCCTTGTTTCTGCTTGTCTCTGTCATGCACTTTCTCTCACATTTCAGACACGTACACACTACTTTTTTTTTTTTTTTTTTTTTAACATTTCACACTCACTAAACAACAAAGCCATGTTTAGCAGGTGTGGCATCCATTTTTTTTTTTCTGTCAGAGCTGCACAGCATATTAATATGTTGCCATAAGGCGGTGGACTTGTTTTTACCAGGATATGAGCTGTACATAAACACCCTGTTAGAGAATGTTCATTCTCCTGTCAGACTGAAGTTGTAACACACCCATTCTCTAAGCTCTGGACTCATGCCAGAGTGTTAACAGCAGAAATTGTCCCAAACAGAAGAGTGATGGGAAGCCAGTAAACTCTTCATTCAGACTTTTTGCAGCCCTTAAAAAAGAAAAGGAAAAAATTCTGAATAAAGTGTTTAACAGGTTCCAGTCACTCTGCTGTTGTGCCTGCTCTGTGAGAGGCAGTGGCAACTGTGGTAGAGCTTTTAAAGCCACAAAACACTTAAAAGTTATCTTTCTTCCTCTGCATTTTGTTGTACATAGGAACAAGTAAAAAATTATGATCAGGTCTCTTCAGCCATAATCTACCTGTTATGTGTTCTTAACATGAACACCAAGATTCACCTACTGGCCTATGTTCTTCAGGTGAATTTTTTGATGTCCATGTCTCGAACTCGTAACAAGACTGTTATGTTTAGCGAGCCAAGCATAATCCTCTATACCTTCTTCCTGAATCCTGAGTGTAATCATGGTTCTCCATGCACTACTTGGAGTTTGCAGCCTGTAAGTAAATTCAAGTGAATTAAGAGTTTATTTGTGAAGACAGTATCTCCCCTTTAGTAAATACTATTTTATATTGGGAATCAGTCTTAGTAATCACATACCAGCTGGTATGCCAGCTTCTTCTCTGACTTATACTGATAGCATTGTTCTGCACATCTGTCCTGTTATTCCATTTTACACTGTTTTTCTTAAAGCATTACAGTCTTGTTTATCAATCAGAGCCATAGCTGGATCATCTAGCACATAGTACCATTCCCAGTCTGGCACCCCTCAACTCCAAACTCAGCAGCAAAAATAAAAGGCTCACTCTCACACCTGCTGCTCCTCAACTCTGCATGCTGATGAAACATAAGCAGATCCTTTGTCTGATCTGCCCCCCCCCTTTCAACCCTCACCAACATTAGAGTTTTAGACTTTATACCCTTTGGAAAATGCAGGCTTACAGAAAAGTTGTTATTCTAACAAAAAAAAAAAAAAAGTATCGACCTTTAGTTGTAACAAACCACTTGCTACAAACTAGTAATCAGTTTGCCTCAGAATACAAGCCACTAAGCACTATAGCGCTTAAGCCATGAAAGCAATTACAATATCATTATCAGCAACTGCTGATTGCACCCCCTGTTCACACCATCCTTGCCACGCTTCTGTTCTCAATGACAACACACTCGATATATTGTATATATACTTATTTAATGTATTTTATTATAGTATATATGTTGTCTATCTGAAGGCCTGGTCATGACGTAAAGGGATGTTAGACCAGTTTTAGATTACAATTAGATTTACAAATACATGTAAAATACAGACTGGTAAGTTTCAACAGTAAAAATAATTGAGAGAGTTAATCTGTATTTATTACAGATGGAACTAATGTTTGTAAGATAATGTGATATATAGGTAGCACGTCTTGTACAATAAACATACTTCAATCCTAAAATCTCATGATTAAAGCTAAGGATAAATAGCTAAATGTTGTAATTGTTTTTATAAACTGCACTATAACATTTGAGAAGGTATAACCAAGTAAGCTGATTATGAAGACAGAATGTCTAGGCAAAACTGGAGTAACATTAAGTTGATTTATGAATAGCTTTCTGGAAGGTAGTGTATGACAGGGGAAGGAAATACTGAAAATATTAAAAGAAGAAAAAAATGCAATATAGGGTACTCCAGATCAATTCTACTGTGAAATTTCCCAGTTCCTTACTCTAGCTCAATTCAAGCCCCATGAACTCTGCTCATTGTATTTAATGTAACAGAGTGCCTTGAAATTTTTTTTTTTATAAATTCACACATTCATAGATATTCCAAAGTCACTGAGTTTTACGTCCATTCACATGTTATCTTTACCCTTTCTCTGGCCATACCTCCTTTCTCCTGGATGGCCACACCAGTCAATTCCCTGCATAAATTTTATGGATACCTATCCAGTCATCTAGGTTATGTTTAAAGGAAGATAGCAGGAGTTGCCATAATGGTTAAGGTGTTTGCATCACAAACACAATGTGCAGGGTTTGATTCTCAGATGGGACAATTGGCTAGGCTTAAAATGGCTCACAAGGGCAGTTAGCCTAGTATTAACCTATGAACGTTATTTAACATGCAGTAAATACTTATTGCAAAGGTGTGAGAGGCTCTGGGTTATAAACTTTTCCCTCCACTGTGACTGATTTGTCTTTTGGTGAAGATTTAGGTTCCTGGTTCTAGTACTGATGGAGATATTGTACTTAAGAGATAGTAGTAGTCCAGGACAACTGGGTCTCTTATGGTGCACTAAGTGAGACAGAGATCTCTACTTAAAAATCTATAAGACACCATATGAAGGGCTAGAGCTTCCAGACTCTCTTGGTAGTTTTGGAACTAAAATCCTATAATCTTTTTAGTTAGAAACCTTTGGGGTCTTTCTAGTTGTTTGATATATTTAGTGACATATATCTTGAAGGGGACATTGTACTCTATAATTTGCCTGTTCAATGCTGATTGTAAGGGAGTGATTACCTTTTCAGACTTTGATGATACTCCTGTGTGAAATAAAAAGATTTCCTGACAATAACAACTGAAGTTTCTAGTTCCTTGATATCATTTTTTATTCTGTAATGGTGTGCTGTCTTTATAGTATGATGAGGGGATGATGAATTGCCTACCAAAAGTAATACTACACTTTTAGCATTTAAATTTAGCCTACTTTTAATAAACCATGCATTTATTAGGGAAAGTTCATTTTGGAGGGTTTGGGTGGAGTGGGATGACTTAACAATAACACCCAGTTCGCAGTCATCTCCAAACTTTGTTAGCCATAGGTCTTGGCTATCTACATGGAAATCTGCAAAGTAAATACCAAAAAGTAGAGGGCATAGCACCAAGCCCTAAGGGACACAGCTGGTCAGTTTCATGCTTTGTGATAAGGCACTTGCAAATTCACACTGTGTTTGCTCTGTCTTTCAGCCAGTTTGCTAGCCATCTTATCACATATGGGTCATTTTTTTAGGCATTTAGCTTATGAATGATGCTAGCCCGGGGAATGGTGTCAGTGACCTTATCCAGATCAATATACACTGTGTGTGTGCTGGATGGCCACAATCTACAGCTGCCTTAACCCTTTTGAAGAAGTTTACCAGATTCAGTAGACAGGATGCATCCTTCACAAAGCTGCACTGTTGGGATTAATTCTAATAAGATTCTTGATATTACAGTTTGTCATGTCAGTTATAATACATTCCAGCACAGTGGCATAGCAGTTAGTGTTGTCACCTCACAGCAAGAGGTTTTCTGGATCAATTCTCGGCTGGGGTTCCTTCTGTGCAGAGGCTGCATGTCCTCCCTGCATTCGTGTGGGTTTTTTCTGGGTACTCTGGTTTCCTCCCACATTTCAAAGGCATGCGCCTGGAGCGTTTCTCCCCGGGCCTCCACTGAAAATTGGCTCGTACCAAGTCAGACTTTCCCAGTTAACAAATGATAAACAAAAATAAATAAATAAAAAATTCCATGGCTTTGCATGAGGCTTGTAAGGCTGATAGATCTGTAATTATCCTGGCTGGTTGCAAGGCCACCCATACGGATGGGCATCACCACTGCAGTGCACCACTCATCAAGGATGAAACTAGTAGCTAAACTTAAACAGAGTAAGCAGTGTATCTGCAAGGACATATTTAAAATTAATGATTAATTAAGTAATCAGGTATATTATCAAGTTCCATGAAGGAAGTCATTTTGGTTTTGTTTATCACTTTCAGTAAATATGCTTTAAAGATAATCAGGGGACTAAGGGTTGCTTATATTTTAGGGCTTTGTATAGAAATCTTGGTGAAGTTGGCACTAAATTTGTTTGGACAGATATTGGCAATATTAATTTAGTCAGAATCAGAATCATTATGAATAAGTTAACAACAATGCAGAGTACTCTTTCTTAGTTTACTAAAATAGCTAAAGAAGGCGTTATAATTATTTTGGCTTTAGGGTACAGACCAAGTTCTTGCACTTCTTTAGAGGTCTTGTTAATATAATTAATTTTTTTAATGCTTTTGAAATTATCCTTGAGAAGAGGAGGTTTGGATCTGCTAAATAATTTAAGGATTTTCTTACCTTTGTTCATAGGTTCATAGGAGTATAGTAGGTTAACAACCAATAGGGCCCCTATAAGCCTAGCTGTGCAACCCAAATGTGATCCACCAATTTGATTTATCTAGGACAGAGTTATTGATCGTTTTTGTCCATCAAAAACATAAGCTCCAGACCAGGTGTGAATTTCTGATTACCCATCTATTGGTCCAAGATGAACTTAAAAAGGGTTAGGGTGATTCACATGGATGGGGATCTTGTTCCAGAGAATGTGAATTCTTTGACAGATATAGCTGTCTCTCTAGCATGTCCTGTTTATATATCGCATGGAAAATGTAAGTCTTTTCATCTAATAGTTAAGATGCTGTTTGTTTTGTGGATGTGCAAAATGTTTATCAAAACAAGGTCCAGGAATGCCTTGTACACCAGGTAAAGATCACATCTCAGAAGTCTGCATGATACCGAGTAAAGAGACAGTGCTTTGAGGCAATCAGCATAGGACATATTGTTTTCTCTCTGTATTCTTTTTGTAAGGAACCTTTGTGGATGTTCCAGTTGCTGCATGTGTCTGGTTAGGTACATAAAGAAGGGAGCATTGTACTCTATGATAGATCTGATGAGAGCTGAGTACAGCAGTACAATGACCCTCTGGACCTAAACTCCATGCCATTACTTATAATTTAAGCAACATAGATGGATTTTCTTACTACCTTGGAAACATGTTAGTCAAAGGCTAGGTTACTATATGCATAAGTTCTCATATTCCTGACAAGTGAATCAACTTTTTGGGTGTTTTATTGATGAAATAGTTATCTGGGGTGACCAACTTCCCAAAAGGTATTATAACGCATTTACTGGCATTGAGGTTTAAGCCATGGCTTTGAAAAAAGGGTGTTCTGTTCTTGGGGGATACAATTACTGCTCCCTGTTTGCAATCATCTGTGAGCTCAGTAAGCTAAAAGCCTTTGACACTGGCTTTGACCTCCGAGAAGTAGAGGACAAAGAGGAGCGGGCCCAACACAGATCCCTGAGGGAATCTGTTGGTGACTGGCTTGTTTGTGGAGGTGGACTCACAGATCTTAACCCTTTGGGTCCTATCCATGAGTCAGCTAGCTATCCAGCTTGTCCTAAAGGGGTTGACTCCTAGTTGCATAAGCTTGTTGACAATGCCCAAGTAGAGTACTGTATCAAATGCTTTAGCTAGATCTAGGTAGGCAGTATGCACCAGTTTCTCCTCATTCATTGCATTAGTGGCCTTTTCAAAGAAGTCCATCGGGTTCAGTAAGCATGACCTTTCTTTGACAAAGCCAAACTGGGATAGATCCAGTGTACAGAGGTCTCCTGTGTCTTTTTTCATAATTTCCATGATAATTCTTTTCTTGGTTTTGCAAATTGAGTCGAGTCTCTAGTTTACAGGATCTCTTGAAGGTCATTCCTTATGAAGAGGAATGACAATTGCACTCTTTCATTCTCAGGACAAAAATGCTGTTTTAAGACTATAGTTAAATACTGACTCCAGGGATCTTGATAAGTAATATTTTAGACTGTTCAGGAGGCATCCTGGGAGGTTACTGGGGCTCACTGAGGCTGTGTTCTTTGCTTTTGCAAATGCAGCCAGTACATTCTCCCTAGTTATAGTTGGAGATGTTTCATTTAAGGTTATTTCTCGGGGGTGGCGTGGGCATTGTGTGTATCTTTCGGCTTTTCCCGGTTAGGGGTAGCCACAGTGGAACTCTGGTCCGCTAATGATTGGCAATATATTTTTACATACTGAGTTGCCAGCCCTGATGCACAACCTTCAAAGAAGGTACGCCCATTCACGCATGTCTCCACACAGAAGATGCTTTAGCTGAGAATCGAACAGGACAACGTCTTACTGTGAGGCAACAATGCTGCCGCAGCACCACCACCACCACCACATTAAAGGGGGTAAAATTTGAACTAAATTGGCCTGCTAACAGGTTTGCTATATTGCCAAGCTCAGTGAATGTGGCACCATTAACCACCAGTTCTGCACATTGCTCTGTGCTGCCCTTGATGTTTTCTGACATAACCGAAGACCTTTCTGGGAGGATATCTTAACCTCAAAGTTGCCTTTGTTTGTCCTACTTAGTCCTTTTAGTTGCCTATTTAGTTTGATGAGATAGTTTTTTATCATTATGGGAATTACTCTTCCTGATTTTTGCCATATTTTTTTCCTTTTGTTGCACATCTTTTTAAATTTGGGATTCCAACAGGGCAGCTTGTTTCTGTGCTTACTTCTGGTAGGTACTGCAGTGTCTATGCAGCCATTGACATGGTTGCACAGGGTTTCTGAGAGGAAGTCAGCATAGGCTGCTGTATTCTCTGGATTTGGTGGGACATTGAATTTTGACAAACCATCACTTAATAAAAGGTAGCTTGCCTTAGAATAGTTCCTAACTGTTAAAGGTTTTACTGGGGTTACAGAGTTGATTTGGTTTTGAAGGAGGCCTTTTATGGTCTGACCTTACCAAGGAGGACAAATGTGCTGTTCTCCAATATTTGAAGGACAAGCTCCAGTATGTTAGAGCATCTAGTAGACGCATTCACTATTTGGTTGAGAGTGTTTGTATTTATGAATTCTAGGACTCTCTCTGCCTGTAGATTTGAGGGTGTGTAGGATTCTCAGTCTATAGAGGAGTAATTAAAGTCTTCTATGAGTAGGGTATTAGGTTGGATTGTAAGTGTCTCCAGTAGGTACATGTATGCATTGTAAACTTCTTGGGACATGGAGGGTGACCTATAGCTGGCTAGGATATGGTACAGGATTTTGTCTATGGTGATCTGCATGTGGAGGAACTTCAGCATGTCATCCTATTTTGCCAACCTAGAGATATGTTAATTATTGATGTATATCCAGACACTTCAACCTTTAGCCCTTGTATATGCAGCTACAGGTCTAAAGGTGTTGAAGGCACTAAAATCTTGCACTGCCAGCATACTCTCTGCTGCTTTAAAACACAGCTTGGTAAATGCACATATGTCTATATTGTTGAGTGTGAGAAGGGCTTGGAGGGAGTGTAGTTTTTTTTTTATTTAGGTTGGCACTGAGCAGTAACACCTTGAGGTTCAGATGAGTTGACTTTGTTATCTCATTAGATTTGTCAATTTGGCATTGCCCAATAAAGGCACTGTGGGGATAGATAATGGTTTAGCCAGTATTCAAAAGCTTAGAGGGGACAGGTGCAGATATCCTTGGCAACACAACATGGTTTGTTAACCATTGTCCTCCCAAGGTGACAAATATTGAGTCCCCTTAGAATGACACCAGAAGGATAGCCATTTGTTAAAAACAATCCTCTTTTGCTCATATTGTGGTATCATCCTCATTGATGCTAATATACTGCTTAATGCTAGGCTCATGCCTGCCTGAGACACATAGTCTGAGAGCTCTGTAATGTCACTGTTTATATAGTCCAGGGAGGTACATCTCAGGTCATTTACACCTGCATGCACTATGATGGAATCATACTGGTACCTGTAGTTCAATGTGTTGAGTATGTGCATGATTTGACAGATCCTGAATATAGATAAGTAGTTAACCAGTATATTTTCCTTGTTCAGCCTGGTTAGAGGAGCATCAGTGTATCTTACAATAGATTACCCCATGAATCCTAGGAAGTGTGTTTGCTTGCCTTAGGGGCTTAGTGTTTGGGGCGCCATTGAGTATGACTGCATGTGTTGTGTTAGGTGGTGTTTTTTCTGAGTGCCTTTGGGCTTGCTGTGGCATAGCTTTACCAACAGGCAGTCTAGGCAAGCTTTGTTGTTTAGGAAGATTTCTGTTAAGTGCCTCAGGTGTGTGTGTGTGTGTGTTGTGTGCATGGTTTCAACAACCTGGCGTGTGCGGTTTCAACAACCTGATGTGCGCTTGTATGCAAAAGTTTATCCTTCAGTGTCATTGTGTAAGTACACGTCTCAATACTGTGACTGTTTCTTTAAAGATTAAGTGGTTGTTGGTAAACATGAGACAATTGCTACATTGTCTCAAGATGCCCATACCCATCAAGCTGGCTACAAAGTTAGGAAATTGCATATCCATGCTGTCCAGTTCTTTCACTGGTGAGCTACAAGGGAGTGGTGAACTGGGGTTAAAAGGCTATTAAAGATGCTGTATTTGGGCAGATTTTGCTAACCAGTACTAAATTCTACTAACTTTAAAGTTTACAAAATACTGAATTCTACTAAATCTATAGGTAGTGTCACTGCTCTAAGCTTGTTGGTGCACAAGGTATTTATTCTTTATTTACTGCTATACAATGTACAAATTTATGGAGTGTTCTGTAGGGAAAATTTGCTTCCTAGGTGTTTGCTACTGTACAGGGCACTGCTAGCCACTGCTGTGTGGTGAGCAGCTCTGTGGAAATGCACTGAATTTATTGAAGCGCAGAAAACTAACTAATAAGCCCTCTGGCCAGTGAGATTACTACACTATGAGCCCTTTTGTGTGTTTCCCAAACCAGACAGACCAGGCAAACACCTCCTGCCTCAAGATGAATAAACCCAGTCCACACAATGCAAAAACACAGTAGAGGAGACCTACAAGTGCAATGCTACCATAAACCAATTAAACAACTGGTTGGAAATCCCTTGCTGAAGGCGATTTCAAGATAGTCTTACAGATTCATAGGTAAATACCAGGCTAGCAGGCCTTGAGAGCCATTTAAGCTTTGCCAGTTTCTTGTTTTGCGCTCAAATTATCTCATTTGGTTAGAGATTGGCTGTACCTATCTCATGGTCGATTATTATATACTACCCCTAATGTGAATAACTGGGATCATACTATAGATCATTTGAATGGGCACATGTATGGGATAAAGCATTTAAGAGCTGCATCTGCCCACTAATAGTACAGGGGAAAAACCTGGGGTAAATGTTCTGTTTCCCATCCATAGATCCAAGTTGCACTTGAATATGGACAGGGATGAACTTTGTTTTATGTGGATGGATGGAGAGTCTGTTCCAGAGAGCGGTTTCCTCAGCAAAACATACCTGTCCCTCCAAACCATTCTGTTGATGTTGCAGAAGAGGTTTATATCCCTAGACTGAGTGTTTCTGATGTAATGTGACTCACAGATATCCAATAAATTTATCGGTATTGGGTAGTAGGATGCCTTGTATGCCAGACACAGGTCATCTCTTAGGAGTCTGTAAGATACTGAATATACTGAAAGGGTCTGAGTTGTTCCATGTTAAACATGTTGTTTAGGTATTGTATCCTTTTAGTAAGTTATCCCTGTGGGCATACCAGTTGTTGCATGTGTCTGGTCAGATATATGCCAAAGGGGCATTATATTTGGTGACTGGCCTGCTGAGGGCTGACATCTCTAGATTTAAACAAAATCCCTTTGTTTATAACGTATGCAATATAAAAAGACTTTCTTACAACAATGGACACATGTTGGTCAAATGTTGGCCAGGTAAGTTCCCACATCCTGAACAACTGGGTTAACTCTCTGGGGTGTATTGTTAATGTGGTAGTTCCCCTGGAATAGATGACTTTCCAAAGGATACAATAATGCATTTTTGGTGCTTAATTTCAATTTATGATTTTGGCACCAGTAATTTATTTGGCACAAACTTTCCTGCAGGGTGGCTAGGTCTTTTGGGAAGTCATTGACTGCTCCTAGCTTGCAGTCATCTGCAAACTTAAATTTGATTTTACTTCAGAAAAGCAGATGTCATACAGGAGAGGTTCCAGCACAGAATCCTGAGAGACTCCACTGGTGACTGGTCTTTTTCTGGAGGTAATGTCTCCTATTTTGATTTCCAGTTTCTTATCTGTGAGCCAGTTTGCAATCCAGTGGGTGATTTAGGAGTTTATTCCCAGTTTATTTACATTTTTTACTGTGCCTGAGTGGGGAATTGTGTTAAAAGTTTTGGCCAGGTTTGGTTATGTGGTATATATAATTTTGCCTTCATCTATTGCTTTGCTGACCTTTTCAAAAAAGGTCTTACAGCAGTAACAGTAGAAAGAAAAGCAACTTTTTTTTTTTTTTTTTTACAAAAATAGACTAATTCAGAAAACAGTAGCAATCACTCAAAATAACTTAAACAAGTGCAATTTATCAATCAAAAGTACTTAGTTTGTAAAGTTTATTTATGGTGGCCTGTAGTTCATGGAGTTCAGAATATGAGTCCCTAGGAATCTGCCTAGAAGTAATGTTAATTGATAAATATAGAGGCTCCACTGCAGTTGCCTTTTATTCTGAAGGCACGTAAAGCTCAAAACCTCAGTAAAGAGAGATGAGTACTCACTCTACATTTAAACCAAGTTTCAGTATCCACAAACAAATGTGTGTTTTCTAAATGAAGGCATGCCTCAAAATCATGCAGTTTATACTGTACACCTCAGGCATTGAGAAGAGCCATCTAAATTTGATCTGATTTTGGGATTGATATGTTAGAATGTTGGACTTTGGAATGTCCATTAATGGGACTCTGTCTAAAAATGTCTCTGTGGTACAAGATGCTATAGCCAGTATGCAGAAAACTTGGAACGAGAGGTGCAGGACATTCTTAGAGAAGCAAATTGGATTGTCAAGCAACTCTGTACTTATGTTGACATATACTGGATCTCCCTGGAATGACAACAGATATTTAACTGGTTATTGAAGCCAAATATCTTTTCTTTGTATCTAGACATCACTCGAGGTGAAGGAAATATTCCACTCAGGATTAGCCTCTTATCTGTATTTGTAACATTTAAGGGAAGTTCTTATATGTTTTTCTGCATGTTCCTCAGGGTTTTAGATCTCAAGTCACTAATTCCTGCATGTACCAGTACAGTGTTGTAGTTGTATTTCCCAGGAGTTCTTGTAATGCCAAAGATCCTGGCGTCTGAAAGACAATTTACTGTGATCCGCTCCCACTTTAGCACTGAATGATATGTCAATGTAACTGACTCCTGCATGTACCAGTACAGTGTTATAGTTGCATTTTCCATGAGTTAGGGTCCTTAGGGCTTTTGTAATGTCAAAGATCATGGTGCCTGAAATACAACTCACTGTGATCATCTCCTACTTTAGCATTGTGAATGATATGTCAGTGTAACTGACAACTGAGTCACCTATCACTAAAACATTTCTATTATTTGCATGGACAAGCTCACTGCACTCTTCACAACCCCAAATGTAAATGTATCACCTCCACAGTCTCACAACAATGGGGAAGGGAAAATTTTCCCAAAGAAATGCACAGAAGTCTCAAGCAAAGTATTAATTTTGCTGTAACAAGAGTGAGCAAGTGATTTCCAAGCTGTTGTACTCCTGGAAAATACAGTTTTCCCCACAGAACTTAATTCTAAACCACCATCTATACATGTACACAAATGACATAAGAATAAAACAATGCATCTATGATGTCAAGCATGCAAATAATTTAACATTATGATTCCTAGTATGATTTGGAGATATTAGACTGCTATGAAATATGTTGAACGCAAATCTTTCAAGTGTATCTCATTATGAGGAACATTCCTCAATGTCCCAGACTGAAAGGGTCTGTCATACATTCAGTTTTAAGAATTATTTTGAGCTCATATCCATGGTAAATAATACTAAATCATATTAATTCATCAAATGAACTTTATATCAGCATAAAATAACACATTTTATCCATCTTATGAGCTTCCTAGTTTGTTAGTAAGCTGTTAGTAGGCGTTCTACATTTTGCTCATTTGTTCCACGTTATGAGAGGTAGTGTTCCACATTCTAGAGATGGAAGGTTAAGAGGTACGTCTGAATGAGATTAATGAATGTGCAGAATATACAATATTGTATAAAGTTCCTGTGCTGGGAAAAAAACAGGGATTGCAAATGAGGCTGAGAGATGAATATTAACTTTTGTAAAAGTATATAAAGACAAAGATGGTCTTAGATAATAAACTAACATTTAGAGAACATATGCAGCATAACATACTAGAAAGGAAAATACCCTCAGGGCTGAACTCTAATAGCCCTGTAATTATTTTATATATCTACAAGCACAGTAAGGAATGAGGTGAGACCGAATACACTACAGCCATTTAGTATGAATACTGAGAAACAATGAATAACAACATTGAAGATGTGCAAAAAAATAATGGGCATAATATTAGACACGTCAAGAAAACTACAATGGCGGGGTTTATTTTACATGAGCTGGAGAGGAGTACAAGATAGTTAGCAGGTTCCTGAGTGTTTTAAGTATGTGAGTGTGAGAGACAGGGTTTGGGGAAACAGGAACTGTTTTAGAGATGGAATGAATGGACAAAAAGCAATATCATGTAATTTGAGAATTGTGGAATACTGTTCTTGTATGAGAATAGTATGACTGTAGGACTCATTCTCGAAAATTAAGGGTGGGGAGCATAACTAATTAGTTTACATATTAGCTCGTTAACTATGTGTACTGGGGGGGGGACATTTAAGATAAAGCAAAATAGCAGACATAATCTTTCTGGTATGCAACCCATCCTGTATTTCTTGCTTTGCGTTGTCTGATGTATTTAACTTCACAAGGAAGTCTGTTTAGAAATTCAGAAAAAGTAGGACACAGAGCTAAATCTAACCAAGCTAACAAGTACAAAGTAAGATAAAAAGAAATCCAGTGCAACTTGGTAAAAAGCTTTTTCTCTGACACATCAACTGAAATCGTAGATGCAAAAAGTGTCTGCACTATCAGAATTTTGTCCTTTCAGCAATTCACTCTTAAAAGAACTAAAACTTAAAATCTATGAGGATGTTCTATGCTACTAGATTGTCAAGTGAACATTAACTATTTTGCTGATGGCATTACTTCATTTCAATTACGTTAACATGCTAAGCACTATCAAGACTGGAAAAATAAAGGTATCATAATAATCCTTTCTACCTTCTTGTGAACTAATCTAAACAGCACAAGTGGTCTTCCAATTCAAACATGAAGAATGGTATTGTGCAAACATCCCATTTGTATCATGTTAAAAGTCTTGTCAGATTTGTAAAAGTCTTGTCAAATTTATAATTTTGTATAAAGTGTTATCAAGGTAAACATGCAATGTATTCACTGTATACTTATGTCTAATAATTTTGTTTATAAGTCTTTGTGTAAAGTGTTATCACGGTTAAACTAGCAATGCACTCACTGTATACTTATATATTGTAGTTTGCTTGTAACTCTTGTAATTTTCTATAATTGTGGAGCTTTTCTCCCTGGGCCTTCACTGAAAACAGGTCTTGTGACACAGTCGGACTATCCCAGTTAACAAATGTCAAATAAATAAATAAAATTTGCCCCAGCATGGCATATGTTAACATAGTTTCATAGATTGTTACTAGGCTAATGACCACTAGGGTATTTATAAGCCTAGCCATGTACCCCAACCCAGTTTTCTCCCAGAGTACCTTGAGTATCTATTAGGAGGGGGAGAATGTTAGTAAGGAGGTAGCTAAGGGACTTGTGTTGGGATGTGTTAATTAGAGAAACATTATACTTACTAATGGCCTTTGCCTTTGTCCATCACAGACATGGGAGCCACACCAGGGATGAACTTTTGAGCTCCCATCCAATGATCAAAGTTTCATTTGAATAGGGTCAGGGATGAACTCTGCTTCCTATGAATGGACACCCTATTCCATAACATATAAATCCTTTGAGTCACATATCTATCCCTTTAGCATGTTCTATTTATGTCACAAGTGAAGTTTAAATCCTTGGATCTAGTTTTTCTAGTGCTGTTTGTTTTGTGGATGTGCAAAAGATCCATCAGGCTGGTTCTGGGGATGCCTTATAAGCCAGGGATAGATCACCTCATAAGTACCTGTAGGATACTGAATACAGAGACAGGACCATAGGCAATATGTGCAGGACAGAGTATTCATCCCCTGGATTCTGCTGATGAGGAACCTTTGTGTGCTTTCCAACTTTTGTAAGTGTCTGGTATGTACATGCCAAAGGGAGCATTGTTATCAGTGATGTGTCTAATAAGGGCTGAGTAGAGTGGCCCTGTCTTTCTTGGATCTGGATGCCATACCCTTACCTATAAGTTGAATGACATAGAAATATTTTCTCACTATCTTGGCTACATGTTGGTCGAAGGCCAGATTACTGTCTACACATGTTCCCAGATCCCCGACTACTGAATTGACTCTTAGGATTGTTTTATCGATGGAGTAATTAACTTTGATGGATGATTTCCCGAAGGAAATTTTAATGCATTTCTTGGCATTGTGTTTTAAAACGTGGCTTTGGCACCAGTCATTTGTCTCTGTTAGACCCTCTTGCGGGATGTTCATGTCATGGGGGGGATCTATGATCACTTCCACTTTACAGTCATCTATGAACTTGGTGAGCCAAAGGCCTTTGACATTAGCCTTGATGTCTAAGAAGTAGATACTAAATAGGAGCGGGCCCATCACGAATCCCTGAAGTACTCTGTTGTTGATTATGTTCTTAGTGGAGGTGGTCTCACCAATTCTGACTTCTTGGGTTCTATTAGTGAGCCAGACAGCAATCCAATAAGTTATGTAGGGATTTATGTCTAGTTCAGAGAGTTTGTCAACAATACCTGATTGGAGTATGAACTGAATGCTTGACCAGGTCAAGCTATGCAGTTTTCTTATGGACGATCCCAGTATTAAAGCAAAATTACATGAGGAAGTAACAGTTACATTTAAGAAAGGTACTAACTTTAAGAACATTTTTGAATGTAAAAAAGCTCCAATGGTTAGAAGCCTGGGTATATATAAATGTGAAGCTTGTACATATTGTAAATATATTGACACTGGCAATAATTTTGTAATACATCATAGTAGGTACAATATGAAAGGTAGATTAATTTGTAACTCCAAGGGTGTGATATACTTAGCCAAGTGCTTATGTTGTGAACATTTTTACATGGGTAAAACTGAACGCAAGATTAAAGAACGAATATATGAACATATTTACAGCATTAGTAAATCACACCCTCATAATGCTTTAACCAGACATGTACCTTTACACCCAGGCCATCATTTTAAATTTAAAGTAATAGAACAAGTACTGAAGGATGAAAGGGGTGACCCTTGAGCTTTAAAACTGGAACAAAGTGAACTAAAATGGCAAGTTAGGTTAAATGCTTATAGTTTCCCCAGGATTAAATGATGTATGCTCTATCTAATATTTACTAAAACTTAAAGCTTTGGAAAGATAATATAGTGGAATGTTCTTAGTTTTTAATTTAATTTGGTTTGACAAGGCTATTTATGATTTTTAATGACAGTTCTTATTGATGATGTAATTTAATTTGTAGTGTCACATGGCATTTTAAGAGGCTTATTTAAACTGTGTATGGTTTGTTTTTGTATGTCTGAAGAAGTTCAGGTTATTTATGTCGGATGAAAGGGCTAACATTAAATATTTGCAGTGATTTATTGTGTCTATTCACTTCTCGGCCTTTTCATGTTTTGTGCTTAGTAGTTTTAGAGATTTTTCCTCATTTTTCTTTGTTTACAAGGTATGCAGTTTGCTCTGTTTTACCCTCATCCATTGCCTTGGTGTCCATCTCGAAGAAATCAACCAGGTTAAGTAGACACAACCTTCCCTTAACAAAGCTAAACTGGGATGGATCCAGTGTCTGTAGGTTGCGAACATCTTTGCTGATCATTTCCAAGATAATTTGTTCTATGGCTTTGCATATTAGACTTGTTAGACTTGATGGGTCTGTAGTTCCCAGGGTTGGTTGATAGTCAGCCCTAATGAAGAGGGATCACCATTGCAGCCATCCATTCACTTGGTATATAACCTTTTTTGAAGCTATAGCTGAAGAGTTCCTCAAGTGGTCCTGAAAGGTCATGTTTTAGACTACTCAGGAGGCAACCAGGGATATTGTCAGGGCCCACTGAGGCAGTCTCTTTGGCCTTAGCAAGTGCCACCAGAACTTGATCCCTGCTAATAGTTGGGGGGAGTATGCTACTAGGGATTTCACATGTGGTGATGGGGGAGAGTGGGATTTTGAAGTTTGGGCTGAATTTATTGGACAGTAGATTTTCTATGTTATCATGGTCAATGAAGGTGGTGGTGTTAACCTCCAATTCAGCACACTGCTGAGTGACACATTTCATGGTTCTGGACATAGTTGGATATTTATCTTATTCTTGGCATCTTGGAGTCACACCATGTAAAAGTCACTTTTATGATCCTTGTGTTTTCATTGTATGATGGATGTACTATTCATGACCCACACCAAGCACAGACCATTCTTAAATGCTACTAATCTTTTGAATTCTAAGCTTATTTCTTGGACTTATTTTACATGGGATAGTTTTCCTGTGCTAACAAAGTGTGCCTTGAGCAGTGTATTTTCAGTAGTACCGGAGATGTTAATTATACCAGTAGTGAGAAAGAAATTAAATGAACACACACTGGTCTGGAAGTTAGCATAGAGGATTAAGGCTATTCTGAGCTGTTAACAAGTTGTTTCCCCATGATCCAAGGTTTGATTTCATCATACCCTCACCCCACTTTGATACTGTATGTCGTTTAACCAGACAGTGATCCTGGGATGTTTGAAAAAGGTTCATATGGATCAATGCTTTACCCTGGATAACCAATACAAATAAATGTGTATGTGTGCGTTTCCTCCCCACAAGGCATAAATTGAATTGCATTTATTTAGCAATTTAGCACACGGTAAATTAAAAAAAATATCCTGTAAAGTCTTGGTTAATCAACACATTTCAGAAACTTATGTTACCTCAAGTGTTTATTATGATGTGTAAATGACATTTTTTAAAAATTGATTTGCATATCTATCAGACATACCAGGGACAGCTACCAATTTTCATTGGTGAGCATTGTCTGACTAAGTGACTTGCTGAGATTCACACACTAGCATCGTGGAGACTAAAGAAATTAAACTGAGGACCATAGTTTGATACCTGTTAGCAGATAAGTTTAATTTATTTATTCTAAAACAAATGTAGTTAATTACACTGTAGTTCAAAGTCTTTTTATTTATATTTTAATACTGAATATGTGCTTGGAGTAAAGGTCTCTTTCCACTGTAGAAAAGTTCTAACTTGAACCCAAAGCTAAGCACAAAATCTGGTATAATTCAATAGAGCATGGTGAAGATGACAAACAAAAAATGTTATTTTTTTTCCTGAGCTTCTATGAAAGACAGAATGGCACATCCAAAGTATCATTTATTTTAATTTACACCCTATACTTTCTGCAGTTACACTGTCAGAGTTTACTCTGGAAAATCAACAAAACTGAAACAAACTTGTAAAAATCCGTAGCGGCCAAAATGAATAAAAAAGCTGTTTTTATTCACTTCACTGTTAAGCACTTTTCATTTACTTAAAATAGTAAACTTCATCAGACAATCAATACAAAGAATTACATCCTTTTTATACTTTTAAAACCAAAACGCCCCTTCCTTTCAGAACAGGAAATTACGTGATACTACATAAAAACATTTTTTGCAGCCTAAAACTATTATTACCAAAAATTACAATTTATATTTAATTAATTGCAATACTATTATTAATAAGACAATACATCTTATTTCTTAAACACAATAAATATTCATACATGTTAAACAACCCACCATAAATCATAATTTAAACAATGTAGAATTGATTAAGATTTGAATTGGATTTTATATAGTCACTAAGCAAGGATTCAACTAAAACTAGAATTAAACTACACCCAGCAAGTTAACATCAATCAAGTACGACTGAACTGAAACTAGTAATATGACCAATATAAATCTTCAATTATCTATTTAATGCCTTCAACTTAAGAACACTATTGATTGTGCAATAATCATTAAATCCTGACCAGGCACATGAATATAAACTCAATTGCCAAATTAGTTCAGCCTTTTCAAGCTGTAAAGCCCAAGGGCTACTCCTATCTTGTTCATTAATTTGCTGAATAACAGAACAATCTAAAGTTGAGGTCATTGTACTCATGGACATGCTTAGCCAGCGCATTAGTGAACACACCTTTTCTAATCACATACATATGCTTGTAGATACTTTCCTTTAAGGTTCTAGTAATCTTCCCTATATAATACGCTGAACACATATTGCACATAGCCACATAAACCACCCCTTTGAACTGCAATTGTAGTTACCATATATTTCATATTTTCTTCCTTTTACTTAAAAAAATTGGCCTTAATGAATGTAATTACAATAATTACACATCCCACACCTTTTCATACCCCCTCTACTAAACCTCCTTTTATCATAAATGTCCATTAAATTCTACATGTTCCTGCCTCTCTGTGCTACCATTTTTAATCCATCACCTATTTTATTTCTAATTTGTGCATCGTCAGCAATGACTGCCCAGTTCTTTACCATAATTGCTTTAATCTCATAAAAATGTGTGCTGAAAGTTGTTGCAAACGTGACTGAGGAATCATAACCATTGTCACTCTTTCTTACCATACACTCACTCATTTCATAATTAAGAATGGGTAAAAAATGCATTTATTGTGGATACTAGGTAAATAAACTAATCCTGAATATAATGCTATTCTGTGAGAAAATGTATAAATTCCCTCACACATGGTACACGTACATAGAGGCAGTTCAGTGAACCACAATTTCACCTACAGCACTTCCGAGAGAAGTGGGATAAATGAAGACCCTCATAGACACCAGAAAGACATGAAGACTCCACAGGGAAAAACTGAAAAAAAAAAGAAATAAGCTCTGTGAGGCAGTCATGTTAAATGCTGAGCAGTCACTCTATTGCCCTTCTACATCAGGACTGGATTTAATTGATCAATCAGTATGACTGAGCAATAGAACAAAGTGGTACTAGAAAGATGTACATTTTGGGGCAAATCGGCAGTGCAAAGAATTGGAAGAAGATGAGAGATCTGTTCAAGAAGACTGGTGACATAAAGGGAAACTTCCAGGTAAAAATAGACATGCTAAAACACAAAGATGGGAGGGACCTAACAGAAGAAGATATTAAGAAGAGGTGGTATGAATATACAGTAAAACTATATAAAAAAAGACCCAAACATCACTAATTCATACAATGTGGTGTGTTCTCTAATCCTAGAGACTGAAGTTAAACGGAATACACTAAAGAACTGTATAAGAAAGACTCTAGCATCCCTGACACATTCAGTATGTTCTCTGACCAAAAGTCGAAACCTGGAGAGTGAAGTTAAATGAGCCCTAGAATGCCTCACTAATAACAAGGCTGCAGGAAATAAATGTAAAGTTGAGATCTGGGCTATATGTAAAGCTATGCATTGGAAACTGAAGCTTTGAACTCCAGTGTCCAAAAAAAAAAAAGAGAGAATTTCCTGGACTGCAAGAAGATTGACCCAGTTAGTACTTGAGGAAATAAATCCAAACTGTTACCTGAAAGGCCTAATAGTAAATCTAAAACTCTGATAGTTTAGCCACATATTATGAATACTGGATTTACTAGGAAAGACCCTGATACTGGGAAAGATCAAAAATAAAAGACGGGAGTAGCAGAAACTAAGAAAGATGACATTACTGAAGAAATGAATATGAATTCACAAGAACTGAGATAAACAGTTCTTGGTAGAGAGGCCTGGTGTTTTAAAGCCTGTGAGGTTACAATGAGTTGGATTTGATTAAATGGCTAAACAACAATAACACCAGCGTTATTTTGGGGAGAGCATTGCTAAACCTACCATATAGTAAACTGATGCAATTAATAGTTTTTGAAGGCAGAAGCCAACCAAAAAAGTGTATGACAGTTTATTTATTTACTCTGTTTTTTATTAAATATATTTGAAATGTTTAATTTCATTGTTCCACTGAGCTTCTCACCCATTTTCATGGAAAATCCACACTGGATACTGTTTTCATAGACTGGATTAACAGTGATCTACCTTTTAGCCAGGCCTAGGCTAGAAGCTGTGAGAGAGGGTCTATATTAGATCATCGAACGCTTAAAAAAGCGAACGCTGATTGATCGATGTTATTTGTTCGAAAGTGGAAAATATCGAAGCAGCAGAAACTTGAATTTTTTCTTAGGGAAAGAATTTGGTTGTCCGTTTCTGTTGCTTCGGTATTTTCAGTGTTATGGTGGAAAGTTACCGGTCAGATTCAGGTAAGTGTGCGATTGTGTGGATGTGAGTGTTACGGTGATTTAGGTGAGTTAGGGTTAGGGCTCGGGTTAGGTATGTGTGTAATTGAGTGGACATGAGGGTTAGGGTGGATTTAAGTGAGTTAGGGTTAGGGAGCGGGTGAGGTGAGTGTGCGATAGTGACAGACCTTAGGGTTAGGGTTTGGGTTAAGGTAAGTGGGTAGTTAGTGGTGTGTGCATAGTTTAGTGTAGGGTTAGGTATCAGATTTTAGGTGTATGTGTGTGGATTTGTTTGTTTGGTGTGCTTGTGTTGTGTGTATGTGTTTTGGATCAGTGATTTTTTTCCCTGGGAAAAAAATCACTGATCTGACAGTTCGAGATTGTAAGCTTTCACTTAAATTAGGTCGATCAATCAGCGTTCACTTTTTTAAGCGTTCGATGATATAATATAGACCCGTGAGAGAAACATTGACTTGAGTAATGCTTAAATCTCCTGAATGCCACAAAACAAAGCATGTAAGAACAACATTTCTAAGGAAACAAAAATGCACTTTTGTATATTTATTCTTTTTTTCAGAGGTTATACCACAAATAATGTGAACATTTGATTGAAGGCGCTTTTGCCGGCAAGTTATTTTTCCATTCTTCAGGCTGTTGATGTGCTGATTTTTGCATGACTTGATGTGCAGTTTGTAATATTGTACAACACTGCCAGACATTAAGACATTTATCCAGCATCATACTATAGCTTTTAATCTTACTGCTTTTATTGATTATATTAAGAATAAAAAAATGAAAATAAAAATGTGGGTAATGTATTTGTGTGTTTGCATGTGCATTTGTTTATGCAAATGTTTTGTTCTGCATGAGCCTTTACACATGTATATATTGGCTTATTATACTTTCTAAAGGGCATACTTTAACTGTTTCATCTTTTACCCGTCTGTATGTCTGTTTATTATTGGTCCGGCTGAGCAACAGCCCTTTCTCAGTGGGGAGACTGGCAGAAAAAAAACAAATTTTATACTACTAAAAGAAAAGTATACCAGCACTTTTACATACAAATAAAACATACTGCACCATGATATTTGTTTCAGGATGGAGCCTTGCATACAAAAAGTAGTTCAGGAAAGAAAACTGCACACACATAGATATATATATATATATATATATATATATATATATATATATATATATATATAGGACATGCCTTACAATATTGAGTGTTTTTGATAATAATGTAAAATGAAGTGCAATAAACTGTATTAAACAATGATTCTGTCAATTTTTTACCAAGGCCATCAGTCAAGCTAAGGCTTTGACTGCTAATTCACAAGGTATGCAGTAACAGGGCATTCTACAGCTGACTGAAATCATATCTGATAGAAAAAGATTCACAAAATCAATTTTTACCAAACTTTTATGATAATTTACAGCAGGGGGATCTGCCACTATCTTCCTAAACTAAAGATAGCCTCCTTGGACAGTGCAGGACCTTTGAGGAAGGTTATATTTTATTGTGGGAGTTCTTTGCATTGGTTATGAGATTCTGCAAGCTGGAGTTGGAAACTCTTGCTTCAGTGAATCCTGCTGTGGATATACATTGGACGCTTGTTGTAACGGGTATGATTTGAGTAGGTCGATGTGAGGAAGCATTAGATGCTAAGCATACCTCTCAGACCTGGAAAAAATCTGGACAAAGGCCCATGAAAAATAGGTACAACTAGCCAAAAATGTGTATGCTGATTAGTATAAAGATTGGCATACATAATTATGTAACCCCACCCACGTCAATGGAATTGTGGGATACCAACTTTTAAACGCAAACTGAAGAACAGAAAATATGACCATGAAACACAAAATAAACAGAAGAACAATATTTTTTTATTTATATTAATACTATATGGCTTTCTGACATAGAGTGTTGGATCCTCTGCATTATTATTGTGTCAAACATTAAACATAACTATTACTTATATACAGATAACAAAACAGGGCCCAGTAAAAAGCCATTAGATGTTCCTTTCTTAATTTCAAGATAGGATAGACAGTAGTTATTCATACATTCCATTCTGTATCTTATGTTCAAAGCAACTCTGAAGCCAAAGCATTTCTGTGTCCTGACTTTTAGACTCTCTAGAATGTAATTTATTTTTATTTATTATTTATTTTATTTTACATTTGTTGACCGGGCAAGTCTAGCTGGATACATGTCCATTTTCAGTAGAGGCCTGGGAAGAAAAGCTCCAAGAAACATAAAAAAAATAATTGCTATAGAAGTTATGACAGATCAATATAAAAAAAGACAATTCTTACAAGTATATGAGTAGTAATTTATTTATTTATTTATTTTTTAGTACAAATTATAATACTCATAGTGATTAATAACATAAGCATTAATTCCGTAGAGGGTAATGTATAAGAGAGGGTGCATTATACATATATACATAAGTTTTAGATGCAATAACATAGTAAATTGAAACACTAAGGGAAGATTGTGAAGGATGTGGGGTGAAAATTAGTAAAAGGAAAATGTTAGTCTGGGTTAGTACAGGAGCATAGCCAGTGTTTGTTGAGAAATAGTTTTAGATTCCTTTTGAAAAGTGAGAAAGAAGTCTGAGAGGTGAGTTCAGAGGGTAGTTGGTTCCATAGTTTACCAACAGAGTTAGAAAACAAGAAGTCACCTGCTGAGTTGTTAGATTTGGTTGTATTGATCAGCAGTTTATTTGAGGAGCGTACCCGCAGTGGTGGTGCTGCAGTAGTGTTGTCGCTTCACAGTAAGATGCTGTCTGGTTCGATTCTCAGCTAGAGCGTCTTCTGTGTGGAGACATGCGTGAATGGGTGTACCTTCGTTGAAGGTTGTGTCTCAGGGCTGGTAACTCAGCACGTAAAAATCAACTACCAATCATTAGCGGACTGGAGTTCTGCTGTGATGACCCCTAACTGGGAAAAAGACACAAACAGAGTCTTGAGATTATTGTAAGGGGTAATGAGGCTAGACAGTATTGGAGTGTTGCTGGGTTGATACAGGGTCTTGTGGGTTATTGTAAGTTGGTGAAATTGGAGCTGGTTAAGAAATTCTAGCCAGTCTAGTTGTTTTAGATTCAAACAGTGATGGGTTCTGAAAGGAGAGCCTGTAGCAAATCCAGCAATATTATTATAGGATGTTGCTAGTTTGTTGAGGTTGTTTTTGGAGAGATTGGTGTATATATGGAGTAGAGTGGAGATTAAGTGAGTTCTGGCTATAGCGGTCTTGGCTACTGGTGTAAGAAAGGGTTTGATTCTGTAAAGGGATCCTAGTTTTTTGTTAACTAATTTTATTGTGGTGTTTTTGTGAGTATCAAAGTTGAGGTTGTTGTCGATTGTTATTCCTAAGAGTTTAGTGGTTGGGTCAGGAGAAATAAGAGTACCATTGTTGGATATGAGAGTGAAATGTAAGGGGGTGGACTTTTGGGTGGGTGTAAAGAGTAACAGTTTAGTTTTTTTGGGGTTTAAGAGGAGGCAGTGGTGTGAGAACCACTGTTCAACAGTATTGAAAGCTTTTTGGGTAAGAGACTAAAGTTCAGATTGAGAAGTGGCAGAACAGATTATAGTAGAGTCATCTGCATATTGAATGCAGTTGGTGTGTGGAATAGCTGTTTGAAGATCATTAATATAAATGGAAAATAGGAGTGCGCCTAATGTGGAGCCCTGTGGAACACCGAGGGAGATAGGAAGGTGATTAGATAGTTTATTTTGCCAGAGTACAGCCTGCTGTCGGTTTTCTAGGTAGGATGTGAACCAATTCATAGATAGAGGATCAAGTGAAAGGGAATTAAGTATGTGTAGAAGGAGTTGGTGGTTGACCATGTCAAAAGCCTTAGATAAATCAATGAAGACTGCAGAGGAAAGAATATTTTTGTTGCGGCTTTTGTTAATACAGTTTATGAAGGATGGCAGGGCTGTGGTGGTACTGTGATAAGGTCTGAATCCATGCTGACATTTGGCAAGTAGGTTATTATGGAGTAGGTGGTTAAGTAGTTGGTTATGGATGCATTTTTCCATTATTTTTGCTAGAGGGGATAGCAAAGCTATGGGGCGAAAGTTAGAGAAGTCATTCGAGTTCCCCTCTTTATGCAGTGGGATGATATGAGAAATTTTCCAGATAGATGGGATAGTTCCTTCACTTATGGTTCTATTTATCAGAATGGAAATGGGATAGGCAATGGCTTTAGCTCCTTTTTGCAGGAATTCTGCTGGGAGTTTGTCAACTGAGGGGGTAGTTGGTTTTAATTTTTGGAGAAGGGAGCAGATGAAGGAAGTAGACACAGGTTGTAAATAAATGATGGGGGTGGGTTTGTAGTAGAAGTAGTCAGATTAGAGGTGTCAGGAGATAGATGGCTAGCAAGAGTTTGTATAGCGTCTGTGAAGAAAAAATTGAAAGCATTAGCTGTTTGTGTGGAATTTTCTGGTTTAGATCCTTATGGGTTGGGTGTGATAGAGTGGCCTGGGTAAAGAAGTTTGTTAATGCTAGTCCAAAATTTTTGTGGTTCTTTGTGGAAGGATTGCTGTAATTGGAGGCAAAAGTTCTTTTTGTCTACCAGGATGGCTTTTTTTGTACTATTTCTATGTTGCCTAAAGGTTTGGTGATCTGTAGGATTCTTAGTAGTACGCCATTTTGTCTAGGATTTGTTTCTGAGAAGGATTTTTTCCCTAGTATTTTTAGAGAGCCAGGGGGCTGGTTTAGCTTTATTTCTAATAGACCGTATTGGGGTGTGGTGGTCCAGGATGGTTAAGAATGTGGAACTGAAGTATTCTACTGCTTCATTTAGGGGGAGATATTTTAATGGTGACCAATTACATTGTTTGAGTTCTGTTTGGAAAAGTTCTGGGTTAAAGTACTTTTTGGTGTGTACTGTTCTGAAAGTGTTAGGGAAAGTTAGGTTGGTTTTATGTCTAATAATATAGGTAAGTGAATGGCCACTTAGGTCATCTGGAAGGGTTCCTGCTGTATAAGTTTGATGAGGACTTTTAGTAAGTATCCAGTCCACGGTACTTTCTTTGTTATTGAGTCTATTTGTTCTGGTAGGGGAGTTAATAGTTTATGAGAAGCCATAAAGGTTAATATGGGTGGTGGGGTTTGTATTACTACAGGAATTCCAATCGATATTAAAGTCTCCTAGGACTATGGTTTCTTGTGGGAGATTAATAGAAAGCCAGTTAAGGATATACTCGAGTGCACTAATGTTATTTCCTGGGGGAATATATATATATATATATATATATACAAATGATATTTATGGCCTTACGTGTGTTTACTTGAAATTTGGAGATAATTATTTCAGCATTAATGTCCAAAGGTGGGTTAAGATTAATAGTGCTAACTTGTAGCTCTGCTTTATAGACTATTGCTACCCCTCCTCCCATTCTGGCTGTGCGGTCTAGTCTAATAGTATTGTAACCAGGTGGGGTGATTTCATTGTCTTTAATGGTAGGTTTTAGTCATGTTTCAGATAAACATAGGATGTCAAATAGGTGGACATCTAGGAGGGCATGAACCTGAGCAATTTTGTTGCAAATACTGTGTATATTAAGATGTGCTATAGAGAGTGAGTTGGAAGGTTTGGTAAGTGGTAGGGTACTAGATTTGTATTGATTGCAGATTGCAGTGGTAAGGGTAGAGTTAGGGCCAGGGTTGGGATGAATGTCACCATCTAGTAGGGAGTGTAGGAGTGTTTAGGCTGAAGAGGCTTGCAATAATACTCAAATAATTTTTTAGTTTTTAGGTTGGAGTACTTAATGTGTACTAGTCTGTGATATTTGGCTACCAGGTAGCTGGGTTTGCAAATGAAGTTTGGGAAGTTATGAGAGTTATCTAATGTTGGTGTAGAAGTGTGTTTGGAGGGGAAGAGAAGGGTAGAGTAAAGTGGTTGTTCATAGGAGGTTAAGAGATAGGTACTGGTTAGAGGAAGTAAGAGTGAGACCAAGATACATAGTTGTAATTGGTATGGGATGATAAATATAGACATTATGCTGATTTGTGAGGTGGGAGAAATTGGGAGGTAGGTTTTATAATCAGGTTAGGAGTGTGTTAGTAGGTGGGAAATTATATGAAGGAGGGATGAGAGGCAAGGTATCAGTGGGTGTGTTGTGAGAAATGGGGCTGGGAGTGGTAATGATGTGATTAGTATGATTGGAGTAGGTGTAATGGGGGTGTGTCTTTAGAGGAATAAATGTAGGAGCACTGGGGTGGGTGGGAATTGGGGGCAGGGTAGAGGAGAGGAGTGGGCCCGCAGGGCGAACGGAGCGGGTTCAGACAGGTAAGCGAGAAGTCAGCAAAAACCTAACAGTAAGCAGCTAACTGATGGGTACCTTAGTATTGAAGGAGTCGGTCTAGGAGGATAGGTAATAGTGGTCATGAAGGTAAGTGGTAGCAGAGAGCAAAGGTAAGAGAAAGTAGCAGGTAGAGATAGGGCAGGAAGCCAGTTCACAAGCAAGGGACAGAACTTTAACTTCTTTAGATACCAGGGAAGGATGGAAGATTTAGGTGCTCCTGGTTTAGAATGCCATCTAGTGGACAGAAAGAGCTAAACAACAGAGGCAGGTGAGCAGAGAGAAATGTTTCAAGGTTTGGGAAGACTTCTAGGGATAGTAACAGGAGAAAGCACAGGAGTGATAAAAAACTTCTAAATGCTAGGGGATAGAGAGGGGGGCATGGCTGCTGAGTACCCTGGCTATGTTAGCATATAATACATACTCTAGATATTTAGCAAGTGTTTAAAAATTATCACTTTATTTGATAACACATACTTTCTTGCCACCTAGTGAACAGGGTTCATTAAGCAGGACGGCAAGTCTTTATGCTATAGAGGAGTTGTAAGGATTTGGTTTACAGGGAGTCCTTTCACCAGGTAGGTATGTTCACAAGATATTAGTGTAGGATACAGGTTCAAACTTTCTTGCCTCCTAGTGAACAGGGTTCATTAAGCAGGACGGCAAGTCTTTATGCTATAGAGGAGTTGTAAGGATTTGGTTTACAGGGAGTCCTTTCACCAGGTAGGTATGTTCACAAGATATTAGTGTAGGATACAGGTTCAAACTTTCTTGCCTCCTAGTGAACAGGGTTCATTAAGCAGGACGGCAAGTCTTTATGCTATAGAGGAGTTGTAAGGATTTGGTTTGCAGGGAGTCCTTTCACCAGGTAGGTATGTTCACAAGATATTAGTGTAGGATATAGGTTTCAAACTTTCTTGCCTCCTAGTGAACAGGGTTCATTAAGCAGGACGGCAAGTCTTTATGCTATAGAGGAGTTGTAAGGATTTGGTTTGCAGAGAGTCCTTTCACCAGGTAGGTATGTTCACAAGATGTTTGTGTAGGATATAGGTTTCAAACAGAGTTTGAGACTCTGGGTCAGGTACACTCAGCAGCCAGGGGTCAGATCTTAAAAGTAAAGTAATATATACATCTTTAGGAAAATTACTAAAATGCTCAGAATTCTGGGTCCTCCCCAGTACCTAACAGCTATCGGCCCTCTAGGCAGTCAGACAGCTAATTTATTCCCCACAGGGTGAGAGTCCTTAGTGGCCTTAGTCATTCCTTTGAAATAAAAGCAAACCACAGTGGCTATTGTCCAGTCACCCATCAAGACTTCTCCTTTTAAGGCCCCAAACCCACCTCTTGGTGGTTGATGTGAGCATTCACATAACTGCAGGGGCCAACAGTGCCCTCCCCATCCCCTTACAAGTCTATGCATCCATGCACATGCACTAAGGGTTACTGTCTCCAGCTATGTAAGATCATGCCTATGTCTCTGGTCTGCTATGTGCCAGGCAAGCCTACACTTGTTTGGTGGCAGTGGAGGGACTAGAACCATTAATCCGCTTCCACAAGTATTGGTGAGTCAGTATCCACCACTCATGTCCACCCTGTCCTGCCAGTTCTTCCAATGCCTGGGCTGTTAATTGAATCCAGGTCATCTGGAGTACAGTCAGTACTTTATCACTGTGAGCCACAGACCTGGCAACATGTCCATAACTTGTCTTTCCCTGTCCAAATCTTCTTAAAGCCAGTTGTGACTGTAATAAAGCAAAAGGAACTAAAGTCAGACTGCAAGCCATCCAACTTGTAAATCATTGTGAGATAATTCGTTAGCTGATGACATTTATTGTTTTATTGATGTTAGGCATCTGAGGAGAGAGATGGGGTAATTGCTTACTGACATTGTTCTGCTGTTTTTTCTTATGCAAAAGTATCACTTTAATACATTCCTAGCCAGTGGAAAGTAAGATTGTATGTCTAATTGGAGTATACATTAAATATGCTACAGGGTGTGAGAAACAGGCATATGTGAACATCAAAGTATGTAAGAAATAGCATTTAAGCCTTGTCTTTTACTAAAACTGATTAATTACCATACCCTATAACATCTGTCTTTAAAGCTGAGGAAAGAATATTACATACTTTATTGCCATCACAACAAACATGTACTCTTTTTCAACAGCACCAATAAATTGAAAATTGGAAAGCATCTGATAAGCTTTTGTTAAGCTTTGATGCAACTTTATTAAACATCCATCAACTGCATACCTGAGAAATATCAGTTCCCTCTCTTTCACCATAAAATACTATCTAGTGTGTTTTTCAAAGATTCATTCAACTGTTAGCAGAATGTGTTTTTAAATAAATTTCATGAACTTATCCAAATATCTGTGTCTCATCTGTATGTAAAATAGATTGTCAGCAAATGTATTAGTCATAAAAGTTTCCTCCAGGCTCTTTCTTTTTCTAATTGACAGTTTGCTTGTATAACAACTCTTGTATTTTTGTTTAATCCTCTTAACTTTTAACTAGCTAAGTGTAATAATTTCAATAAGTATCTGTCATAAAAAGACAAAGACTTTGTCAGGTATGGAACCTGTCCTTTCCTATTCTGCATTTTGTTTGTTTTGTATGCATTAACATTTTCCAAAGTTTGCAGTCTCTTGTCATTGTATTAAGTTCATTCATTCATTTTCTGATTACCTGTCTAATCAAGTGAAAGACTGGAGGGGTGTTGGAGCCCATTTCTCTACACAGTGTACAGAAAATAGTGAAATTCATCACCGATAGGGTGCCAATCCATCAAAGAATATGTACTCATACACTCACTCAACACACACATGCGCGCACACACAAACACACAATTTCACATGCATATTTACATGCACACAGACACACATTCACATGCAAATTTACACACACACAAACACATACTCTCGTGCATACACATACTCATATACACACACACACACACACACATGCACTATGTTTTATTTAAAAAGTCCAAATCGGAAATCGACATGAGTGCAGCTTTGTTTAACCAACTGTTGACAATGACTTCATTCTATTTTTTGCAATAGCAGCCTAACAGGCTAACTCAGATTTAACTCTCTGATAACTCTCTGTCTCTCTGTATACCTTATTCTGCTTGAAATGTTACGGATCATTCTAGTACTGTACTGTTTTGCCACATTTTCATTTATGTTTAAAACACAGTGATGTACCTTTGCAACCAAAATAAATGTTGAAATATCACAGTATTGCGCATTGCATTGTCATCATTTTCTTTTTCTTTCTTTTACCTGGAGGAGCCAGGGGAAAAGCTGGGGGTAGTGATCTATTTTCTCATGACCACTGAGTTTCAGTTGACCTGTCCAAGTCTGACGACTGGTGCTGCACTTAGACTACTAGTCTACTTCTAACGAATGGCTTAGGGTTGCCTTGCCTTACTCAGTCACTCTAATTTAAAACAACAAACAGTGTCAGGCAGCTGCTCTCAGTGACTTGTCCATGTCCAGTTGACTCTCTCTGATTGCTGGCTGAAACACGTTGCTGTCTTGCCGAACTTACCATAAAGATAATAAAAAAAAAACCCCACAAACAGTACTACAGCCACACCTCTGGAGCTCTCAGCCAAAAACCGACAAGCTGGAAGTCTGCTCACGAAGCTGATGTCATATTGCATGCCCCTGCACATGATGAGATCAGCAGAAAGTTTGCAAAAATAAATAAATAAATAAAATAAAACAAAAATGGGAAACTCGGGAATTTAGGGGGCCACTTGGGAAATTGTGGCACCCCATTATTTGGATCTCAAAACTGGTAAATGCAGAGGAATTCAGTACAGTTGAGAGATATGATGCTAAGTGATTCCACAATGAGGACAACTAGTGTGTGCCAGAAACTGCTTGTACCTCTTATAAACTAGACTAGCTAACTTTTAACTAAAATGATATTTGGTTCCTTCAGACAAGTATGTAATGGCATGGGTAAATGTCAGCTGTCTGTGAAATAAATGTATTTCCAGTTGAAGTTGTCAAGGCTAAACAATGAAATTTCAACTGCAAATATATTTATCCATAGCTCACTTTACTATGTTTTCCAGAATAATACTCTTATATTGAAGTCATGGTAAAACACATTTGTCTGTAATTTATTACAACATTGTCTAGCTTCAAGAAGAATATTGTTAATAATTCTGACACGGGCTGTATCCTTACTCATAGGTATAGATTAGGCTAACGATCACTGGGACCTTTATAAGCCTAGCCATGCAACCCAAATGTATCCCATGGCTATTTTGCCTTAGAGGTTGTTTTAATGGGGTGTATGTTACAGTTCCTGGGACCCATAGAAAGCCATCAGGGATATATGTGTCAGCCCAGGGGTGAATTTCTGATTTCCCACCCACTGGTCTAAGCTACATTTCAATAGGGTTAGGGAAGGCCTCTTATTCACATGGATGGGAAGCCTATTCCAGAGCATGGGAATTCTCTGAGATACATACCCGTTTCTCCAACATGTCCTATTTAAATCAAAAGCAAAGTTTAAATCCTTGGATCTAGTAGTTCTGATGCTGTTCATTTTGTAGATATGCAAAAGGACCATCGGGGCAGGATCCAAGGGATGCCTTGTATAACAGTCATAAATCTTGTTCCAGCAGTCTGTAGGAAACAAGAATATAGGGATAGGACTTTGAGGTGATCTGCAGAAGGCATTTTGTTTATGCCCTGTATTCCTTTTGAGGAACCTCTGTGGATTTTCTAGCTGTTGCATTTGCCTGGTCAGGCACATAATGAAGCGAGAGTAATACTGAATGATGGTCTGATGATGGTTGAGTATAGTGGCATGATGACTTCTCTGGACCTAGATGCCATGCCCTTACCTATAAACTGAGTGACACAGAATTATTTTCTTGCTTTGTTAGACTTATGTTGGTCAAAAGCCAGGTTACTATCTACATGAGTCCCCAAATGCTACTGTGCCAACTTTTATAATTGTTTTAGTAATGAGGTAGTTTCCCCGGATGGCCAACTTCCCAAAAGATATTATTATGCATTTCTTGGCACGGAGTCTTAAGCTGTGGCATTGGCACCAGTTATTTGTCTGTTAGACCTTCCTGTATAATGTTAGTATCTTGGGGCTGTCTGTGATTGCTCCCCCACTTGCAATCATCTGCATACTTGGTAAGCCACAGGTCCTTGACATTGGCCTTGACTTCCAAGAAATAGATGCCAAAGAGGAGTGGATCTAGCACAGAAACCTGAGAGAATTTCACTGGGGACTAGCCTCTTTGTGGAGGTGGTCTTTTCAGTCCTAGCCTACTGGGTCTTATCTGTGAACCAGCTGGTTATCCAGCAGGCTACAATGGGGTTTTATGTTTAATTCCATTAGTTTGTTTACAAAGTCTGAGTTAGGTAAGGTATCAAATGTCTTAGCTAGGTCAATGTAGGCAGTATGCATCACTTTGCCCTCATCCATTGCCTTGATGACCTTCTCAAAGAAGTCCACCAGATTCAGTCGGTATTGTATGACTTTGAAGAAACCATAATGGGCTAGATCCAGTGTCTGAAGGTTTTTTATGTCATTATTAATCAGTCCCATTATAATTCTTTCCATTTCTTTGCAAATGAGACTAGTCAGACTAATGGGCCAGTAATTCCTGGGATCCATTGAAGGCCTGCGCTTGTTCAGAGAGATTAGCTCTGAGGTCCTCTGTTCGAATGGCATGAAGCCTGTGAGTAGACTATGGTTGAATAGTGATTCCAGTGGCCCTGACAGGTTACATTTCAGGCTATTTATGAGGCATCCTGGGATATTATTGAGGCCCATTGAAGCTGTATTCTTGGTGTTAGAGAGCACCTTTATGACCTACTTCCTACTGATAGTTGGAGGGTTATGTTATATGGTATTTCCTGGGGGGTAAAGTTGGTGCTGATTTTGTCAACCAGATGATTTGTTATTTCTCCTTGTTCCATGAATATGAATTTACATACAGTTCGGCACAATGTTGTGTGCTGCCTTTGAGGTTTCAAACATAGCTGAAGAAGGCCTTATGGTTGTCCTTGACCTGGGATGCTATCTTTATCTCAGGGTTTGCTTTGTCTGACTTAATTAGCCCTCTTAGTTGTCTGTTTATTTGATGAGAAAATATTTATAATTTTTGCTGTTACACTCCCTCATTTTAGGTATGAATTTTTTCTTCTGTTGTACAACCTGTTTAATTTTTGATTCCACCAAGGTTGCTTGCTTTTTAAGATAGTTTTGGGCTTACTTCTGGTAGGCTCATTTATCTCTGTACAATCATTGACATGGCTGTACAGAGTTGTCTGTGAATAATTCCACATAGTCTGCTAGGTTATCTGGATTTGGACAGGCCTGAAATGTTGACAGTTTATTGCTTAAAAAAAAGTAGTTTGCCTTGGAGTAGTTTGTAACAGTAACGGGGTTTAATGGGGATACAGAACTGATTTTTATTTTGAAGGGGAGTGCTTTGTTGTCTAAGCTTACCATGGAGGACATGACATTGGTGGTGGTGGGGGGGGTACAGTGTTCTCTCATGTTTACAAGTAACAGGTCCAATATTTTGTACCTTTGGTAGGTCATCTAGTCCGGGGTATTTGTGTTTACAAAATCCAGGAATTTCTGCATCTGTTTTAGCCAGCCTAGAAAGAACAGGTATAAAATATTCATGGAAAAGGAATGTGGATTATTAGCCATGTTCTCCCATGCTGACAAATATTATATCCCCAAGAATGACACCAGAAACTAAGCCAATTATTATTGTCAATCATCATCTATTCATATTGTGGCATCATCCTAGGTGAAGGCAGAATGCTGCTCAGTGCTAGGCGCATACCAGCCTTTGACACACAGTCCAACAGCTCCATAATTTCTCTCTTCATACAGTCTAGGGAGGAATGTCTCGGGTCATTTACACCTACATGGACTATGACTGAATCCAGGGGTGTATCTAGGATTTTCAAATTTGTACTCACAGTTCTCAAACTGCTACCTCCCCCTCCCCAGCCAAGCTACGGCCATTCTCGTAATTCACGGTTCGCTCTTTTAGTGTAGAATAGGCATTCACTGTAATGCCTCTTCAGTAATTTAATATAGATTCACTCAAACTCAGTTCCTTGAATTGAAAATGAACCTGAAAGTCAGTTTTTTTGAAAAATGCAGCATGGTAGTTGGGGTAGAGGATTCATGCTTTTGTTTTCTGTAACTAAGGTACAGGTTTTGAGTTTTAGCAAATTACTAACCACCTGCTACCCCTATTCACACACACACCCCTACCTACCTCTTAGTGCAAGAAATATGGACAAAGCCTAAAATAAACAGGGACAGATATTAAATAATGCTCTCGTGAACTAAAGTTGCTCGAATAACAGGATCTGTGCTAGTATGAGAAAGTTGCTAGAATAACAGGATTTGTGCTGGTATGAATTTTTCTAAAGGACATGAAGTCTGAAACTCAAATGTCTGTCATTATTTAGCAACTTCAGCCTTCAGTGATTTTCTAGAAAATCACAAAATTTATGAGGAACAGACAAAAAATATAGGGGAAACATCTGGACATTCTGCAAAATTTGGACAGTTGAGAGGTATGCTACCTATCTCACTCACACACACACACACACACACACACACACACACACACACACACACACACACACACACACACACACACACACACACACCTCTCAACCTCTTAGAGCAACAAACCCATACATAAAACTGAGGCAAAGGCCCAAAAATACGGACTTTTTTTTTTAAATATTGCTCTTATAAACTTAGAAAGATAATAGAATAGTAGTAGGTCTTGCATTAGTATGAATTTTCTGAAAGGTATGAAATCTAAAACTCAAATGTTTGCCATTATTTTCTAACTTAAATCTTTAATGAATTGCCACTACATTGCCAGAAAACTGCAATTTTATGAAAAACGGACCAAAAATGTGATGCAAAAATATAAAATTGTCAGACAATACAGCTGGGAACCTGTCAAAGAAGGGACATCATTTTAATATGAGCACTGTTAACTTGAGCAGCTGACAAAATTAGAGAATCTACATGCATTTCTGAAATAAAAGTAATGTATAACTCTTATCATTACAGTTATTTATAATTGTAAACCCTCCATGTTTTCTTCCAAAAATTGCTATTCTGCGGAGGGATTATTAGGGGGGAAGAGCAACATTTTGAGCCAAAATTGGGGACAGTTGAGAGGTTTGGATATTCCTAATTCTATAAAGCGATTTATTTGCACATACCTCTCAACCTCTTAATGAGGAAATCTGGACAAGGCCAAATATATTGGGGAAACATACAAACAGTACTAAAAATTCATCTTGTATAAACTTAAGAGTTGATACAATAACAGGTCTTGCTTTAGCATACATTTTTCTGAAGATTATGACGTCTGAAACTTAACGTTGGTCATTATTTAATGACTTCATTCCTAAATGATTTGCCAGAAAAGTTTTATTTTGCATTTTACAGCATGAACACCAATAAATATCTGCTAAACAAAGCAATGCAGTCTCACAATGAAACTAGACTTAGCATTAAAACTTCTCTGCCCTTAAAACTCACATTCATTGAAACCCACGTTCAAAGAAAATACATTTTGCCAGTGGCAGATAAAGATTAACTTTGGGCTGTTTTCAAATCATAGGCCCCTTGCACATGAAACATACACGTGCTCTTTGATACATCTTCCTGGTTGTATTAAATTATATTCCTTGTACAATACACTATAGTTGTTAGAGAGCATTTTAAATTTATTGTTTTGAACATTTTTCCAGTAAACAATGAAACAAAATGCATGCACCAATGACAAAACAGCCCAGTTCAGAACATTTCCATCATAAAAGTCTACTCAAACATCTACAGTCCACCAGTAAATATGCACAATCTCTGAAGTAAAAGTCATCTAAATAATTCCACATTAAAGAAATCTGTAACTAATGAAGAGGCTGCTGCTAGCAAACAACTTTATATTTCATAGTTTCATCTACAAATAAAGTGCCTGTTGCCCTTGAGGAATAAATTGCCTATGTTGCATTAAAAAATATGATACGCTAGTAATATTGCAATAGGGAATGTATGGCAAACTGATAACAGGTTCATAGTTACTACTAGATATCTTCGCCAAAAAGGACTACAGCATCCACCCCCCTTTACAACACAGTACAGTATCAGCAATGCATCTACCTACTGTGGAAGAAGAACCCACAGCCTTCTGCATCAAAAGCAAGTACACTACCTGTTGTGCTATTAACAGTACAAGCAGACAGCATAAGCAGCACTAAACTTTAGTTCCCCTGTAGCTCTCAGCTACTTGTAAAATGTACTTGACATTCAGCTGCATCTCTGAACTTTGCAGCACAAGAAATCTGGAAAAAGCCAACATTTATTGGGGGTTGGACAAAAGCCCAAAAACCAAGGACACATTTTAAACATTGCTTGTATAATTTTGGAAAGTTGCTAGAATAAAATGCTGTGTTACCACCATGCATGTCTTGAACCCAGAACCATATGCACTACAGTCAGTGCAACATACCACTATGCTAAATCAGCAGTTTGAAAAATAGGAAGACTGAAACTTAATGGCTATCATTTAGATAGTTCTCAGCCTCTTAGCACAAAAAACCTGGACAAAAAAAAGCCAATAATGAGGGAATACAAATTCAGTTCTCACTTCACACCTTAGCACAAAAAACCTGGACAAACAACAAAAACAATAATGGGGGAAATACAACTTCAGTTCTCACTTCTCACCATAGCTCACAACTGTTAGAAAAACAAATCTGAACAAAGTTCAGAAATAGTGGTGGTTAGGGACTTTAGGCTCCCTGAAACAAAGGTACAGGGTTTGAGCCAGAACACCTATAGCCAGCAGGTGTATTATGTGGGGGGCCATTCACACACACCTGATAAGCTGTTCACCCGATTGCCTTCATGATCACCACAACGATAATCCATTTGTGATTGCCTTGCCCTTCCATAACGACCCGATTACCTTCACGATCAACACAATGATAATCCATTCGCGATTGCCTTGCCCTTCCACTCACTACAACCAACAATGATTATGCGGCTGCCTCCACCATAATCCAATACATTCATTCAAGCTATGCACATTTCCCGCTCGCAGTCAGCCAGCCAGCCAGACATGACGTGATGATGTGAGCTCAATTCAGACTGGTTGGTATGTAGCCGTGAAATCTAACTTAAAGGAGCCAACGCGGTTTAAAAAAGAAAAATCTGTATTTTTTTTAATTAAAAAAGCTACCCCCTCTTCTAAAGATGTTGTACTGAAATCAGTACAGTGCGTATGCCTCCCGATGTCCCTGACTGAATCATACTGGTACCTGTGGTGCAGTGACTTAGTGTGTGTGTGTAACATGGCAGATCTTGACCACTAATCATTATTTTCTCCTTGTTCAGCTAGTAAGTACGGCATCTATATGTCATATAATGGAGTCCCCTATGACTAGACTCCTGGGTAGTGTATTGGCTTGTTTTCTGGGCTTGGTAGTTGCGGCTCCATTGGGTGTAACTGCATGTGCAGTGATAGGTGGTGTTACTGCGGAGTGTTTTTGAACTTGCTGAGCATAACATTTGCAAGTTGAATGTCTGGGAGGTATTTGGGGTTTGAGAACATTGCATTTAAGTGCTATAGCATAAGAAGGTCTATGTGTGGGGGTGAGTACTATGTATGGTGGGGTTCAGCATGTGTACATCTGACAACTATTTTGTTATTTTGACTGCTTGTATGTGAGAGTTTTGCCTCCAGAGACATTGTGTATATACATCTCTCACATACTGTGTTTGTTTCTTTAAGGATTAAATGGTCGTCAGTGAACATGTGTTACATTGTCTTAAGATACCCATATCCACCAAAATTGCAATGGGCAAAATGGTAAAGTGCATAACCATGATGTCAGGTCCTTTATTGGGTGAGATACAAGGGTGTGGTGCAGGAGGAGTTAATAGTAAGCTGACTAAGGGTGCTTTTAGGGCTAGAGATTAGACTAGGCCACCTACTACTAAATTCAAGGGGCACTGCTCCTGAACATGCAAACTAGCTGTTCTGTGCTACCCATGTGCAAATAGTTGCCCTACGTACACTGAGTAACTGGCATAGTTTCAGAGGTAGTTTCATAGGGAAAATTCGG
Source organism: Protopterus annectens (assembly GCF_019279795.1). Taxonomy (NCBI): domain Eukaryota; kingdom Metazoa; phylum Chordata; order Ceratodontiformes; family Protopteridae; genus Protopterus; species Protopterus annectens. Next base: position 850,960,333 of record NC_056748.1, on the reverse strand, counting down.
TTTCTAGGTATCTGCATCTACGCAGGGCACTATTAACGTACCTGCATCTATGCAGGGCACTATTAACGTACCTGCATCTATGCAGGGCACTACTACCTGCCTTTGCATGATGTGTAGTGGCATGCAAATGTACTGAATTTATACAGGCACTTAAACACAGGAAAACTGGCTTGTTAGCCCTTTGGGCAATAAAAGTCTATACTTTTAGATGTCTTGAAAGTGTAATTTATGCTACCACAAAATTAATTTAACAAACTAGGTGGATGCCATAATGTTCTCATGTTTTTCCTGTCTCTCCCAAATCTTCTTCAGATTGTCTTCTGCTTTTCTGCACATGTTCCCAAACCACTACAATCCGTTTACTTTGACCTTCTCTGCAATTGGGGCTACTTTGACTTCTGCTCTGATGTCCTCATTCCTTCATCTGCCCCACAGTGTGCATCCTACCACCCACCCGAGTCACTTCATCTCCATCACCTCTAGCTTCCTCAGTTGCTCTGACTTTACTGCCCAGGTTTCCGTTCCATACAGTAGTACTAGGTACAACATTTTAGTTTTCACCTTCTTTGGTATTCTTCTTTCATACACTACCCCTGACACTCTGTGCCAGTTGACTGCAGCCCCTATGATTCTAACATTGACTGTTAACATGTTCCACTATTTTCCCTTCTATCTGAATTCTCAGCTTCTTCCAATTTTCCCCATTTGCTGCCATTACAACAGTTTTATCTGTACTTAGCTTTATCCCATATGCCTTCAGTTTTGTGTCTATTCCCTTATACTTTGCTGAAGTTCTTGCTCACAGTATGCCTCTAATGCCACAATGTACATACAGCAACTTTGTTGATCTGTCCTTTTCAACCTGCTTGCTAATGTAGCCCATTAACAGTATGAACAACAGTGGGCTCAGAGCTGAACTCTGATGCACACCCACTCCCACTGGAAACCCCTGTGTGAGACCAAACACTATTCATGCTTGAATCTTTGGGTCATTGTACATAGCCGGCACTAATTCTACCAATGTTTCTGGGACTCTGACCCACTGCAGGATTGCCCAAATCAGCTTTCTTTGGACCTTGTGATATGCTTTTTCCAACCAGTTGGACTCTTTCCTCAACTCTAGCTTCTTCTCAAATATCTGTCTCACTGCAAACATTGGTTTGGTTGTGCTGCATCCTGATCTAAATCTGAACTGCTCACCTCCCATCTAACTATCTACTACTCTGCATATTCCTTTATCAATCACCCTCTCCAGAACTTTCATGCAGTGGCAGGATTTTGATACCTCTGCATTGCCAACAGTTGTAGATGTCCCCTTTGTTCTTGTGCACTGGCAGTAGTGTACTTATTCTTCAATAATCTGGGATATGCCTTTCTCTCCATACTGCTACGAGTACCCTCAGGAGCCATTTCATCCCTATCCTACCCAGCATCTTGATCTTATCTGCTGTGGCCGCATCTGAGCTTGCTGCTTTCACAACTTCATTTTCCTTAATGTTGTTCTTACTTCTTCTTGGGTGGGCTCCTCCTCTTCCTTCATTGTTGGCTTGGTCCAGCAAAGAGATGGGTGAATTGTGTGTGAGAGAAGACCAGTGGCAGTCAGGCATGACTTTTGAAGGAGGCGGGAGAGTGGCATTGAATTGAGAGAGATGGCAGCAGTTGACATGACACCCCAACCCCATGTAGTAAAAGGGGACTGATAATGATGTTGATTACTTTGCTTTTTCTTGGATGACACTTGATGTAAGGAAATTGCTTCAGATATACAGGCATGGTTGCCGAGCATTGCTGAGCTCTGCAGGAATCAGCCAACAGCAGCGCAAACATGTCAAGTTTATACAGGCACTTAAAACACAGGAAACCTGCTTCCATGCCCACTGGGTAATAAAAGGACTACACTTTTAGATTTCTTGAGAATGCATGCTAGCACAAAACAACTTTAACAAACTAGCTAGACAAGGTGATTTTATGTCAGTCAGCCAACAGCAAGACAGTATGAGCAAAGATAGTAATTTCAGCTTTAAATGCAGATAAATGCACAAATAAAACAAGAAATCAGCATTTGATCACTTCTGTGACCACTTCACAGCTTCTATATTTGCAATTTTTTAATACAAGTACTTGGCTTTTGCTTGACTGGCAGGTGATACAAAGAAATCACTTCAGTCGCACAGGTTAGAACACCAAGTGAGATGTGCAAATATGCCGAATTGATATACTTTAGCTATACTGGAGACTGTGTTAAATCACTTTTCACATTATATTTAAGGTGTTTTAGATGCCACTTATGTCTAGAATACCTAAAACATTGTCAAAATAAGTATAACATAACACACAACCCCATTACATGAAACATCAACACATGAGCTGAAAAAAATCTTAATATGAGCATGTACAAAGGTCAAATTGTCGAGTCGTAAGCTGTTCTAGGAAACAGCTGTGTTTCATTTGTGTGTAGCCCACCAGTGTTTATAAGGAAACTAGAAAATATTTCTTGCCATAAAATCTCAGAGCATTTGTCATTTATTGAGCTTTCTGTATGACATGACTGCTCAAAGATGGACTGTACATCAAAAACAGGGACAGGGCAGCCAAAACAGTTTAAGAACTGAAAGTTACAATATGTGAAAAGGTTTTTGTACTTTAGCACCAAATACACTTTCAAAACAGACTTAAGTTTTTTTATTTATTTATTTTCTTTCAAAGAACTGGTGTCAGAATGTCTTAATAATTAGCCTGTTAACTGTAAGGATTATTATTATTATTATCATCATCATCATCTTCCCACTGAATCTCAGCTCTCCTCCACTGACCACCTTAGCCATTTGTTCTCCTTTGTCTACCAGGAATGAGGGTCTGGTTAATCAGGAGAGAATATCATACTGTGGACAGACAGATTTAAGCCCAGTCTCTCTGATGTGATTACAAGTTCACACTGGGAGATGCGGAACTGTGAGATGAATAAACTCACCTCCATGGAGATGTCTCTACCTTGGGGGCCAACCTTCCAGCCATGTGCAGTGGCTACTGCAAATCCACACTCCATTTCTGCTATAGTACATCACCTCCTCTGCAATCCTGCTCCCATCTCGACCTTAGGTACCTTCTGCCATTCTCTCCCAGAAACACCATCAATATGTCAGCTACAGTCCTCTCTGGCATGCAACCTCCATTCCTCTTCAGAGACAGAGAGAGAGGTGGGGAGGTGCTGCACGTTCATTCTTTTCCCTCCCAATGTCCTTTTCATTCTTCCTCTCCCTTCATAAGCTCTTCCATTGCTAAATGAAACCTGGTTGCTTGAATCATACACAGGGCTCCTTTCCTCTACCCCATGGAGCTGGGAACCATAAAGCAATGAAAACAGGTTAGACATTATTATGTCAATATGGAAAGCTACTAAAATGTAGAACATTTTTATGCAAGGAAAGTGGAATCATCAACTTTGAAGCAGTGTTATTCCATTAGTTGACTAAGTGTATTTTTTAGTTAAAAGATAGGTAATGATCCATTTTGCACAGTGTGCATATATCATGAACAAGAAGCCTACTAATGAGTGCTAGTCTATAAATGTGTATGCATCCACACAGTTATGCAGTTACATCTGTGTATAGAGACACACACACAAACAGATAAACAGTCTGCTGACTGCCATTATTTCACAAGCGGACCATCACATGTGCTGATAGCTGTCTGTGCCCTTTATTCATAATGATATGACGGTGATAATTTTCTGAGGATTCAGCCCTATATTTGGAATACTCCCCGAGTATTTTGCCATGCTGTTAAAAGAAAGTTTCGGGAAAAAAATGTGTTTTCCTTTGCAGCAGTACTGTTTTCCAAATGTAAATCTGTTTTGTGGCTGTGCACTTTGGTGATATACATTCAGTCCATGTTTGTAAGCATATGTACTTCAGCAGAGATTCCTGATTCATTGTGTGTGTTGTTTATTTTTCTCTGCAGCTCCACCTCATTTCTAATTCCCTCTAAGCTACCACCTCTCATTCTACAACCTTGACTGATGTTCATTTACATACAGCATAATTCAAATGCTAGTTACTATACTGAAACATCAGCTAACATTTTAGTTGCATGTCTTACAGTTGTTTTGCTCAGTGCTGCTTTTTATTCCCCAGAGTGGGACTACAGTGTCTCTCTGATACCATCTGACTCCAGGGAACAGTATTTTCTTTGTGTAATACATTATATAAATCTGCTGTTTTACTACAACTTGTTTATGTAACTTTTAATTTTCTGGGTTATAATGTAACACTTTTATAAATTTATTCACAGTCATGCATTCAGTACAATACTGCAACTGCTAACGGAGATGTAATAAACACAGTAAGGCCTGCTATATGTATTAATTACATTCTCAGTTAATATTCACATTGATACTATAGAAGAATCTTCCAAATGTCTAGAGTTCAGCAACAGAGAACATCAGCAGGTGCTGTTGCAGTTTTCACTGCCTAATACCTTTTCTTCTGTTTCACGAATTATTGCGCTATGGTTTAATATTTACTAGCTGTTGTCACTAATACTAATGTCCCAGGCTAAACATGACTTCCACAGATATCATTGGGACACTGGTTGTGTTGCTGAGTTTGCTTTACTACCTTTTTCATATATAGCTTGCTGTTTTTCAGTACATTCAGCATGGGGGACTTGTATGCTTTCCTCGGTTAGATTTTGTGGCTGATAGTCCAGTCATTTGTCAGCCTATACATACATAATCTGATACTTACTTGAAGACTGTTAGCTTTCTCAGGCTTGCTCCCTTCCATGACATTCATTCAGTTCATACAATGCGCCACATTTCTAAGCCACAGGAAGCAGCTAAGCATCTAATCTTGTCATTGGGAGTGGTTACACGTGTGTATTTTTTGTACTGATGGCCTACAGCTATGTAGCCTAGCACACTCATGGTTAAGACTGCCTGCAGGCAGCTTCACAATGGGTTGACTATGTTGGACCCTTCCCCACTCATTTCTGTTTGGCAATTTCCAAAAAACCACCCTGCCTCCTGCCATAAGACACCACAAACCTGGTCTCCATCAGGGATGATCATGCCCATGTATGCGTCCCCAAGTATGTGCATACCCTCGCCTACCTCAGAGAGGTGAGGGGGTTGTGTTCCTTTACTCCTGTCTCATCCCCACCTAGCTTGTGCAGTACTGGGGCCACTAACTGAATCCCAGTTACCTGTGTCATAGTCAGGGCTCCGACCCTCTGTATCACAGAACTGCTTTAGTCTTGCTCTACATTTGTGAAGTTGGAATGTTTTATTTCTTTGTTTTCTTGTGAAGTAACTAGGACAGACGGAGCCTTCTGGACTCTCTTTAGTCACAAGGGAGTCAAAAAGGCATTATAAACAACAGAAATGCAGTCATAATTCAAGTAATACTATGTCAGCATATCACTGAATCCAAAATGATCTAAAGTGAACCAGAAAAAAAAGCATCCTGTAGTGTGTATACTATAAAGTGATTTTCTAAATCATTTGTTCTGGTGAGGGTCACAGTGGTAGAAATCAGAGCAGGGTTGATCAGATTTACATATTTCCCAATGAGTTCCCAGCTCATTCTTTTGGATCCTTAGGAACTGCTAAGCAAACTTAGGGGATATAATCCCTCTGGCATGTCCTCCAAATGAGCCGTGCCTTGTACGTTGTCCATAGGAAGCACCCAGGATGGTATCCTTATTAAGTACCTAAACCACTTTAGCCGACTTCTCTCAAGCAGATGGAACATGGTCACTACCTAAAGCTCGTGATCTACATTTGGATAAGGCATGAGAGCATTATCCTATATCTCAGTTGTTACTTCACCACCACATCCTGTTACAATACTTGCAATACTGTCAGCATTGCTTTCGTCTGCTGTTCAGTCTCCTAGTCCTCTGTACCTTCACTTGTAAACAAGATCCCCAAGTTTTTTATATTTATTTTGTGTCACATACAGATAACCAGCAGAGGATCCCACTACCTATTCTCAATTTCCAGGTTCACCTACTCCTCCTGACCTCCTCCAGTATAACTTTGATTAAGGGTTATGACCAGTGACAAGAACAAGGGCTTCCTAGGTCTGTGTCATATTGCTTTTTTAAGATTGTTTTCCCAGTGAGTGCACAATAACATCTTATGGGTGGGATGTACAATGGGTGGACCAAATGAAACTCAACTCGAACTGCCCTTTACTTCCTCAAGGAGCTGACATTGGCAAACCACCTCACCCACCCTCAGAAAATACTGCATGTGTTTCCCTGACCTCTGCCAGGGAAATCTAACTAGTTTATATTCCCCATACATGCACCCCTCCTTCCCCAAGACAGGCGCATCCGTCCTCCCTGTTAGTGCCTCAGACACTTGAGTTGCTAATCAAACCTGGGGTCACTTGGACCATTGTCAGAGATTTATATCTCTACGCCAAAGTGATATCAGCATAACCCGCCAAGATTCATGGCTTTCTGGAATTTATTTATTTATGGTTTGTTAACCAGGTAAGTGAATTGGTCCAAAGACATTTTTTTACCCACAACCTAGACCACTAGGACAATGGTAGTTACAAACAAAAAATAGATGACATATAAAAAAGTATTACATAAGGTTCATTGCAAACAACAGCAGGCAGTTATATCAATATTACATCATTACAGTAAAATATAAGCTGCAAAAAAAAAAATTACAGATTATCAGGATCACCTATTCTCTAGGGAAGATCAGCAGAAAATATTTTAGTAAAGTTGTTACCAAGTAGATCTACATGACTTAGGGTATTTGACGCAATACCCCATTTGGGTATTGTTGACAAACTTAAGAGGTTAGGTACAAACCTTGCATCCACTGGCATCCACTTAGTTTTCTGCAAGTAAAAACAGTGACATTGCAATTATAGTCCAGATGTATAAATCTTAAGTCTCTCTTGTATGTAACAACTGTGTTGTTTTAAAAATGGAGTGCTATAATAGGCAAAACATAGTGAAGTCTTGGTAGCAGTACATTAATTGCAATTGCCTATCTAGCGTCTAAGGATAAAGGATGAGATTTTATGTATGCACTTTCAATTAAGGACTTTACTAATTTGTAGTTCTATGCGTTTGGTAAAGGCCAATGTCTGGACCAGAGTAATTCCCAGATACTTCTGAGTGATGGTATAAGGTGCAGAGTATTATCTGGATCCTTCATTCACAATGATGTTGTAATAAATAGCTTTCTCTGTGTTCCAACCAGCCTGTTTAATTTGTTAGCATTAATAACGTTTTTTTTTTTTTTTTTTTTTACTTACCCACTTCTAAACAGTATAAAAATCATTGTGTAAATCTGTGTAAAGCCGCTTAGGATCATACCTCTCAACCTCTTGAAGCAATAAATCTGGACAAAGCCATAAATAAGAGAGAGACAAAGGCCCAAAAATAGGTACAATGTTTAAATATTAAGCTTACAGGTTTAGAAAGTTGATAGAATAACAAATTTTATATTAGCATGGATTTTCTGAAGGGTATGATGTTTGAAACTCAAATGTCATTATTTTCTAACTTCAGTCTTTAATGATTTGCCACTAATTTGCCAGAAAAACACAATTTCATGAAAAATGGGCCAAAAATATGAGGCAAAAATCTGGACATTCTGTGAAAATCTGTACAGTTGAGAGGTATGCTTAGCATTTTAACTGATACAACCTGATGGCAGAAAATAAATTAAAAGCTTTTATAGTTTTCTTTTACTTGAAATCGAAATCTAAAAATACTGTCATAGCAGTATATAGTAAGCAGTTGCGTGTATTCCTTGTTTAGTACCACATTTTACATTTCACCATATAGAAGTTTATTTTATTTATTTTTATTTCTTACATTCGGTCACATAAGTTACAATCAGAGACATAATTAGTGGTGCCAGTCAGGTGACCTGATAGTTCTTGAATGGTTCTTCTAAATGTGTTTGCCATCATGACTGAAAAGACGCTTTATGAGGAAACCGTGAGAATAAAAGACTCTGAGACCTGCGGGAAGATTAAAAAAGAAAAAGAAAACATTTTTTGTAGAGTAGTACATAACAGTTTTCAGCCACTTTTCCAATCAATCTGTTGATCCCAGCCAGTGTTGAGACCATGAGGCAAGTTTTTTTTTTTTTTTTTTTTTTTTTTTTTTTTAACTCTAGTAAGAAAGTTTCAAATAGGTCTTGCCACAACACATTTTATACACAGAAAGTTATCTAAAGTTAAGTCACTGCTAACATTCAGCGTTCCAGGCGTATAATGACTGGAACAAACAAATTACATTAGAAAGTTTTACACTAAAATAATTTATTCTGCTGTTGGGAAATGTACCACCTAACGGGGTACACTCCCAACTGTATACCAACTTCAGCAGTACATTTTCCAATTAATTGTTCATCATGTATCTGGAAGTTTCTCTTTCTAAAACCTCCTCAGCAGATGAAATTTGCCTCCTTTCCTCATCCCATTGCATGGTGTAGGGGAACAGTTGGACTTCAGCTCCTCAGTGTCTCCTATTAAGGTCTGCAGTTATGTAAATAAATCTGTGAATTTATGTGACCTGGGAGGCTGTTGAATTTTTTTTTTTTTTTTGTAAACAGGGGATGAGGTTTGTGTTTTAAAGTAAATAATCTATTTAAAATGTATACATTATTTGGTTATTTAAGGACAATTCAGCCTTTTGTTATTTCTCTACAAGAGACACATTTAGGGGAACAAGAACATGTTGCGGTGTTAAGGGGCTATTGATCCTGAGGAGTAGCTTGTACTTTTCATGGTGCAAGATACAGAGGGAGTGATGGTATAAATTTCCAACCAGTGCTCTCTAGCATTAGAAGATATCCCAGTGGATGTATCGGGGTGCTATGTGGGAATTAGTGGCTATACTGGTGCAATTCATAATAAAGTATATATATAGTTAAAATGTTAATTTACCCATTCCCTTGAACTATACCGAAAGAGTTTATAGAAATTATGAGGGAAAGGATTGCTTTTCCTGAATGCATAACAGTGTATAAGAGAGAATGGAATGTTGCTATGAATGTATTCAAGATTTGAAGTGGACTTTGGACAAGTCATGCACCACATTGGGGATGATATGAGGTTTATTTATGTTAAGATGGTGAGTCTAACTTCTGGTTTTTGATATCCATTCTCAGACCACATTGTATACTTTTTTATTTAAATAGATATAAAGCAAGATTAGAACTGATAAGGCATACATTTTTACTAAATTAAAGTGATAAGGACTCATCCATTTGAAGTCTCAGAAACATTGGGAACATTCATTTACTTTATATAACAAGGACCAATGACAAGTATGAACAGTGCGTGGACTCACAGAGGGCTTCTCAGGGGGAGTGGCTATGCATCATGGTTCAGCTCTGAACCTATTCCTGCTCACACTGATGATGGATTACATTAGCAAACAGGATAGAGGGGACAGCTCAACAAAGCTGCTGTATGCAGACAATGTAGCATTACAGGCAGACTCTGAACAAGAACTTCTGCAAATGATAGGGCCGGGGAATGGAATACAAAACTGAAGGCAAATGGGATGAAACTGACTACAGATAAGATAGTTGCAATGGCAGCAAAAAGGGGAAATCAGAAGAAGATGAACATTGAGATAGAAGAGAAATAGTAGAACAGATTTAGAACTTCAAGTATCTAGATGGATGGTTGAGAAGGGATGTCTGAATAAGGTTAAAGCTAAAAACAGAGCGGGTCCAGCCAACTGGTGTAGATTGTCAAGAGCAGTGTCCAACAGAAGAATGCGAAAGAAGCTGAAAAGTAAGTTGTGTAAAACAGTGGTCTGACCAGTACTATAGTAGGTACAGAAGCCTGGGCAGTGAAGGCAGAGCAGATAAGAAAGCTAGAGGTGATGGAGACAAAGTGCCTGAAGCAAGTGGTTTGATGCACACTTTGGGACAGATGATGAAGTGGGGGCATCAGCACAGAAACCAAAGTAGCTCCAGTTGAAGAAGAGAAGGTTAAAGAGAACAGATTATGGTAATTTAGGCACAGGTGCAGGAAAGCTGAAGACATTCTGGTAAAGAAGGTTCGGGACTGACAAGAAGAAGGCAAGAGGAGTTGAGGGCATCCAGCGAAGAGACAGGATTGATTGTGTGACAGAAGACCTGTGACTGTCAGGCATGGTTGTCGAAGGAAATGGGAGAGCAGCAATGAATTGAGAGAGATTGCAACAATTAATATGACACTCCAACCTGATGTAGAAAAATGGGAAAAAAAATACCCCCCCCCACATTTTGTGATAATGATGATATTATGGTATGGTATAAACAATTAAAGATTTCTTTGCTCTCAATTTATTCAGATGGCTTATTTAAGTTTTTGGATCAATTTGGTATGCTGTCAATTTGCAAATTGAATACAATGAAAACAAGGTAAATAACAGTGGATTTTAGCCCCACTTAGATACTGAAGAAGAGGAACGATTTATGTAGGTGTCAGATGTCACATTACGTATAACTGAATCGAGCATTTGCTTTTTGGGATTTACTTGCCGTGTTGTTTTAATTAATTGAACTTCACTGTTTTCACTGAAATTAGTATTTACTTAGAAAACTAACTTACATTTACTTGCTGTGCTGACGTCACCTTCAGGGTGACACTTTGGTTGTTATAATGAATATATGATCTATTCCATGGAAAGGGACTGTGACTTGGCATGGGTAACCAAATATCTAATTCAGGAATACCCCAAAACAATTGGTGCTGTCTGAAAATGTGTTGTGTGCTAGACAGGAATTACCTACCTCCATTACCACAGCCACATCACAATGATGTGCATCTGAATTTACATATTTGTCTTGTATTTCACGCATACTGTCAGAGCATCTTAACGTGATCTTTCCACAGCCCCCCATTCCCAGGGGTCTAATTACTCCCTCCTCCCCACTGGTCACCCCCCTTTTTTGTATACAACTTGATCCATCACTGGTCTGTGTTGAGAAGACGCTATGACAAGTCAGTCCGAGCAGTTATTTGTATGAACTGTAAATGTTTTGTGTGAAAAGTAGCTTTGAAACTATTGCAATGCATCAGAAGAAAAAAAAAAAAGTGTATCTTAGCAAATTATGATCAGTATTTTCAAATGTACATTTAAGATCTAAATAAATGTTCTGGTAAGTACATCTTTTCCCATATTATGATAGATTTATAAGTCAGTTTTTATAAGGGAGTGATGGTACTGCATTTGGGTATTAAGCCACACTGTATGTCAATCAGTATTCCAAGATTTGCTCATATACCATTTTTTCAAAGATTTTTGTCAGCTGACAAACATTTGCTATAGGTGTATATTTATTAGTCAAGGTGGGATGAGATACTTTAGACAGGACAATTAAAAAAGAATACTTAAAACTAGGTGGGACAATCTTAGCTATAAGGATGAGGTTGAAAATGTGACAGTGAGTGGTCCATCTAGAATAAACTGGCCAACATCCAGCAGCCCAGGATGCAGGTAATGAATGTAAATCGCCTAGTAAATTTTCAATTGAGTTTTTGGACATGGTTTTAAATGGAAAGGGTGGGTATTTAGATACTGGTGCATGGAGACAGATATTGTGGGAGATCTGTATTAAATACCTTATTTTGCAGTGTGGGTGGAGAATTAATATGATTCATTTAAGTTGTTCAGAATGTATGACTATTTAACCAACGAACAACTGCAGGACCCAAATTGCTACACCACAAAATGAAACAATGAAGCCAGTAAAAACTTCTATTTCTCTTCTCTAGCGCCTCGGCCACACTCAGCCTTCAAGGAGTAACACACCAAATATTGAAACAGTTTATATAACACCAGCTACAATCAATAAATCATTAATCAAACAATTAAGCAATCAAGTACTTAAAAATTAAAGAAATACAATACATTGCAAAACCATTTCAGACAACACTTCAACAACAGTCTGTATTCAGACCTTTAGGTAACAAAGTGTCGTATTTTAAAATAAAAATAGTTTCTTTCTTTAAAAGCACATTCTTTACCCTATTTATATCAGACTCACTTATAAAAATTTGTTCTAAAATAGTTGCCTTTAAACTATCACACTTTCCCCCATGATGTTCATAAAAATGTTGAGCTAAGGGGCTCTCTAATTTATTTGCTCTAATGTCCCTCAAATGCTCCAACAATCTTATCTTAAACATTCTCTTAGTTTGACCAATATAAAACTTATTACATCCACACTTAATGGCATAAATAACACTCTCAGTTCTACAATTATATGACCCGTTGGGTCTAAAACCAATATTGTTTATATGTGAAAAAAAATTAAATTATATATGGACAGCCACTGCATTTCCCACATGATGACATTCCTATAGCAGCAATATGGTAATACAATTTAACTTCAGGTTTACAAAATCTGGTATGTACCACCATATCTTTGATGTTTCTACCCCTCTTGTAAAAAAAAAATATTTTTTTCTCAGTTAAACTACTAAGCTCAACAAAATTTTTTAAAAATTCCCAAAAATGTGTTATATGTTTTTTAATACTATCACTACAAATATTATAAGAGGAAACTATAAATAAATTATCAGCATTTTTATGATTAACAACATAACTATTACACCTTTTCTTCTGTAATGATCTATTATTTTATCTATTATTAAGTATCTTTTGAATATCTAATTCTATTAATTTGGTATCATAGTGTCTTCTTTCAAACATGGTCCTAGTACACTGTATTTCTTTCATAAATACATTATCTTCATTACATAATCGAGAAATTCTCAAAGATTCGCCATACGGCAAAGCTTCAATAATATGTTTTGGGTGACAACTGGTACCCATTAAAAACTGATTAGGCAAGTCAAATTTCCTATGGATACTTGTACTAATATATTGTCCAACAGTACCCTGTACATTAATATCCAAAAAAGAGACTGTTTGTCCGTATTGTAGACCATCAAAAGATATATCAAACCTATTAAGTTGAATCTCTTGTACAAAATTTAATACCAAGTGCATACCCTCTTCGCATAAAAAAATCAAATCATCAATATATCTAAAATAAAATTTCACATATTTTTTAACAAAATAATTAGTGTAGATACATTCTTGTTCAACCAATCCCATAAAAATAGTCGCATACATGGGTGCAAATGGAGCACCCATGGCTGTACCTTGTATTTGATGAAAAATTTGATTATCAAAATAAAAATAATTATTTTCCAAACAAAATTTCACTAAATCTAAAATATAATATGTAAGAGGATAGTCACCCATTCGTTATGTAATGCCTCTAATCCAAACACGTTTAATATTTGTATAAAGACTCTTCACATCCAATGTTATCCAATACATGTTGCCTTTCCATATAACATCTTTTAATTTATTTAAAAAAATCAAAAGAGTCCTGTATATAAGAGGGGAGCTTCTGAGCTTCCTTTAATAATACCTGATGTAAAATAACCCCCAAATTATGCAAAAAATATTTACTGGCAGAAACTATAGGTCTACCTGGTGGATTCCTAATATTTTTATGAATCTTGGGTAGGCAATAAAAATAAGCTGGACCAGTGTCTACAGTTACCAGCTTATTTTTAACATCAGTCTCAGACCAGTAGTCCAATCTTAGGCCCTTCTGTATTAAAGATATACAATTATTTTAAGCTTGTTCAACAGCATCGTCACTTACTATACAATATACTGTTTCATCCCCTAATAGATCTAAACACATTTTCATATATTGTGTATAATGCATAATTATTATTTTATTCCCCTTATCAGAGGGTTTAACTACCAATTCTTTCTGTTTGGAACATTTTTTTAAATCCAGCCATTCACTTTTAGATAAATTATAATCAACCTGTTTCCAATTAAAATTTTTAAATAATAAATCAACCTCAAATTCAACCATTGCTTGAAATCTTTTGATGCCTTCATGCGAAAAAGGAGGCATTAATTGCCACTCCAGAAGTATCTATAGCGCAATAAGCATTCAAATCACTTGTACAAGATACAAAAGAATCACATGTATCCATATCCAATACATTTTCATCAGTGCTATAAGTATCATCTAAAACAGTTTCAGCAACAACATCACATGAAGACAAATACTCAAAATTGTACCATAAATGCAATTTTCTCACAAATTTAAACAACTCTATTTTACATTCATATAATTTGGGCAAAACAGTTGGTACAAATTTTAATCCATGGTTTAATACAGTAATAATACTGTCATTAACTTGGCAACCAGATAAATTAACCACATTATTAGAATCAAGACATATATCAGTACCATTTTGTCCTTTTATTATCGCGCCACTGACGTTGCGGTCCTCCTCTGTGTTGTTCCTGTTCAGCGTAGCTTCTTTTCTGTTGCCTACCATAGTCTCTGTGTTGACGAAAATTGTCAAGGAAATAACTACCATTCACCGGAGATGGTAATGGTGGAAAGTCATTATTAACTTCGTTCTCACTATAACATCTATCATGGACACTGGCAGGCATGTCTACACTATTCGTACTAACAGTTCTATCTCTCGCCCAACCAGACTCATTATGGAAATGAGCCATCGAACGTGACCGCTGATAGGGCCCCCAGAAAAAAGCAGTACCTTTTTCAAACTCTCGAAGATCCCTCCGAATCTTATGCATCTTTTGATCAAGTACCTTCTTTTCTTGCATATTCAATTTGTCCGGAATATCACGTAAACAGGACTCAAATCTAATTCTATCTAGTGAAGACATTAAGTTCGTACACACCATATTAATGTCTTTCTTAATATTAGACAGTTTAATAATGTCTCTCTCAATTAAGATGTTAATCCATTCTTTAGAGCAAAGGTGTGCCGCGTTCTCCCACCTCTGCTGGAACACCTGGTCAACAGTGCAGGTAACATTAAAAGGTTCAGAAGGGAATTTAACAGCTCTCAGTCCTCGTGGGATGATATCCAAATCCAAATACCTTTGTAAACTAGTGTAATTGTAAAATGTAGACATTTCCTTGTTCATTAAATTACTAAGCTTCGAAATTAAGGTTTTTACCTCTACCAAGTAGTCCATGGAAGGTTTCCCAATATTAGCAAATGGATTACTCATACGTTTGTTACGTGTTTCTGCTAAAAAAACGCTCCCATACTGGTACACCCGAACTGTTGTCACTGCCTGTATTCCTTTCAGAACGGTCACAATCACGTTCCGAATTAGCACTAAGAAAACCATCAATAGTCCATTGAGAGGTACCTTTTACTGGCTTTGTTGTTTCATTTTGTATGACTATTTACTCTGCACTTTGGAAAATAGCTTATTTGTGCTGATTTGTTTAATAATTTGCCAAAATATTCTGGTGTTACCAAATTGCTATTACTGATTATGCCTAAGGAAAGCTGCCCTTGTAGCATCAATAGCAATTCATGTTTCTCTCTTAAGGTTAAGCAATATCACATACTTTGTTGGATTGAAAGGGCTGGCTTTCAACATGGGCCAGATTTGAGATCTTATAGGTTCATAGGTAGGTACTAGGCTATTGGCCCTGGCTTTCAACATGGGCCAGATTTTATATCTTATAGGTTCATAGGTAGGTACTAGGCTATTGGCCCTACGGCCTATATAAGCCTAGCCAAATGGTACCCTGGCTTTTGCCACCCAAGAAAATTATTTTCCTGTGCCCCTGTCAAGCAGAGCCGCAGAAGTGATCCCCGGGGTGAATTTCCTATCTCCCATCCAATCATCAAGATTTTTCTTGAAGAGTGCTAATAAGAAGCTTTGTTTGATATAGATAGGTAGTTTGTTCCAGAGTATGGGAAGTCTCCGGGACAGGAAATCTCTCTCTCCAGCATGTTCTGTTTATTGTGGTGGCAAGGTTTAGGCCCCTAGAGCATGTAGCTCGGAGGGACTGGGATGTCTAAGTGGAGCATGTCCAACAGCTCTGGGTTTGACATAGCTTTGTATGTTAGGCAGATATCGCCTCCGAGTAGGCGATATGTGACAGAGTAAAGCTGGAGTTGAGACGGTCTGCGTAGGGCACCTGTTTGAGGCTGGTAATCCTCTTTGTGAGGTATTTCTGTGGCCTTTCCAGTTGTTGTAGATGACTTGCAAGGTACATACCAAAAGCAGTGTTGTACTCTATAATGGGTCTAATGAGTGATGAGTAGAGGGGAACAATGACCTCTTTTTTCCTGGATGAGAAACCTTTTGTGATAAGGTGTGCCACTTAGAAGGATTTCCCAACTACTGTGGCGATGTGATTATCAATGGAGAGACTACTGTCCACCTGTGTCCCAAGGTCTCTTATCACACTTTCAGTGTTAAGTAGACTACCACCTACATGGGTACAGAGTTTTTACCAAAAGGGATGACAATGCACTTTTTGGCATTGAGCTTGAGGCCATGGCTTTGATACCAGGCATCTGTCTCAGTGAGGCCCTTTTGTAGGATGTTCACATCATTAGGAATTTTGATTATGGGTCCCAGTTTGCAGTCATCTGTGAACTTTGTTAGCCAAAGACCTTCTGTTTTAGCCTGTACTTCAGAGAAGTAGATACCAAACAGGAGAGGACCTAAGACTGAACCCTGTGGTACTCCACTTGTCACTGATCTGAAATTGGACTTAGAGTCTGCTACTTTCACAGTATGGGTTCTGTCAGGGAGCCAGTTAGCAACCCATCTTGTGACATAGGGACTTATACCTAGTTTAGTGAGTTTATCTATAATTCCAGAGTGGGTGGTGGTGTTGAAAGCCTTGGTGAGATCTAGATAGGCTGTGTGAACCACCTTACCCTCATCTATGGCTTTGGTGACCACTTCAAAGAAGTCTATCAGGCTTAAGAGACATGATCTGCCTTTTACAAACCCGAACTGAGTAGGGTCCAGAGTTGTGAGATTACCAATGTCATTGTTTATAAGTTCCATGGTGATATGTTCCATAGCCTTGCAGACCAGGCTCGTCAGGCTAATGGGGTGGTAGTTCCCGGGGTCCATGGTGGCTCCCCCTTTGTGGAGTGGGATAACTGTTGCTGTGTGCCATTCAGTGGGCACAAAGCCTGAGGTAAGGCTATGATTGAACATGGTACTTAGGTGGGGTGCCAGTTCATTCTGTAGTTCATGTAGAACGCAGCCTGGGATGTTGTCAGATCCCATGGATGCTGTGTTCTTGGCTTTGGAGAGTGTGTTTTTTACCTATGCAGCCGTGATTACAGGAACTTTGCATTCTTCCGGTATAGAGATGGGCCCTTTAGGGGATGGGAGAGGGGTAAAGTTAGCACTGAACCTCTCTGCCAGGCTGTTGGCAATATCAGTTGGTTCTGTATATTTAGTGCCATTGTGCTGTAACTCGGAGCAGATCTGAGTGTTGCCATTGAGATTGTTGACATAGCTATAGAATGCTTTGCGGTTGTCTTTACAATCAGTGGCGATTTTGTTTTCGTAACTAGCTTTGGAGGATTTTATGAGGGATCTCAGCTTCTTACTGAGGCTGACCATGGAGTTCCTCCAATCATAAGATTTTACTCTTTTTTGCAACAGTTTCTTTCTTCTGTTGTAGAGTTTGTTTATAGCAGGGGACCACCAGATTGGCTTCCTTTAATTTTGGAGGATGCATCTTGGTTCTGTTAGGGATTGCACGATCCATGCACTCATGTAAGTGCTTATAAAGTGCAATTGTATAGGATTCAGCAGTCGTACCTCTATTGTCCTTCAGCATGGGGTGTCGTGAAGTTTGCCACTTCTGTCTTAAGAACGTGAAGTTGGCTTTGGAAACATTTTTTACAGTGGTTTCCCTAATGGGGGGTGGGGGTCAGATGTGGATGTCTAGGGTGATTTGCTTGTGGTCGGATCTGACCAACGAGGAGCTGATCTCTGGTGTGGAACACTGGTTGCCCATGTTGGTAATGACCAGGTCTAGGATATTGCTGCCCCTGGTGGGGGTGTGGATAAGCTGATCCAAGGCGTTGGAATTTATGAATTCCAGAAAACGTTGAGCACAAGAGTTGGTACATGAGTAGTTTTCCCAGTTAATGGTGGGATAGTTGAAATCACCCATTATTAGGGTGTTAGGTTGTACCCTAATATTTTCCAGTGTATCAAGAAATGAGGAGTTGGAATTCTGGGGCATGGTGGGGGATCTCTAGCAAGCTACAATTTAGATTGTGGTCTTGCCCAGAGTTAGTTGCACTTGGATAATCTCGGCTGCATTATGCTGAGCAACTAGCCTGGAGGTGTGGCTATCCTTAATGAATATAGATACGCCTCTGCCTTTAGTGTTTTCCAGGTTAGGTGGCCAAAATCTGTCCTACATTTTTTGCTTATTTAAGCCACAGTATGCTTTGTCTGGTTATCTCAGCCTAAGATGGATAAGAATACCATAAACTGGCAAAACATACATGTATGTACCTAACATACAAAGCTATGTCAAACCCAGAGCTGTTGAACGTGCTCCACTTAAAGAAATCCCAATCCCTCCCAGCTACACGCTCTAGGGACCTAAACCTTGTCACCACAATAAACAGAACATACTGGAGGGATAGATTTCTGTCCCAGAGACTTCCCATACTCTGAAACAAACTACCTATCTATATCAAACAAAGCTCCTCATTAACACTCTTCAAGAAAAATCTTGATAATTAGATGGGAAATAGGAAATACACCCCGGGGATCACGTCTGTGTCTCTGCTCAACAGGGGCACAGGAAAATAATTTTCTTGGGTGGTGAAAGCCAGGGTACATTTTTGGCTAGGCTTATATAGGCCCTAGGGCCAATAGCCTAGTACCTACCTATGAACCTATGAAAAGAAGATTACAAAATGTTAATAGAGATAATGTGGGCTTATCTGTAGTACATACTCAGGACAACTCGCATCTGATTTAATTCACTTAACAGTGCATTCCACCAGAGATACTCCTGGTAAGAATACTTTAGAAGAAAGGTTTTGATGTTTTTAGTGTCCACATAGTAAGAACTGGGTAACTGTCACTTATTGCAGAGGGCAGGAATGCTTGTTTCAAGTATGGCAATAACTGAACCCTTTCCTGTCTTTCTGTTAGGTCAGGCTCCAGCATTTGCCGGCTGGATCAAATTGCTTAGTTGTGGGAATCTATTGAGAGCAGACTTATGTGGACCATCACAGATGATGTTTAGGTCACCAGATATAATCAGCTTGTTATTCTTAGAGTCTGGTAGCCTTGCTTTTAGTGTGTTGTGGGTGAAATTTGGAGAACATATGGAGGGATGTAAATATTTGCAAGTAATAGTTTAGTATATCTGCCTACAAAAATTTATGTATATGTATCAAGTTAGGACGATCATCTTCTGCAATATTACTTTTAATGATGAAAGTTTGGTTAAGGTTTGCATTTTTTTAAAGCTAGAGTGTCTTCTGTGTGGAGGTATGCATGAATGGGCATGCCTTCGTTGAAGGTTGTGCGTCAGGGCTGGTAACTCGGCACATAAAAATCCACTACCAAACATTAGCGGACCGGAGTTCTGCTGTGGTGACCCCTAACCGGGATAAGCCAAAAGACACAACAACCACTGTTAAAACATCCTTCCTGCTCTTATTATTAGTGGTAGTGTTGCTGTATGCAGGGTGATATCCAATTGCCCTATTTAATCTAGGGTTGACTAATTGTTACTTTAGTGCTGTTATTTGCTATCCCAAGACTCTAGTAATAATTTATTGCTAGCAGTACCAGTGCTCATATGGGCTATAAATTATTTTGGCCTAGGATGATAGTTGTTTGGATTATTGGGTGCTATATACTTCAGTCTGGGATGAAAAAAACTCAAAGCTTCCATTCCAAAAATAAAACCTGCTGTATAAAGGATCCAGCAAGCCAATTTTATATGTTTCTTTTCTAAGAACTACCAGCTAATAAAATTATACAGGCTGTTTAGAGCACCAAATATAAAACAAATATGCCTTAATGGACATCACACATACAATGTATATCCTCCCAGTATGACAACCAAAGATATCAATATATTATTCTACTAATTTTAAACAGGTTAAATTGCACACTGTAGTGGTTATTAAAGGAGTCATACAAAACAAGAAACATTGTAATGAAACTCTATTAATTTTAAACAGCTTAATCACTCACAGTAGCTGTTCATAAAGCAGTCATACAGAACAAGAAACATTTCAATTAACATGTAATTACAGACAAATCTAATTTGTCTAGCTACTTTAGAGCTTATGTGAAAACTGCCAATTAATCAATTAAATGAGAATGCAGTCATACAATATTCAGCAAACAAATATGAGCAAGAGAAAATTAAGTGCATAGCAACATTTCAAAGGCCGAGCCTACAGAAAGCAACAAGGAGCAGACACTAGGTGGTTCTAAAGAGTGGGGAGAAGTAACCAATGCTGAGAGCAAAACACTAACGTTGTAAAGAGTACAGAATTTGATAATGTCAGCAGGCATATCAGATACTAACCATTCATGCTGAGCTAGTTACTAAGGTATGTATATCTTTAATCATTTTACCTGCAAGGACTTTTCATCAGCCCACTAAGGACACACTAGGGATATTGGAGCCTCTGTGTCGGTCTTGCAAATCCTGAACCAGTTCCTTGACACTATGTTACAATGTGTGGAGTATGGAGGAGCACATCTAGGGCCCAAGGACACCAGAAAAGAGAAGAGAACTAGCAACATGCAGGCATTTCTGACACAGCCAATTTCCCTGAGATCCTGGGAGCCATAGATTGCACATGTTGCCATCAAGACCTCATCTGGTCCATGGGGCCTTCAATACAACAAGAGATAGGGTTCCATTTCCAAAACTGCCAGGTGGTCTGTAATCTCCAGTGGAATTATTTATAAAAAGTGTCTATACACCACTCAGACAGTTCATATGATTGACACACGACTGACCTATATTAAAGGTACCTGCAAGGGAATGTTAACAGGATCATCTGTTAGGTAGGTGCATGAGCATGCTTGGCAGAAAAGTCTATACATACAGGTACTATGCAAGCAGAAAGAAGGTCACATAATATATGGCATTTTTTGCCTGTTGTAATAGTGCTGGATGTGCCCTAGATCCCTGCTTGATATCTCCAATAATCAATGCCCAGCCGATGCAGGAAACTGCCTATAATGCAGCCCACATGGAAACATGAAATATAATGGGAGTGTGTGTATTCAGCCTACTAAAGAGGCTTTTCCAAAGCCTAGATACCTTATGAGAGGTTCTGCAATACAGTCAAGACAACTCCAGCAATATTTTTGTTGTGTGTGTTATGTTTCACAACATGGCATTGTGCAGACAGCTAGAGCAGCAGGTGACCATCTTGGTAGGGCCTTCCATACCAGTCATAGCAGTAGTATAAGGCCAGGATGGAGAGTCAGGGAAGGACATGCGGTAGCAGTACCACAGCCAAGGTAGAGGTGAGCACAGTACAGGCAAAGAGGTAGGTGACATCTAGTCCATAATTATAGGCCATGACCCACACAATATGGAATAAAATGATGCATGTGTCTGATAGACTTGGGCTTTGTATGGCAATGCATGGACTGAACATGCTGTGCATCAGATTTCACCATGTCCACAAAAGTACAGTAGGAGAAAGTCATTATCACTTGCAGACATAGGTGGCACAGTGATAGAGGAGTGCAATACTAGGATATGGGATTGGGTCATGGGAGATGAATTCAGCAGCCATATATTCCAGGAAGCTCCATAATAATGATTTTTGTTTGAGCTTTATTACAACATTCAACTTGGACACCTGTAATATTGTTGATATCATTAAAAATAACTGGAAATTTTTGAAATATGACCAAACTGTAGGACAGAGAGTAGGTACATTACCAAAGATAGTTTATAAAAAGGATAGGTCATTTAAAAATATTTTGGAGACAGCTGCTCATATCAGTAGTGTTCACAATCATAGAAGTAGAGGGAATTTTAAATGTAGGATGTGCACATTTTGTCCATACATTTTGGAAACAGGTGATTGTTATAAGTTAAATGGTACCTCTATATATATTAACAGGCATTATAATTGTTGGAGTCTCAATGTAGTATACGTGGCAAAGTGTCAGCATTTTTCTATATTTTATGTAGGTAAAACTAGTAGGTATTTTAAGAATAGAATTGCTGAACATTTACTGGACATCAGACATGGTAGAATGACCAATGCCTTATGCAGGCATATTAGTGAACATACTGATCATGAATTTAAATTTTTGGTAATCCAGCAAATGATTAAGGATTCCCAGGGAAGAAGTCTAGACATACACCTAGATATATGCGAGTTAAAATGGCAGTTGCATTTGAACGCAACTGAGTATCCAGGTATCAATGAGACCACTGCTATTACTTGTGTTTTAAAATTGAAAAATCTTTTAGGATAGGTTATGTATACAGATATACATTTTTATAATATATATATATATATATATATATATATATATATATATATATATATATATATATATATATATATATCTCATGTATTTGTTTCAAATACATTTTTAATGTAGTAATTAAGTTTTTAATGATGCCAATTAATTGTGGATGGTATAATTAATTAATTAGATAATTGTTTAAACGATTTATTTAAAGGCTGGGTGGGGTTGTATAGATTGTTCTGAGGAAGTCCCTATGAAGTGGGAAGAAAGTAAACTGTCATTAAAGGTTGTATGCTTCAGTTGCTGTGCTGTACTTTTTTTTGGTTATATATTCTAGGAAGTTGTTGAGAGTCAGGAATCACATCCTTCAGTGGTGGTGTCAAGCTGCCATGATGTAACTGTTGGTGGTGTCCACCATCTTGGTTTGTAGCATCAGGGCTTGATACAATCTATGACAGCAAAGGTGAAGAACTACAGGGCTATTTGTCTCCATCCTTGTGGGGTATACTGTATGTTGCTTTTGGTGAGCACACAGCTTCCCACTATTTTGTTATTGTAGGCATGGTCACCAGCCTCCCCCCATTTATGCATCTGATTTTCAGTTTCAGCTAGTGCAATATGTCCATCCTTATCTCAGTTGTGCCTTATTATAGATGTATATTACAGCCACAGTGCAGTGATATGTTGTGTAACACATGATCCATACATGTGCATCCGTGCACACTGGGGCTACCAGTTTATTTCAACCTACCAAAGTGAGGGGCAATGGCTGCTTCAGGCCCTGGGGAATGCATGGTTCCAGCGTAGTATGCCAGGGAGAACAGAATTTTCCTATTCTTCTTGCACAGGTGCT
This sequence comes from Protopterus annectens, assembly GCF_019279795.1. NCBI lineage: Eukaryota > Metazoa > Chordata > Ceratodontiformes > Protopteridae > Protopterus > Protopterus annectens. Next base: position 850,937,145 of record NC_056748.1, on the reverse strand, counting down.
TTAGGGAGCACCAGCCAGGCTGTTATGATGTTCCACTGTGGAAGGTGGATACCTGGAATGAACTTGCCAAGATTGTTGGTGATACCATTGCCATCACCATAATAACATGAGGCAGTGCCATTCTGACCTGCTTCATCAGTGGGAGACAGAGGTCCATGAAAGGGAGCCTGAAAGACAAGCATTTTTATCAAGGGGTGTGTTGTGTGTGTGTGTTTAAAAACACACATTTAAGAGTGCATATTTTATTTTCCCCAGCAGAGGAAGCATGGTATTTGAATAAAGTTAGCTGGTTCAGAAGGCAGGATCAACTTTCCTGGCAGTGGGGTGTGTGTATGATATCTGTGCCAGTCTATTGTACAGCTATGATTGCATTTGCAACCATCTGCAATCATTTTTTTACATTGTATCATATTTTTTCCTTGTTCAGCTGTGGAAGAGAAGGAAGTGAGGATGTGGCCATCTCGGGCTGTGCCAGCCAAAACCTCTGGCACTGGGTTGCCAGTGGTTGCAAGGTCTGCCTCATTATCTCCCTGCTGAAATTCACCCAGTAGCCTAATTTGTGTCCCCATATACACTTCTTGAAGTGGAGCAAAGTTTGTTATTTTGAGGGTGGACCAGAGAGACCTCCCACATCAGTTACGTAGACTAGTGTCTGCCGAGTTGCACTGGAACTGAATGCCTGCTTTGAAAATATGGACTACCCATTCTGGGTTTGTTGTCCTCTTGACCAATTTGACATACAGCTATGCCAGGGAACCACCCTTTCCCCCATACTGTGTGCCATTCCCAATTCCCTGTTCATTTGCCATCCTTTCCCATAACTACTTGTCTACACTCTGTGTGTGTCCATCTACTCTCTTTCACACCTTTTTGTGATATACATAGGCTCATAGCTTACCTGAAGTTAGAATCAAACTCTGTACCTTGTATCTTTAATGGTAAGGTCTTTTACCTCAAAGACACAAAGTACAGGGTCTGATTCTAACCTCAGGTAATTGGCTAGGCTTAAAATGGCCCTTCAGGGCAGTTAGCCTAGTATTCTTCTATGAGGCTATGTATATCTTGTCTATGAATCTTGTCCCTCTATCTGACATTGACTGACTTTAACAATTGGATTAGTTTCTGGCGTCATTCCAAGGGGATCCAGTACCCGACAGCCTGGGAAGACATGATCGACAGACCATGATGCTTTGGCAGAAATGGCCAGCATCTGTCTCTCCTGGGCTTCAGGCTTCTGACAAAGACTCTTGCCTCTCCCATATTGCCTTTTTCAGGCAATGCCATGAAGTCGAAACTGCCAACATGAAAATTTTATCTAAATGCAAAATTAGAGGTCATGCTGCTAAATGTTATGTTCATAGGTAGGTAACTAGGCTATCGGCCCTGGGGTCTATACAAGCCCAGCCAAAAAGGTACCCTGGATTTTGCCAGCCAAGAACATTATTTTCCTGTGCCACTGTCGAGCAGAGCCACAGAGGTGATCCCCAGGTGAATTTCCTATTTCCATCCAATCATCAAGATTTTTCTTGAAGAGTGCTAATGAGGAGCTCTGTTTGATATAGATAGGTAGTTTGTTCCAGAGTATAGGAAGTCTCTGGGACAGGAATCTTTCCCTCCAGCATGTTCTGTTTATTGTGGTGACAAGGTTTAGGTTCCTAGAGTGTGTAGCTCAGAGAGATTGGGATTTCTTTAAGTGGAGCATGTCCAACAGCCCTGGGTTTGACATAGCTTTGTATGTTAGGCAGAGATCGCCCCCGAGTAGGCAATATGCGATGGAGTAAAGGAGTCTAAATATGAAACTGCACTCATTGCAAGCATTCTTAACCCTGGAAGATGCTGACATTTATGCAGTCACAGTTCAAAGCTGTGGAGAGCATCCTAGCCATACCAGGTTACTCATCCCATCATACATTCAGACGCCAAACCGTGTGCAGCTAAGCAAAAGTAAGTGGAGTTTCAATATATATTAAAGACATACACACTTCCAGGCTGGTCAAGCAGTATGATGCACAGGAGACACTCCAAGTGCAGTTAATCATTGACAAGACCCCTATTCAAATCATAACTAGCAGCAGGCCCCCAACTTTGACACAAGATGCCCACTCCACCTATCTGGACCTCTTCAACTTTATCAAGATTCAACCCTTTACCCTGATCCTGGACGCCTTTAACTATGCAACCATAGACTGGAAAAAAAACTACTCATGCCAAAACACAAATGCCCAGAGATTCCTTAATTTCGTCAGTGGAAATGCCTTGGACCAGCTAGATGACACCCCCACAAGAGGTGATAATATCTTGGACTTGGTATTAACCAACATGAGTAACCACTGCAGCATCCATACAGTGTCATCCTCCCTGGTATGATCTGATCACAAAGTGGTAATTTTCAAAGTCACCACCCCCCCTGACCCCCACCTTGCTTGGGTCAAACATAAAAACTTCTCCATGGGAACTGGCACAAATGTCAAAACCTACACCAAAGTACTATACAAACATTTATATAGCTGCATGAAATCAGAATATCTGACAGGACAAAATCCTCCTCCCCAAGGAAGAGAAAATCAGTCTGGTGGACATCTGTAATAAATAAACTCTATAATAAAAGGAAAAAGATTGCTGTCCAGGACCAAGAAGGAGCAGGTGCCTAACTGGAAGCAATCTCTCCTTATCCTGAACAAACAAATAAGAGCACTAGTGAAATCCTCCAAAGCAAACTTCAAGTCCAAAGTGGCCACATCTACTAACGACAATCATTCTTCACATATGTCCGCAGTCTCAAAGGAAGCACTCAGATATTCTCAGAATTGGTGGTTGAGGACACCGCATACACAAATGCCATAGATATAGCCAACCTGCTGGCAGACAGGGTCAGTGAAAACTTCACCCCTCTGTCCTCCTTCAGTAAATCAGGACATCCCCAGCACCTGCTCCCCATCCCAGGCTGCATCCTACATGAACTCAGGCAGGAACTTGCAGCACCATTAGGCACACTTTTAAACCAAAACTTGAGTACTGGTGGCTTTGCCCTAGCTGAGTGGAGGACAGCTACAGTCATTGCTCTGCAAAAAGGTGGAGCATCCACTGATCCAGGAAATTATAGACCCATCAGCCTAACTAGCCTGATCTGCAAGGCTATGAAATGGATTATCATAGACCTCATTAACAAGGATATTGGCAACTTCCAAACAGTCAATCCCACACAGTTTGGTTTCATCAAGGGGAGATCATGCCTGTTAAATATGGTTGACTTCTTTGAGACAGGTCACCAAAGCAATGGATGAGGGGAAGACGGTGCACTCCGCCTACCTTACCATGGCCAAAGCCTTTTATACTATTCCCTACTCAGGTATAATAGTTAAATTCTCTTAACTAGGCATCAATCCATATGTTACCAGGTGGGTAGAAAACTGGCTCACTGATAAGAACCCACCTAGTCAAAATAGGGGAAGCCACCTCAAGCAGTAGACCTGTAATGAGCAGAGTACCCCAGGGATTGGTCTTGGGGCCTCTTGTTGTTTGGGATATACTTTTCTGAGGTGTAGGCCAAAACCAGTGGGTTATGGACGACCAGGTTTGCCGATGACTGCAACCTGGATGCCGTCATCAATTCCCTTAGTGATGTGGACATCCTCCAAGAGGGTCTCACCCAAACAAATGACTGGTGCCAGAAACATGGTCTCAAACTGAATGCCAAAAAATTCATCATCACCCCCCTTTGGGGAGAGTGATGTCCTCACAAATTATCACATTAATAACAAGGTCCTAAGCATGCAATCAGTAGTGAGGGACTTGGACACCCAGGTTGATAGCAAACTGACTTCTGACCACCATATTTCCTCCATTTTATGGAAAGCTTTCCACATGGCCCACCTTATTAGGAAGGGTATCTCATCCAGGGACAAGGAGGTATCCCTGTATTCTTCTCTTATAAGAGCGATTATTGATTACAACATCCCTTTTCGCATGTACCTCACAAAACACATGCAGCAGCTGGAGGGACCACAGAGGTTCCTCACCAGGAGAGTCCAGGGTCTCAAACATCTACCCTACACAGACAGGCTAAAAGCCCTGTCCCTCTACTCAGTCTCATACAGACTCCTCAGAGGTGACCTCTGTCTGGCATGCAAAGCAATCTTAGACCCTGCCTTGATGGGACTGCTGCATCCGCTAGTCAAACTCCACTCAAGTGACCCACACACATGACCTCAACCTGGTCTGTGATATCAATAGGACTTGCTGACAGGACAGATTTGTGTCCCAGAGACTCCCCCTTCTGTGGAACAGATCCCTCTCCACATCAAGCAGAGTACCTCATTAACCCTTTTTAAGCACAACCTGGATAACCAGATGGGGAGCAGATAATACACCCTGGGATTTCACCTGTATCCCTGCTGGACAGGGGCATCGGGTGCTGACTTGTCAGAACATGGGCTAATTTTTTGGCTAGGGTTTTAAGGGCCTCAGGGCCAATAGTCTAGTAACTTCCTATGATTTTATGCAAATGCACCAAAATATCTAGCTGTTATACTCAAAAAGTAGTAGTTGACCACCATCCTTTACCTCACTGTAACTGATGTCAGTTCTCTTGAAACGGTATTTATTTTACAGTGTCCTGCAAATGTCATTTTATATATATATATATATATATATATATATATATATATATATATATATATATATATAGCCTTTGTAAAGTCTACTTATGTACTGAACTGCCATATTGCTCAGGCTTGGCCATACTGTTTTTGTCATTTTTTTCTTTGTTGCAATATAGTTTTCTATTTGTCATCATGGCCTGAAACCTGGTTGAAAAGAGACCCTGGATCAGGCCACTTACCCATTTAACAAAATCAAATAAGTAAATAAGAGCAAACAATGATGTTCAGCATTTGCCTTGATTTTATGTACAAGCTGTATAACATAAGAAGATACTTTCTGCAGTATGATAATGTCACTTAATTACCATATAAATTGCTAGCATGCACAGGGACATTAGCCGAGTGAAAACTAACATGTAAATGATCCCCGCCCCGGCTAACAAAGTAAAATAAGAGGAAGTGTAGTATATCTAGGCTAGTGCTATTGTACTTCAGCATTTGGCAATCTGTCTGCTCATGGCCGAGCCATCATTACATGTGACCAGTACATTAGTGAATACTTTAAACCACACTCTTACTCGATTATAACTTACTGAATAATACGCTGTATAGACATAGTAGCAGAGATGTAGCAGTTACTTCCTTATTTCTTCAAGACTACATGTTTAAATTCTTGGACTCTTGCCTTTTATGTATAGCTTCTGGTATGGATCTTGCAGTGTTTCTGCTACTCTTCCCTGAAGCACTTGTATCTGGTCCAAGCCCTTAGAAAGGTGAAGTATTCAGAACTGAAATATAAACCACTGCCTGCTGGGTGTTAATAACTGTCAGTACAAAAGAATGGTAACTTCTTATTTCTTACTGATAACATCTTTGCCTATATCTATCTGTAGCAATCTATACACTTGTATGTATATGTGTGTGTGCATATTTTATACAAGTTGTATATTTAGTATTGTGTCTAGCTCATCTGTATCTATTCTGTATACCTGTACATTGACTACATAATGACTGAAGTTATGTACATCTCATTTTTGCAGGGCTGTCTAATGAGATTAAGTAACAGTAGGAATTTCACTCCTTCCCTACTGTTGTCTGATCTCAGAGTTTGCATATATAAGTGGGGGTGTGGGGAATGCAAGGGGGCTCATCTCTCTGCAAGAAATGTGGAAGAGGGAGAATTTGAGTTTCTTTGGAAGTTACTTATTTACATGATCAAAGCCACAGATAATCCAGTGTTGTCAGATGTGTCCTGATCTACTGAATGGAATACGGGTTGAATGCAATTGGTCAAAAGGTGCAGGTAATGTTTGCAACTTGGGAAGGATGTTGCCAAGTGTTGAAGATACCAGCTGCTTTTGTGTATACAAGGATAGATCTTGATCTTAGAGTTAGTATTTATTAGGAAGTGTCAAGGGAGTATAGGGGGCTTACTGCCAAGTAAAAAAATCACTTGCATTTGGAATTTTTAGTAGTCTTTTGTGTTTTGTGTGTGTGTTTTGATCTAATGTGTTCTGTTGTGTGAATGCATGTGAATGTCAGATGGAATGAGTTAGCATTCAGTGTTGTTTGATTATTTAAGTATTGACCAAGGTGTCTTTAAATATAGTATCACAGACTGATATAGATTTATCTAAAGGGACTTGGAAAGGCTGCATTGCTGCAGTGTCATTTTACTTGCTTACATTTTAGGCCATCTGAATTTTTTCTCATTTGTTAATGCTGCCTCTTTCCTTCTTACTAGGTTTTCTTAAGAGCTTTGTTACCAAAATGTATCAATATCTATAACATATAGGCTATCATGTCATAAAGGAGAGCTGCAACCACAGAGTGAAAAACATGCTTATTTCATCATGTCTTGATGTTTCCATATACTCCATATACTTTTTTTAATATTTTTAAATGCAATTCCAGAGTCTGCCCACAGAATCCGGCATCTTGATTTTTTAGTCTACCTCTTGGTATCCCACAATGCGGTGTTTGTCTTTAAAATATTGCATCATAGCCCTTAAGCTCCTGTCAATGCATTGACTTTACATGTGTTTTTACATATACCCTGCTTTATTTTAATCAATCAGGTTTAATTACTATTTCTTGCTTTTCAATTACTACTTAAAAAGACAAACGGGTATAATCACATATAACGGTATTCTTAGGGCATGTTGCTTCTTTTTAAAGTGGCCAATTTAAATTCTTTTGTAATGCCTGAGTTGTAGTCCTTAAACTCATCTCCCATCCCCTAAACACCTCCCCTTAGTATCTGTCAAAGTGGCAAAGGTAATTTGAGCTGTTTGCTGCTGTGATTGATAATGTACAGTAGGAGACAAAGTTCATGTACTGTTGCCTTGCACTATCCACCTACTTACAGTGGGACACTTATTTTTGCTGCACCACTGCCTCTTTCTGTCCTCAGATTTTGATCCTTACTACCTACTAATTGGTAATATATTGTTTGGCAAACCTTCTAACTTAATTTTTCAGGGATTTCTGAGAAAGCAAAATTCTTAAATAATTGTGTCACAATGACTCAAGCCTCATTGTCAGTTAGAAGGTTTTTTCCTCCCACTCCTGTGAAAGGAAATTTCTGCCTTCTTCCAATATTCAGAAACCCTATCCCCATGCCATAACTCATTAAAACCATTAGTGTTTATTTAGAGAATGAAAAAAGTGGCTGATTACCTCCTTAAGCCATTGAAAGGTTATATGGGACCTGGAGTATATCCTGGAACTCAAGGTGCAGAAGATATAGAAGCACATCATGAATGGGCTCATAGTAAGATACACAAATACACCATCACACACTAACACACACAGAAGCAAACGCACATACAGCATCACTGTCTCTGTCTCTCACACACACACACACACACACACACACACACACACACACACACACACACACACACACACACACACACACACACACAAAACATCACTCTCTCTCACACACACACAGCATCACTCTCACACACACACATGCACACACACCCACACAAATGCACATAAAACATCACTCTCTCTCTCTCTCACACACACACACACACACACACACACACACACACACACACACACACACACACAGCATCACTCTCTCACACATGCACGCACACACATACACACACGTACACAAAACATCACTCTCCCTCACACATGCATGCACGTGCACACACGTACAAAAAACATCACTTTCCCTCACACATGCATGCACACACACACACACACACACACACACACACACACACACGTACACAAAGCATCACTCTCCCTCACACATACATACACACACACACACACACACACAAAGCATCACTCTCCCTCACACATGCACGCACACACGTACACAAAGCATCACCACACACACACACACAAAGCATCACTCACACACACACATGCACGTACACACACACACACACACACACACAGCATCACTCTCCCTCACACACACACACGTACACAGCATCACTCTCCCTCACACACACACAAATCTATACAAAGCATCACACACACACGCGAATACCAATTTGTCTACGTCACATCTTTGGAATGCGAGAGAAAACCAAGTGTTCCTGCTGAAAAACCACATGGACACAGGGAAAAAGTGCAGTCACTGTGCAGAAGACACCACAGCCAAGAACCAAACAGGTGAACCGAGTGCTGTGTGGCAGTAACATTAACTGTTGCACCACTGGAACATCATAAGTACATAGTGCAAGGGGAAAATAAGTTAGGCCAGAAAACCAAATTTTGCTCTGAGGTTCATGTTAATTCTGAAGACCTTATTTTGAAATATCACTGTTAACTTTTAGTTTGCATTTTTATCATGTTTTGCTAGTCCCATTTTTCCATAATTTTACCTTACCTTAATTTGACAGGAGCCATCATGCTTTTGTAGTTTTCATCTGTGAAACACATATCTAGCTTTATTTTCCTTCGATTCCCACCATCTGTGTATCTGATAAATGTTGCATCATCTTTCCCTGTTCTCGGAGTAGATTTGTATGGCTGTTTTAGCTGCAGGCCATTAATGTCTTCCTACCACTATCTTCCATTTTGTTCTTGGCAGCACCTGCCTAAGGGAAGAAAGTGATGACTTGCTGTATTTTTTATGACTTCCTGTATTTTTGCAAGAATATGATTAGTGTGAACCTTGTAGAATTGTTAACACATTTTACAAAGTGATTATCTATGCACTTATTAAATCCTGTTCAGTTTCACACACATAGAATAGATATCTAAAATGTGATAATAACTGTTAACGTCTCTTGTGGCCATTTATTTTCTTTGTTGACTGCAGCTAATAGCAGTGGTACTATAACAGCCTGCTAAGTAGCACACCTATATTGAGGTGAGGTGGTGTCATATTTTCAGATATTTAGCTGTCAGGTGAGCCAGTGTACATTATTATTAATACTGACAGAAGAATAAAAAAGTATTATTGGCCATGTTTCACCTAAATTTGCTAATTCTCAATATATGTCGTGACCTTGGTCATGACTGAAAAGGTTTCAGGACCAGACAGACCTCTTACCCACTCAGTAAATGAAATAAATTATCTGATATGAAATATAAATACTTATATACCTGTATTTTTGTACTTGTTCTATGTGGGATCTTTAAATCCCACCCCAGACCCCCTGAAATTGGGTCATAGACACCAAGACTACAGGTAACAAATTTCAAAAGAGAAAATAAACAACAAAAAATAAGGACAATTAAGTGAGAGCATTCTCTTTATATTTTTTTTCCAGAAACCCATGGAACATAGCTGAAGATGTAAAAATGAAACAGACGAGCTGTCACAGATGGTGTCTGAGAACATCTGGTATACTAAAGTTCACATTTCAATATCCAGACACAACTTAGATTGCTGTCAAACACACACACACTGAAAAAAACATTTGGGATGGTTACAGTGTCTGCCATGCTGTACAGTATGACAACATCCAAGTATAGTGGTTGCTCATTTAGGAGTATCAGAGTTCTACCACATGAAATCAAATCACCAGTACAAGACCATGAACAGTATGATGAAGATGGCACTGAAGAAGAAATTTGAAAGGAACATCATCAGTGCAGAGGAGGATGACATGCTCATTATGCCCAGATACAAATGGCACTTTCTTGTAGAAACCTAAATACTATGACATGCCACGTGTGTACACAGAACAACATGATGAGATGCGATATACATAGGTATGTTGATAACTACATGCCCTGACTACCTGTGACATTAGCTGTTACCATCATGTAAATGATCAGAGATAAATTATTTAGTTTAGAGCTATAATTTGGACACCACAGAGATTGCACCCATCCAGGCTGTACCATCAGGCATGTGTTGCACTGCTCATAAATGGCATTCACATTTTTGAGGGCTTAATTTCTCCACGTCTTTTGTGTTTCTTATACTGTGATGGAATGGAGCTCATCCCTAAGTCAAAGTATGATTAAAGTTGAAGAAATTAGTATTGTTTAAGTCAAAGTATGATTAAAGCTTGTAAAATTACCATTATTGCAGTCTTTGATATTAGCCAAAAGTGCACTTTGCTAAACCTACAATGTGCCCAGAAATTACTCCTACAATTCATACACAATTACATGCATCAGTAACATGTCTAAATAAGACTATTTTTTTTATGAATTACTCTATTGGCACGGTCTGGGTATCCTGTTTCTACATTGCCCTCGTTTCTGCCTGCAAATTCTGGTATTTCATAACTTTGTATCTCTCTAAACATAAGACACTATAATCACTGGGTGTATCAATTTCAATGATCAGTGCTGCTTTTGTCTTCTTTTTGTGGACTACTATATCTGGTTTTCTCACATCTGTATTTTGAAATGGTAAAGGGTAATCATTCTGTATAATGCTTTGTGGCTCATGTTTCCAATGCTTCTCAGCTATTCCAATATTGTGATGTTAGCACAATCCCCAATGCAACAGTCTTGCCACATTATTATGGCTTTTGTATACAGGCCCTCTGTCATTATTGTATCACACCCATCAACAAAATGTGCAACTGTTTCCAGTTCTCTTTTACAGAACCTGTATTTGCCTTTCTCTCACATGTGCAATACATTTTGTAAAACAATGTGTATGTAGTCCACTATCATGGCCTGTCAATATTAACGTTTCATCTTTTGGTATAAATTCACCTCTCCTTAACCATTCCTGTTTCAAATCTTGATTGACACAAGGTTGTTCCCAGAATTTTCTAAAGTTTCAACTGTATTTATGCTTTTCCCACATTCCCTGCCAATTCAATTCACCTCTCCTTAACCATTCCTGTTTCAAATCTTGACTGACACAAGGTTGTTCCTGGACTTTTCTGAAGTTTCAAATATATTTATGCTTTTCCCACATTTCTTGCCTTCTCATCTGACCCTTCTCCTTATATTCTTTCTTTTGTTTTTTTTGCCTCATTCAGTTACTGCCTGATTTTTGTCTGCTTTTGGTTTGGTTTCCATTCCCACTTTCCTGTGCCTATGCTTCTGTAAAACTAAGCATGGAAATCATCATAGATTTATTCTCTATGTGTTTTAAAATGTTCACTATGTTTGGATTGGGTGAGGTCAGCACATATGTATGCAGTTCCATGATTGCAGATCTATACATGTAAATAATTTCAAGGAGACCCATTCCTCCTTCAGAACAAGGAATATATAATCTTGGTATATAATGAATTTTATGGTTTACCTTGAAAACAACGAACACGAACATGTCGAACGTTCGGAAAAGCGTGAAATGATGCCGCGGGATGAAGCGTCGGCTATTCTGAATGGCAGTTGACATGTTGAAGTCCGATGCCAACCAACCACATGCTGGACTTGCCCCCCCCCCCCCCTTGGGACCCATGGTAGCACTTGTTCCTGGGTCCAGAGCGGTAGGGAATTCCAGTGCATTTCAGTGCTGTATGTGTTATGAAGTTAAGTTCGATATTATGTGTTCGTGGGGTTGTATGTCACTGTTGAGTGTGTACTTTTTAGTGTTCGACAATGCGTTGGTCATTCATACATCGCACGACTATTTATAGGTAAACTGAATTTTATTTATCATTGATAAGCGTAAAGCATTTTCCTCGTTTTCCTGTCCATCAGATCCAATATCTTTTGGGTCCAATCACCCCAAAACTGTAAGCTACAACAGGAAGAGCAAATTGGTTTATAGCTTGGACATCATCCCTAGATGTCAGGGCTGTTTTCAGTAGTAATTTTAGCTTTCTAAAATATTCCTTACTGAGTATTGTTCGCATTTGTTCATGCTTTATTGTCAATCCTTCATCCGTTCCCAAATATTTATACACCCCCTCCTGCTCAAGTTTCTTTATATCACATTCCTGATCCAGACTGATATCTTGCTGGTGCTGCAGCTTTCCTGCTTTAAATGTTGCTTTTGTGCATTTATCAAGATCAAATTACATTCTTGTATCATCTGAGAATGTTTTAACCACTTCCATTTCTGCTGTGAGCTCATCTGATGAACTATACAGTTTTAAATCATCCACAGTCCTGTACATTTGAACTTCTTACTATTTTTTTCCTCTACCCAGTCAGCATCTTTGTTATGTTCCGCAGGGTATTCATAGATATTTCTCCTTTTTTGGTGGAGTTTCTATTATTTTTGCTTTGTTTTCCATTTCTCTATAAAATCTTTTTGGGTCATCAATGCTGCGGTAGCATTGTCGCCTCATAGCAAGACGTTGTCCCGTTCGATTCTCAGCTAAAGCGTTTTCTGTGTGGAGGCATATGTGAATGGGGCGTGCCTTCGTTGAAGGCTGTGCATCAGGGCTGGTAACCCGGTACGTAAAATTCCACTACCAATCATTAGCGGACCGGAGTTTCGCTGTGGCGACCCCTAACCGGGAAAAGCTGAAAGACACGAACAAATGAGTTACTTATTTTGTACTTTTTCCTTATATTTATCTGCATATCTTCTAGGTTTTTCTGACTGTGCTGCTATCTTTAGTTTATTATTTACAATAATGTATGATACCTTTTGGTCTGTTCCAATACTGCGCGTTGCTTTTTTCATGTCTATCATTCTATGTGTTTTTGTTGATCTGTTCCCTCTTCTATACTCTTCTAACAGTGAGACTTCTTGTCTTAATTGCTTTATAGTTTTCTCCGTTTGATACTTATATGATGGCATTTGATTTCTTCCCTTCCTTTCCCTTATTGCTCTATAATTTTGTGGTAAAACTTTATCAGTTATATTTTAGCTGCACAGTAATGTAGCCTATTTACTTCTGTTATATCACATGAACTACTGTTAATAGTTGTGATTACTGAATTCATTTGTTTTACTGGACTTCTAGTATTTTGGGTCTACTGACTTTCTGCAATCTACTTCTTTCATCAGTCTAATATGTCTATCCATCTCTATTAAATCAAGCAACTCTTCCCTTAGATCATTTTCTTCTAAAGTGAGGGCACATTCTTTATGCTGTGTTTCCTGTGGGCATTCTACAGAATGTAAAAATCAATGTGCTGCAAATCACATCCCTTAAGGCGAAATAACATACCTAACACACTAGTAATAGGTGACTCAGGCACACTGATGTCCCACTCACTAGGCTGGACAAGGAGAAGGTTACTGTTAGCTGCCTGCCGGGAGCCAGAATCTGCTACATAACACAAGCACTCAGGTCACTCCAGAACAAGTACAAATATGACTCTGTCACTGTTCATGTTGGTGTGAATGACCCGAGACATACCTCCCTGGACTACATGAAGAGAGACATGGAAGAGCTCTCTGATCATGTAGCCCAGGCGGGTATGACCCTGACCCGGAGTAGCATCCTGCCCTCACCAAGAATGATACCTCAGTATAAAAGAAACAATTATCAATTTCAACAATTGGCTAAGGTTCTGGTGTCATTCAAAGGGGTCCAGTGTCTGTCAGCCTGGGACGACATGCTCGACAAGCCTCGTTGCTTCACAAGAGACGGCTTGCACTTGTCACCCCTAGGCTTTCAAATACTGGCCAAGGCTCTTGCTGCCCCGATAGTGCCTTTTTTAAGTAAGACTCAAAAGTCAAACCCACCTCCATAAATAGCACAAATAAAAAAAATGAGGGTTATGCTACTCAACGCCAGGAGTTTAAATCTCAAAATGCACGTGCTTGAATCACTCCTCAGTATGGAGAACGTCGACATCTGTGCAGGAACTGAAACCTGGTTCAAGGCTGCAGAGAGCACTCCAGCACTACCGGGCTACAACTCATACCACACATTTCGGAAACAGAACACAGACTGAAACATAAAAGTAGGGGGTGTATCCATATTCATTAAGGATACCTACACCTCCAGGTTAGTGGCATAGCATGATACCTCTGAGATCATCCATGTGTAACTAACATCGGGCATATCTGCAATGCAAATTGTGGCCTGCTACAGATCACCCTCCATGACCCAGGACCACCACTCTGCCTTTCTGGAGACACTGGAAAACATGAAGTTTCTACCGAACACCCTGATATTGGGCGATTTCAATTAACCTACCATTAGCTGGGAAAACTACTTGAGTACAAACTCCCAGGCTCAGCGCTTCCTGGAATTTATCAACTCAAATGCCCTGGATCAGCTGGTAAACTCCCCTACCAGAGGTGAAAACATATTGGACCTGGTCATCACCAACATGGGCGACAGGTGTTCCGCACCAGAGTTCAACCTGTCACTGGTTAGATCAGACCATAAACTAATCACTTTGGATGTCCACACCCCACCCCCACCCCCAACCAAGGAAACCACAGTGAAAAACTTTTCTAAAGCAAACTTCACCTTACTTAAGACAGAGGTGGTAAGTTTCACAGCCCCCACTCTAAAGGATAACACTGTCCAAGATGGAGAATCCTTTACAAATGCACTCTATGAGCACCTACAAGGATGCACAGATCATGCCATCCCTAGCAAAACCAAGACTCACTCCCCTAAGAGAAGGAAACCAGTCTGGTGGACCCCTGCCATAAACAGGTTATACAATAAAAGGAGCAAACTAGTTCAGAAAAAAAGCAAATCCCAAGAAGGAAAGACATCCCTGATCAGTATCAGTAAGAAACTAAGGTCCCTCATAAAATCATCCAAGGCTAACTTCAAAAGAAAAATAGCCAAGGATTCGAAAGATAACCACAAAGCCTTCTTTAGCTATGTCAAGAATCTAAGTGGCAATTCACAGATATGCTCTGAGCTAGTGCAAAATAGCACAAAATATACTGAACCTACGGATATTGCCAACATCCTGGCAGATAGATTCAGTGCAACCTTCACCTCCCTCTCACCTCCAAAAAGGCCCACAACAATATTGTAAAAGTGTAGTATCCCAGAAATCACAGACACACAGGTGAAAACAGCCCTTTCAAAAGCCAAAAACACAGTATCAATGGGGCCAGATGGTGTCCCAGGATGCATCATGCATGAACTACAGAACAAACTAACCCCCCACCTAAACATGCTGTTCAACCTCAGCTTCTCCACAGGCTACATGCCCATAGAATAGCGCACAGCAAAGGTTATTCCGCCCCACAAAGGAGGGGCCACAACTGACCCTAGTAACTATCGCCCCATAAGCCTGACTATCCTGGTCTGCAAGGCTATGGAGCGCATCACCATGGAACTCATTAACAAAGACATTGGGAACCTCCAAACACTTGACCCGACCCAGTTCGGCTTTGTTAAGGACAGATCATGCCTACTAAACCTGGTTGACTTCTTTGAGACAGTCACCAAGGCCATAGATGAGGGAAAGGTGGTTCACACAGCCTACCTTGACCTCGCCAAGGCGTTCGACACCATTCCTCACTCGAGTATTATAGAAAAACTCACCAGCCTGAACATAAACCCATACATCACAAGATGGGTTGCCAACTGGCTTACAGACAGAATTCACATGGTAAGAATAGTAGGCTCCAGGTCCGACTCTAAACCAGTCATAAGTGGTGTCCCGCAAGGCTCGGTCCTGGGACCCCTACTGTTCGGCATATACTTCTCAGAAGTACAGGCAAACACAGGAAAACTATGGCTAACCAAGTTCGCTGATAACTGCAAACTGTGATCCATAATTGACTCTCTGGCTGACACGGACATCCTCCAAAAAGGCCTTACTGAGACAGACACCTGGTGTCAAAGTCATGGCCTCAAGCTAAATGCCAAAAAATGCATAGTCATCCCATTTGGGAAAAACAAAACACCCACGAATTACCACATGGCAGCCCCCCTTAATATAGAAGAAGTAATAAGAGATCTGGGGACCCAGGTAGATAGTAATCTCTCCTTTGACAATCATATTGCCAAAGTAGTTAGGAAATCCTTATATGTGGCCCATCTAAAAGGGTTCGCATCTAGAAATAAAGAGGTTATAGTGCCCCCCTACTCGTCACTAATCAGACCCATCATAGAGTACAATGCCTCATTTGGGATGTACCTCACAAGACACTTCCAACAGCTGGAAAGACCACAAAAGTACCTCACCAAGAGGATTACTGGCCTCAAACATATGTCCTATGCAGCCCGACTAAAAAAACTCCGGCTGTACTCAGTGGCATATCGCTTACTCAGAGGTGATCTCTGCCTGACTTACAAAGCCATGTCCAACTCAGAATTGATGGACATGCTCCAGCTAAAGAAATCCAAGTCACTGCGAGCCATGTGCTCTAGTGACCTAAACCTCGCCACAATAAATAGAACACGCTGGAGGGATAGATTTGTGTCACAGAGACTCCCCATGCTTTGGAACAAAATTCCTAACTACATTAGGCAGAGCCCCTCACTAACACTCTTCAAGAGAAACCTTGACGAGTGGATGGGTAACAGAAAATACACCCCTGGGATCACTTCATTGGCTCTGCTTGACAGAAGCTCAGTTAATTAATCAATGGGGCAGCGAAAGCTGACACACTCTGGCTAGGCTTACAAATGCCCTCGGGCAGACAGCCTAGTACCTACCTATGAACCTATTTTCTATGCCATGTAGATGGAGAAATTCTGAGGTCATGGATAAATCCAGTATGTCTCTGATCAAAGACAGGCTCAAGTGTGATGCTGACAGGGGAAGATGACCTCACTGCAGTAGTGAAATTCTTGTTGTATTCTAAAATATCATAACTGTATATTTGCATATCGATATTGTCAAAGACTTAATGCATCAAAGTTCCCTTTGATGCAAATGCTGTGTTATTTTCTGTGGTCATAGAAATTTGGAGCACAAGTAAAATGTGAGTTTTATGTTTTTTACACGTTTCCTTTTGGAGGTTGTGCAACTGGGGAAGAAGGTGAACCCTCCCTTGAAAAAAAATATATTTTTTATTGTTTTATGCTGTTCTGTACAATGATGTTTTACTCAAATATTCTTCCAGTCAGGTTTTTTAACTAACTAGTGATTATATTGCTTTCAGTATATTACAAATATTTAAATATCTTTATTGGATCACAATTTAAACAATGTCAACATAGGTATGCAAAGAGAGTGCAGTGACATTGTTCATTACTTTCATACAGAATACAATACATTTTCTTTTCAACAATTATTATTCACTCAAACATTACATAATTTGTTGAAGTCCTGCCTTCCTTTAAACCTTACTCCTCTTTCTGAACTTTATTTTTATGCATTATTATCCCCAAAAATCCATTTGTTTCTGTGACGTTTATTTCCCTTTCTAACGAACCCAACTCCAGTTATTTTATCTCCTTTACAATATTTAGTACATTGTTTACAGTTGGTTTTAGATTTTGATTTCAGTTTTCTACCAATTGCTCTTTTGGCAACCAATAGCATTAAACTTAGTGAGGCCTTACTATGAGATCCTGTCTCCAAACCCAAAATAATCATTTCCTGAGTCATAACCATTGTCTCCCCAAATAGTTCTGTCAAAGTACTCTATATATTTGTTTAAATCTGCCAGGTTATTATACTCGCAAAATCACATTCCCAATTACCTCTCTCTTTTTCATCACACCTTCAGAATTTACTATCTACCTAAGGAAAAAATCTCCGACGTCTGCTGGGGTATAAAAATATCTATGCAAACCATTCCAAACAGAAATCTTCAACTTTCTGGACTTTGTTTAATACTTGGAAGCCATACTGATGCCCTCCCATTACTCCTTTGTAAATTGAATTTCCAATTTCTCTTCCCAATCTTTTCTAACCTCTTCCTATTGATTCTTGATTCTTATATTTACTATGCAATCATTTATGTATACTATTAAATAATCTTTTTAACAGCAAATTATGTTGTAGACTCAATTATAAGTTTCACTGCAGCTGTTTTTCACTTAGCACCCCCCTACCCATTTCTCTTTGCTTGCACTCTGATATGAAACCCCTGGTTGGGAAAGCAATTAAATGCAGATTTCTTGGTTAGCTAAATGGAGTTTCTAACCTGCAGTCCAAACTTCTACTTGGCATTAACCCTCTCTATTACCTTTCCCTCATTAGTCATTCCAGTCTGTTGTCTTTCCATTTCTAGTTTCTTACTCCCAATACCTTGGTTTATTTGCCAATTTTCTCCTGTAAATTTCACTCTTCTTGCAAATATTCAGTTATCTTTACTAGCAAAATCTCCTTTCTCCATTTCCATGTTGGCTAAGTTCTTGGAATGTTCTGTGCTTGTGTATGAATATAATATTCTAAAGGATTGCTATTATTCTCTCTAAAAAAACTGCATCCAAAATCCTACTTTCTAATTTCTCAAACTCCCCCATTTCATCATCAACATGCTTCACTGCTTTGATTTATAACCTTCTGCTTGCGTCATGTTTATGGGCTTTAGTTGCTTTGCCTGAAATGTAAACTTTCAAATCAGGTAACTCTAAACCACCTTGCTCTATGGGGAGAATCAACTTACTCCACTTTACCCTTGTTCTTTTAATGCCCGAATAAATCCCTTCAACTCTTAACTGTGATTCTTTTCATCATCTAGGAGAAACAGAATGTTTAATAGAAAATCCACTCTCTTTACCTATCACTATTAGAAGATGGCCACTTTTTCATTCTCAGTCATCACAGAAACTGGTTAACTTCTCATTCCCTCTCAAATCAGAAAGATGGCCAACTTTTCACCTCTCTAAGCACAGACAACTGTTTCCATCGTCTTTAGCACACAAATCTGGCTATTTCTACTTCCACATTCCCCTTGCCACAGAAAGCTGGCTAACTCTCCATTCCTCGCTGGTTAACTACTCATTTCTCAGCCAGATAAAGCTTGCTATTTGCCTGTCCCTTGCATCATGGGAATCTGAAATGTTTTCTTCTCCCTTCATCATAGAAGACTCTCCCCCTTTACATATATCTCAGCAGAGAATGTTGACCTATTTCCCACAACCCTTAACATAGAAAGCTGGTAACTTCCAACCCCTTAGGCGAGAAGGTTGGAAAGCTACATATATCTTTCAGCACTGAAAACTGTCTAGCTTCCCATATCCCATCAGTGTAGAAATATGATTGGCTTTCCATGCCCTCATACCGGAAAACTGGCTAAGTAACCCCTCCCTTATAATAGAAAACTGGCCAGCTCCCCACCCACTTCAGTACCGAACAGTAGCAATCTTTCAATCCCACTGCCTTCAACAGCAAAAGCTATGTAGCTCCCTGGTCCCCTGTAGGACAGAAAACTGGCTCCCATTCCTCCCCACACAGCAAGCTAGGTAGTTCTCCACCCAACTTGGAAAAGAAATTTGGCTATCCCCCAATCATCAAAAAAAGCTAACTATCCTCTGCTCCTCAGTACAGAAACCTAGTTAGTGCCCCATACCCTGCATCACAGAAAACTGGTTATATCCCATTCCCTCAGTCCCCTAAGCTAATTGTCTGTATCTCAATCGTAAAAAGTTTGCTGCTTATGTCCCCTCACAAGAACCTTGCATGTGTTTGCTAATTTCAGAACCTCCTAGATCTTATTCTTGCCTTCCCGTATCACATACCCAACATTATAGCACTTCATAAACTCTGGGGGGGGGGGGGGTTTGATATGTTCTCAGAATATACTAACTATCCCAATGTAAAAACTATATAAATAAAAGAAAGCCCCACTGGTGAACCCATATGTTTTAATTTTATCCATTTTAGCTCAGGGTTTGAGTCCAACTTCTTCACCATTAGACACAACTCAAGGGGGTATCTTAGCAACAAAATTTAACTGCACTTGTTTCAGCAAGGGCAGTCAGCAACCAAGAATGCCTGAATATATTAATGTAATCTTGCTACATGTATCTATTTTTTCTGAACATCTGATCTTAACTATCATAGAATTGTTTACAAAAATCTGTTATATCACACATTCATTTTATGCCTTGTGCGTCTTGTCCTGTGACTGAAAATGTTATTAGCTTCCTGTCCTATGACTGAAAATGTTATTAGCCTATGTCCACTTAAACTGTTATCGGTTCAGATAAATATATAATGCTAAAATGAATAAATGAACAGATAGTCAAGGCTATGTTAGATAATTTCAAACCATAAAATGGAAAAAAAAATAATGCACTTTGTGTTGCAGTTACAGGAAAGACAGGACAGCATGAGTGAGGATTCCTAATATCCGGGGCAATCATTCTGCAAAAATTCTATTATGGAAATCATTCTGGGTGAACTAAAATTGGTCAGTAGATGTTGCACTCAAGAAGGAACATCAGCCCACTGACAGATTATCAGACAGGAAAGAGGTTAAGTGAAACAAAGGCGAGCATTTTGGTTGAAAGAAAGACTAAAAAACTTTAAAAGTGCATTTATACCATAAACAGAACATTTCCTTTTTTCAAATGTCTGTCTCTCCACAAAAATATAGTATACAGCCACATATAAAAAGTATGACTTGGCTGTTTCTTCCCTTCTGAAGAACTTCTGCAAGATTCAACTTTCTCAACATAAAACATGCTGGGTTTAGATGAAATCTCAAGTCGCTTTTTTTTAGAAATTTGGTTTCATGACTCTCGCATATCGTCTATCACATTTTAAGTTTTTTTGGGCTGGAAAAAAAAACAGATAATATGTTTGCCACCACCCTTCTTTCCCTTCCTAGTGATGTTTCAGTGCTGCTACGGCTGGAATGCCAGGTGACAGTGAATGAGAATAAGTTCTTGAATCTGGCTCATTCATAGCTTTACAAAAACCTAATTTAAGCACTAATTTTGTACATGTAGAAGGGAAGGGATATTTGCATCTTTTAAACATGAGTTTCAAAAGGATTATTGGATGTAAGCAATAATTCTAAAGTACTTCCATTCTAAGTTAATAGAGATAAATATCCAGAATGACAGAACATGTTATTATATTCTCATTTTCTGTGGATACAGATTGTATTATAGAAAATAAAAAGCTTAGCCAAAATCAAATCATGTGATCATGTCCTCTCTGTTAGAACAAAATAAAAATCATCCACAGCATACTTTGGCTTAAAAAACCCAACCACAGAACAATTTAGTAATATCTATTCAGCCCAACCTTCTGTGCATATGAAAACAGTAGCTGATCAGCTCATACCTTCAAGCATCCTGCACCTAACAGAACCTCCACCTAGCTCACAATCTGACCCGCCTACTTTCAATATGGGCTAACTACTAAAACAACAAGCAGCTCATTCCTTTTTGTACAATGGACCCAGAAAACAGTACCATCAGGGGAGACCAACACCATACAGAACAGAATATGGCTCTACTGCTGTATTATTATCTGACATGGCTTAGTGGTAAATCACTTTGGCTATGGTGTGCAGGGCCCTGGGTTCAAGACTTGCAAAGGCTGTTTATTTTTTGGGTGGGAGGTTGGCATAATAGTTAAGGTGTTTAACTTACAAAACTAAGTTGCAGGGTTTGATTCTCACATGGGGTAATTGGCTAGGCTGAAAATGGCCCACAAGGGCAGTTAGCCTAGTACTAATCTATGAACCTATGAAGCATCAAGTTTGATCCTCATTTACAGGCAAGGTACAATATGGTTAGTGGGACTGCCCACCAGATTGAAGGCTGGACCAGCTGGCAAGACATCATCGTATGTGGGATTTACTACCACAGTAACAATCCCCTAGAGGACACAGGGTACCTAGTCCTCCTGTTTGGTTGATCATTAAGTGAAGATTTATGGCACGGCCCAGTTTACAATCCAGCACTGTTCATGCAATATAAACGTGTTTATTATGTTAATAGTTTGCTTTTTCTTGATTTTTTTAAGTATGTTTTCATCTGTAATAATCTGAAAAAGCTCCCCTCTTGGAAGTAGAAGGATTGCTGGGACTTCCAAATAACTTTTATTTCTTCCATGGATCATATTAAATATTTGGATAGTACAGTTGCAACCAAAGTGGACATTTTCTTCTTTGACTTCCACAGCAACAACAATAGTGGACCAAAAATAAAATAAAAATGAAAATGAAAAATAACAATAATTTCTTTATGCCTAATGAATAATCTGGCACTGTTAAGGACATTTATTTTTAAATTTGGTATTTGCATATATTTTTATTCAATGCGTTTTTCTGCTTCTAAATAAAATGCTTCTTGAAAAGGGGATCACGGGAGTACCGCAGCCATACCAGTCACTCTCAATATTCTAATAAAGGAGTTTCTTCTCCTCCAGTTTGAGGCAAATTTTTCTAACCAATCAGATTTCCTATCCCATCAATCACTTATACCAGGTAGATTGGTCCACTTCCTCCTTTTAAGAGGATTTAAACCACTGCAAACCAAGTGTTTTATTATCTGATGAAGTCTATTTATGATGAAAGTGATCATAAAGAAATAAACCATACGATTTAACCCTACAGAAGAATCTCCATGAAAGTTTATTATGTTTTGTTACCTTTTTTACAGTACTAATAGTGGATAATGGTCAAGAATACCTTAGAATTTAAGTTGAAGCTAGAAGTATAGCTTACATGTCAGTTGGATTACAGTTTTGTACCATTGTTGGTAGGATCATAGAACCCTTAAGGCTCACCATTCTCTGCTTTTTGCTCCCTGTTAGGCAGATACCTTTTGAAACAAATAAGGGGAGGGATTATCTATACCTAGATGAGGAAGTTTGAGCAATAGCATTTGATGAGACACTGAATTGATAGCTTTAGAAAGATTGAGGAATGGTGCAGAGTCTAGGATACCCTGGTCTCTGTTTTGGTTTGCTTTAGTTATGAAATTCAGGAGTGCTATAGTGGTGCTGTGACTGGGATGAAAACCATGTTGTGTGGGGGAGAGAAGTGAATTATCTGTGATGCAGGTGAGTTGTTGGGTCTATATTACCATATCGAATGGTAACAATCTTGAATGCTCATATGAACAAAACTGCAGGTAAATAAACTTGCTATTGTGAAGGGCTGCAACCCCCTACCCCCTAGCTAAATATATATTCCAACTACAAGGTCACACTACAGTGAGGAAAGGGCAAATATTCCAATCCTCACTGTACCGCGGCCCCCTAAAAAAGTTTGTTTACCTGCGTTTTTGCTCATATGAGCATTCGAGATTATTACCATTTGATATGGTAATATAGACTTGAGACGTTGGGTTTGTATACATTTTTTGGTGATTTTATACAGGGATGATAAAATGGCTATAGGCCTGTAATTAGATATAGCAGTAGAGCTTCCACCCTTGTGTAAGGGCAGTATGTAAAATTTGTTTCCCACAGGACTGGAAAATAACTTTTATTTATTGAACCATTTATTAAGATGGATACTACGTAACTCTTAATGGTTGAAGTTGGTACAGGCTGGAATGAAAAACAATGTAAGTGAGGTATGGAGACTGGATGTGGTGAATTATTTGTGTAAGTGGCTGGTTTAATAACAGGAGACATTGGATGAAATGTGTATTGAATTGTCTAGGTATGTTATTTTCTTGGGTAGCTGTGTTTGGCATTGGTTGAGTGGTGTAGCTGGGATACTGGGATGTAATAGTTAATTGATGGTGGACCAGAAAATCTGGGGATTCTTAACTAATTTAACTTTAGCTTTGTAAAGTAATGTTTTTTGTTTGATCTGATTTTAGTTATGGTCAAATTTCTGAGTTGTTTGTATTTTTGGAAGAGGTGATCTGTATTGTCTTGTTTTGTTTCCAAACTTCCCATGCTTTGTTCCTTTCTATCACGAGAGGTTTTGTTGTTTTAGACAGCCAGGTAGCTAGGTTTGTTTTGACTCTCTGTTCGGATGGGAGCTGCTTCATTTAGTATGCTTAAGAATATTGAGCTAAATTTTTCTACAGCTTGATATAAGTTGAGCGTAGTATTTTCCAGTTTATTGATTTAAGGTTAGAGGTTAATAAGATTTTGTCGAAGGAGGAGAGATTTCAAGCTTGATTACAGCAGTGTTGCTTTTGGTTTAGATCTCTTTCAAGCACTGCAAGGCCAACTGCATCTCACTGACCCTTACAATGTGTAACACTGTCTCAGGTATTCCCCATATAAACTTTACACAAGACAAGACAAAAAAAAATCTCTTCCAATGCTGACTCTGCTTAGAACTGAAACTTTTTAAAAACAACAAAGCGAGTAACACTGCGAGCGGAGTCAAACAAAGATGTAATCCACAAACCATGTTTAATAAGCGCTTTGTGTAAGATCAATGTCCCACCTTCATCAGACAAGAAAAAAACAATAGCACCATTTTATATACTTCACAATTATCTCAATTGATTAACAATTAAAATACTTGAAGCTGCTTGTCCTTAAAAAGTATTACAACTCGGCAAAAACAGGGTCAGTGCTAAGACAAAAATGGGCAATATTATAATACATCTACTTATTGAAAACTATACAGAAATATAAGACATAATAAATACATTTTAAATATCGTAGATAATTATTATAAAACTTTAAATATTAAAAATTAAAAATGGGAATAAAACCTTTTGAAATGCCATCTATTTCTAGAAGCAATTGCCATGGTCCACCTCTAGGGTCGACATGTCTCTGCTGCAAAATAGTAAATCTAAAATTATGCTCAGGAAAAGCCATCACATGTCTGGCTAAAGCGTTATTCATATCCTTCTTATTAATTGCGTAGATGTGCTCATAAATACGCTGTTTAATTTTTCTCTCAGTCTTTCCGATGTAAAATGCAGGACACTGGGAACAAATGGCTGCATAGATAACTCCCTTACTAAGGCAATCAAACTTCCCATTGATGTACAATGTATCATTTTTTATTTGGACTTTATTATCGACCATAATAAATCTGCATTGGTGGCATGCCCCACATTTTGACATGCCTAACTTACCAAATACTTTAGGCTTACTCTTTCTTTCTAATAATGCTTTTAAATTAGCTCCTCTTCTAAAAGTGACTTTTGGTTTCACTCCTAATATTTTTAATAAGCCACTATCTTCTAAAATAAAAGACCAATTTTTATACAATATTTCTTTCATTCTATAATGATCTGTAGGATAAGTGCAAAGGAAGGTGACTCTATAGTCAGATTTTGTGTCATTTCGAGCCGCACAAACAGGCGGTTCGAACCCTTCAACTCTTGGTTGTGACTTATTAACCAACAAAGGAATAAAATGACCTGTGCTCCTCTTATAACTTACTTCAAGGGAAACTGAATCTATCATAGCCTCAGGATAGCCTCTGTTAATAAACATGGTCTTAAGAAGAAGACATTCAGTCTGAAAATCTTCTTCATCAGTGACCATCCTAGCCGCTCTGACAAGCTGTCCTTTCACAGCGGCCTTCTTTTGGTGATAAGGATGGATACTGGTGAAGAAAAGAAAGGAATTAGAGTAAGAGGACTTTCTGTATATGATACTTTTATACCTTTGGTTCGTAGTGTCCTTAAACAATTTAACATCTAAAAAGTTAATGGATACTTCTTCCAATTTAAAAGTAAATTCGAAGAAGTCCATCATAGACAACATACTGTCAATAAATTCAGAAACCAGTGTTTTTGGTCCCTTCCATATTGGGAACATGTCGTCCTGGTAGCGCGTATACCAGGCAACATTTTCTTGAAACAATCTATTTTGGAATAACAGCGTTCTTTTCCAATAGGCCATAATACAATTAGCAAAGGTACCCCCACAAGGGGAGCCCATGGCCACTCCAGATCTTTGGAAGAAATAATGTCAGTCAAATATCATATAGTTGTTTTTCAAGACAATTTCAAGCAGAGTTTCAACTAAATAGATTGTTTTTTCATCAATATGTTTAAGGGTCATGAAATCCCTAATCCACTCTAACCCCAGAATTTGGGGAATGACAGTGTACAGGTCTTTAACATCGATATTAAAGAAACAGGATTCTTCTCTATATTCTAATTTATTATTTACAAGGAAGCTCCATGAATCCTTACATATCTGAGATTCTTGTTCGATCAAGGGTTTAAAGGTGCTATCTACATATTTAGCACAAGCATATGTGACAGACCCCCTCCCATCAACTATTGGTCTAAAGGGAGGATCATTAAGTCTCTTATGGATTTTCGGTGAACCAAAAAGAGCTGGTACTCGAGGGGCATCCATTATTAAATACCGGTGTATATCCATATCTGCTTGTCCTTAAAAAAGTATTACAAAATCGGCAAAAACAGGGTCAGTGCTCAGACAAAAATGGGCAATATTATAATACATCTACTTATTGAAAACTATACAGAAATATAAGACATAATACATACATTTTAAATATTGTAGATAAATAATTATTATAAAACTTTAAATATTAAAAATGGGAATAAAACCTTTTGAAATGCCATCAAAAAGAAGTACAATCCAGAAGGAATGTTACTAGACTTATTAAAATAATAATAAAGGAGTTGGACTGGTCTTTATGGACCAAAAATGTTATAGTTTGAGCATGGAAACACATTTGCAAACTGAAGTGTATATACCAGTCAGTATTAATGAAATCAATATAGCATATAAAAAGATTAAAAATACACTTGATGATCTTTTTTTGGAAGGGACCATAGATATGGATATACACCGGTATTTAATAATGGATGCCCCTTGAGTACCAGCTCTTTTTGGTTCCCTGAAAATCTATGAGAGACTTCATGATCTTCCCTTTAGACCAACAGTTGATGGGAGGGGGTCTGTCACATACGTTTGTGCTAAATATGTAGATAGCACCTTGAAACCCTTGATCGAACAAGAATCTCAGATATGTAAGGATTCATGGAGCTTCCTTGAAAATACTAATAAACTGGAATATAGAGAAGACTCCTGTTTCCTTACCATCGATGTTAAAGACCCGTACACTGTCATTCCCCAAATTCTGGGGTTAGAGTGGATTAGGGATTTCATGACCCTTAAACATATCGATGAAAAAACAAACAATCTATTTAGTTGAAACTCTGCTTGAAATTGTCTTGAAAAACAACTATATGATATCTGACCGACATTATTTCCTCCAAAGATCTGGAGTGGACATGGGCTCCCCCGGTGGGGGTACCTTTGCTAATTGTATTATGGCCTATTGGGAAAGAACGCTGTTATTCCAAAATAGATTGTTTCAAGAAAATGTTGCCTGGTATACGCATTACCAGGATGATATGTTCCTAATATGGACGGGACCAAAAACACTGGTTTCTGAATTTATTGACAGTATATCGTCTATGACAGACTTCTTCTAATTTACTTTTAAATTGGAAGAAGTATCCATTAACTTTTTAGATGTTAAATTGTTTAAGGACACTACGAACCAAAGGTATAAAAGTATCATATACAGAAAGCCCTCTTACTCTAATTCCTTTCTTTTCTTCACCAGTATCAATCCTTATCACCAAAAGAAGGCCGCTGTGAAAGGACAGCTTGTCAGAGCGGCTAGGATGGTCACTGATGAAGAAGATTTTCAGACTGAATGTCTTCTTCTTAAGACCATGTTTATCAACAGAGGCTATGATAGATTCAATTTCCCTTGAAGTAAGTTATAAGAGGAGCACAGGTCATTTTATTCCTTTGTTGGTTAATAAGTCACAACCAAGAGTTGAAGGCTTCGAACCGCCTGTTTGTGCGGCTCGAAATGACGCAAAATCTGACTATAGAGTCAGCTTTTTTTGCACTTATTCTACAGATCATTATAGAATGAAAGAAATATTGTATAAAATTGGTCTTTTATTTTAGAAGATAGTGGCTTATTAAAAATATTAGGAGTGAAACCAAAAGTCACTTTTAGAAGAGGAGCTAATTTAAAAGCATTATTAGAAAGAAAGAGTAAGCCTAAAGTACTGGTAAGTTAGGCATGTCGAAATGTGGGGCATGCCACCAATGCAGATTTATTATGGTCGATAATAAAGTCCAAATAAAAAATGATACATTGTACATCAGTGGGAAGTTTAATTGCCTTAGTAAGGGAGTTATCTATGCAGCCATTTGTTCCCAGTGTCCTGCATTTTACATCGGAAAGACTGAGTGAAAAATTAAACAGCGTATTTATGAGCACATCTACGCAATTAATAAGAAGGATATGAATAACGCTTTAGCCAGACATGTGATGGCTTTTCCTGAGCATAATTTTAGATTTACTATGTCGACCCTAGAGGTGGACCATGGCAATTGCTTCTAGAAATAGATGAAATCATGGGGCAGATTAAAACAGAAGCTTACATTTTCCCTGGTCTAAACAAACTTGTTTCTATTAAATGTATTTTAAAATGTTTAGCCCTGAATAGATGATATAATATGTGTTAATAGTTTTATTTTTTTTATGGGTTGAAATATACCTACAACATAGTTGCTATTTATTTTAATAAGTCTAGTAACATTCCTTCTGGATTGTACTTTTTGATGGCATTTCAAAAAGTTTTATTCCCATTTTTAATTTTTAATATTTAAAGTTTTATAATAATTATCTACAATATTCAAAATGTATTTATTATGTCTTATATTTCTGTATAGTTTTCAATAAGTAGATGTATTATAATATTGCCCATTTTTGTCTTAGCACTGATCCTGTTTTTGCCGAGTTGTAATACTTTAAGGACAAGCAGCTTCAAGTATTTTAATTGTTAATTAATCAATTGAGATGATTGTGAAGTATATAAAATGGTGCTATTGTTTTTTTCTTGTTGTCTGATGAAGGTGAGATATTGATCTTACCGAAAGCGCTTATTAAACATGGTTTGTGGATTACATCTTTGTTTGTTTGACTCCGCTCGCAGTGTTACTCGCTTTGTTGTTTTTAAAGAGTTTAGTTCTTTGGTTTAAGTCTTTTAGAACTGAAACTTATTGGCAGCAAATAAAGTTCGCCAGTGCACTGCATATGTAATGCTATGTAAAATGACCCACACAGGTGCCATACAAACACATAAAACGAAACAAAATTTGTATTATAAAACCGTCATTAAGAAAAAGCAAGATACTTCTGTTTCTGTTTTAGATAACTATGGTGTATAATTCTGATAATCACCATTTGCAAGATTTAAAGAAACTGGTTAGTCCATGTATTGCATATGTATATACAGTGTATGCCTACAAACATCTCTCCTTTAGCCCGTAAGCATACAAAGACAAATGCATGAAAGAGATCCATTATAAAATATTTTTTTAAGCGAGAAATTTGTTAAAAAGCAAGCCATATTGATTTAATATAATGGTAGAGCATAGTATTAATAAAATTTACCCACTTAGTTTAGCCTTCATAGTTAAATCACAAGGTGATGGATAAGAGTTGCTTCATCCATGATTGGGCAGTGCTGCAGTAGATGAAATTATGACACAAAAAGTAGAGCAATCTCTGCATCTAGTGTTTCACTCACCCCAACCCGTGTCTTTTATTGTGTTACATGGGGTTTAGGGAAGTTTCTTGGAGTGTCAAAGATCATATTTGATTTCTGAGGATTAATTAGCAAATCTTCATAGAAACAGTGTAGCAACTACCTCATGTACATGGGCAACCATCTACTACTACCACCTAGGAACACAATTTGTGAGAAATGCAGTTACATTAAAAACCTAGAGTCTATGCTCTCTCCCTCACAAGCCAGTATATCTGGCACTGAGAAGGTTGTCAGCACAATCACTACACCTTAAACACCGCCCACACCTACACAACACACACCCACATATGCAGAGGTTCTCAACAAAAATCAAACCCAAACAAAGGAGACCTTAGAGGCAAACACACATGCGAACCCCACAACCCTCCACACCACATACCACACATAATCCACACACCTGTGTCTCGCAACCACTAAGGCCTAACCATAAAGCCAACATATTAGTCATAGGAGACTCCATTGTGAGACACACAGATGTGCCTCTCACCAGGCTGAATATGGAGAAAGTCACAGTTAGTTGTTTGTCAGGTGCCAAAATCCGCCATGTCACACACGCACTTAAGTCTCTCAACAACAGGGCCTGTTATGACTCTGTCATAGTCCATGTTGGTGTCAACGACTTGAGACGTACCTCCCTGGACTATATGAAGACAGGCATGACTAAGCTCACTGAATATGTGTCCCAGGCAGGTATGTCCCTAGCCTTAAGCAGCATTCTACCATCACCCAGAATGATGCCTCAATACAAACGAAAAATGATTTACTTTAACAATTGGCTTAGTTTCTGGTGTCATTCCAAGGGGATCCAGTACCTGACAGCCTGGGAAAATATGGTCGCAGACCATGATGCTTTGCTAGAGATGGCCTGCATCTGTCTCACTTGGACTTCAGGCTTTTGGCAAAGGCCCTTGCCTTCCCCTTTTTTATGAAAGTCATGAGGTCAATACTACCAACATAAAAATTTCAACAAAACACAAATTAAAGGTCATGCTGCTAAATGCTAGGAGTCTAAACATGAAACTGCACTCATTGCTAGCATTCTTAACCCTGGAAGATGCTGACATTTGTGCAGTTACAGAAACCTGGTTCAAAGCTGCAGAGAGCACCTCAGCCTTACCTGGTTATTCATTCTACCATACAGTCAGATCCCAAATTGTGGGAAGCAAAGCCAAAGGAGGTGGAGTTTCAATTTATATCACACATACACACACCTCCAGGCTGGTCAAACAGTATGAAGCACAGGAGAGACTCCAGGTGCTGTTAACCGTTGACAAAACCCCAATTCAAATCATAGCTAGCTACATGCCCCAAAATTTGATTCAAGATGCCCACTCCACCTATCTGGACCTCTTTGAATCTATCAAGATTCAACTCTTTACCCTGATCCTGGGTGACTTTAACTACCCAGCCATAGATTGTAAAAAACTACTCATGCCAGCACGCAAATGTCCAGACATTCATACAAATGCCTTGGAACAGCTAGTCAATACCCCCACAAGAGGTGATAATATCTTGGACTTGGTATTAACCAACATGAGTAACCAGTGCAGCATCCCTATATCATTTTCCCCGGTAAGATCCAACCATAAAGCAGCCACTTTCAAAGTCACCATCTTCCCTGACCCCCCTGTAGCTGGGGTCAAACAAACAAAACTTCTTCAAAGATGATTACAACCTCCTGAGGGATGGTATAAACAGCTTCACAGCCCCCTCCCCCTCTGCAGGAACTGGCACCAATGTCCAAATCTACACCAAAGTACTACACAAGCATTTATATAAATGCATGGAATCAGGAATACCCGACAGGACAAAAATCATCTTCCGCAAGGAAGAGTAAACCTGTCTGGTGGACATCTGCAATAAATAAACTATATAACAAAAGGAAACAATTGCTGTCCAGGACAAAGAAGGAGCAGGTGCCCAATTGGAAGCCATCTCTCCTTAGCCTGAAGAAGCAAATAAGAGCACTAATGAAATCCTCTAAAGCCAACTTTGAGTCCAAACTGGCCACACAATCATAATGCCTTCTTCACATATGTCTGCAATCTCAAAGGAATCACACAGATTTGTTCAGAAGTGGTGGTCAAGGACACCACTTACACAAATGCTGCAGATATATGCAACCTACTGGCTGACAGATTCAGCGAAAGCTTCACCCCCCCCCCCAGCCCCCACATCAGTAAATCAGGACATCCCCAATACCTGCTCCGCTGAACAGGTCATCACTGCCCTCTCAAAGGCAAAAAATACAGCCTGCATGGGACCCAATAGCATCCCAGGCTGCATCCTACATGAACACAGGCATGAACTTGCAGCACCATTAGGCGCCCTATACAACCAAAGCCTGAGTAATGAAGGTAACCGAAAACACAAGGAGCAATATAATAAAATAATACAAAGCAATGCAGATATTATATGAGAATGATAATATAGTAGTGAGACCAGCCGATAAAGGAGGGGGTGTCGTACTGAACAAAACACAGTATGTGGATAGTGTTATATAAATGCTTAATAGTGCTGACTATGAACACATTGATAAAAATAGCATATGGTAAATCAGAGATGGTGTAACAGTGCACATTAAAACATTGTATGAGGAAGGACACATTACCAAAGATCTTTTAGAATATTTTATGAGCAATTCTGTACTCATACCAGTTCTATACAGCATTCCCAAAATACAGAAGTTCCTAGTTAACCCACCCCTTAGACCGATGGTATCAGCAAGAGGGTGGGTTACAGAACCTATATCACACAGTTTGGTTTTGTCAAGGGGAAGTCATGTCTGTTAAATCTGGTCAAATTCCGTGAGACAGTCACCAAAGCCATGGATGAGGGGAAGACAGTGCATACCACCTACCTTGACCTGGCCAAAACCTTTGACAATATTCCCCACTTGGGCATAATAGATAAACTCTCTCAACCAAGCCTCAATCCATATGTTATCAGATGGGTAGCAAACTGGCTCACTGATAAAACCCACCTAATGAAAATAGGGGAAGCCACCTTAAGCAGTAGACTCGCAATGAGCGGCGTACCCCAGGGATCGGTCTTGGGGCCTCTGTTATTCGGAATATACTTCTCTGAGGTGCAGGCCAAAACCAGCGGGCAATGGCTGACCAAGTCTGCAGATGACTGCAAGCTGGACATGGTCATCAATTCCCAAGTGATGTGGATGTCCTCCAAGAGGGTCTCACCCAAACAAATGACTGGTACCAGAAACATGGCCTCAAGCAGAATGCCAAAAAATGCATCATCATCCCCTTTGGGGAGAGTGACATCCCCACATATTATCACATTAATAACAATGTCCTAAGTATGCAATCAGTCGTGTGGGATTTGGGCACCCAGGTGGATAGCAACCCGACTTTTGACCACCATGTTGCTTCCGTTGTACAGAAAGCCTTCTACATAGCCAGCGTCATAAGTAAGGGTATCTCATGCAGGGACAAGGAGGTCATAACATCCTTGTATTCTTCCCTTATAAGGCCAGTTATTGAGTACAGTGCCCCCTTTGGCATATACCTTGCAAAGCTCATGCAGCAGGTGGAGATACCACAGAGTTTCCTCACCAAGACAATCCAGGGCCTCAAACATCTACCTTACACAGGTAGGCTAAAAGCCCTGTCCCTCTACTCAGTTTTATACAGACTCCTCAGAGGTGACCTCTGTCTGGCATACAGAGCAATCTCAGACCCTACCTCAATGGGACTGCTGCATATTCGCAAGTCAAGCTCCACTCGAGTAACCCACAAGTGCGACCTCAATCTGGTCTGCAACATCAATAGAACTTGTTGGTGGGACAGATGTGTGTCCCAGAGACTCCCCCATCTGTGGAATAGACTCCATCAACATGTCAAGCAGAGCATCTCATTAACTTTTTTAGTGCAACCTGGATAACTGGATAGGAAACAGAAAATACACCCCTTGGATTCCACCTGTGTCCCTGCTGGACAGGGGCTTTGGGTGCCGACTTATCTAAGCATGGACTATACTCTTGGCTTATAAGGGCCTCAGGGCCAATAGCCTAGCAACTTCCTATGATCCTATGACATAAACTTTAAAACTAGTTTGTAGTTTTTGCCATAGTGTGGTGGTCTTTACTTGTCTCCAAAAGTAAGATATATTCAACATTCTGGACTATATTACATTGTGACAGTTCACAGCGGATATGTAATTGATGAATAGTAAGAACAGAAGGGGCCTGAGAATGGTGTATATTATATGTCCGAACCCTCACAAGTCTGAATGCTGAAACTTCGAACTGGGAAGTTTCAAATCTAAAAATAATGAAGCCGCGGAACATCGAATTCTTTCCCAGGGAAAGAATTCAGTCGGCCGGTTCTGCAGCTTCGCTATTTCCTCCACTGTGGTGCGATCTCTGAGTTGGTATATTTAAGTAGGGGGGATGTGGGAGGTGAAGCCCCCCACATTAGAAACAGTATTTAGTGTTCGTGTGTATTCCACGTTTTGTACCAGAACAGTGATTTTTTTTCCCTGGGAAAAAAAATTGGTGTTCCGAGTGTTCAGAGTATTAAGTTTTCGAACTTTTGGGTTCGATATTTACATAGTAGAAGTTTTGAGACTTCGACTATGTGATATAGACTCCCTGAGAACACATCCTTGAGGGGACTCCTGTGGTCATCGTACCTTCATTAAAAATACAGTTTCCTAAGTGGACCTAGAATGTTCAGGTATGTAGGTAACTTTCGAACTAATTTATAGCAGTTGACCCAGAGTTAAATATTCTAAGTTTGTAGCAGAGTAGGGTGTGGTTTACTGTTTTGAAGGCTCAAGTTATGTCTAAGAAAAGGCCACCTGTTATGAATCATTCACATTATTGAAAATGGTATCTGTAGCCAAGTATAATACTGTCATAGTAGGTTCATAGGTAGGTACTAGACTATCTGCCCGAAGGCATTTATAAGCCCAGCCAGAATGTGTTGACTTTCGCCGCCCCCTTAGATTAGTTCCATGTGCCTCTGTCCAGCAGAACCATTGAAGTGATCCCCGGGGTAAATTTTCTGTTTCCCATCCACTCGTCAATGTTTCTCTTAAAGATATTCTGAAGACATATTGGATGTCACAGAAAAGATCATATTTATTTATTTTTGTTAATACAAGCATTCTTATTCTGTTAACTTTCTCAAAAAGAAATTTACCAGTGTCATTGGTTTTGTGACTTGGAGAATGAAACTCTGATTATATCACAGATGACCCACCTTCCATTAGTAGCCTTGGTGGGGAGGGGAGATGACACCAGCAGTCCTAAGCTAAGTGGGGGTGGGGGGTTGGTACACATTCCACAACAGGAGCACCATCTTGGTGAAGACCATATGTGCTCCTTACATAAAGGTGGCACATGAGAATATGGCCCAACCAAAGCATGGATCACACCCTTGCTGAGCATACACTGGGCTTGGAGTAGCATACATTGCACCACACCTACCAGCCAAAAAAGTGTATAGAGTTAGGGGCACACTTAAAATTTCAAACCAGCTGTAGATGATAGTGCATTGGCATCTGACTCTTGACCCCACTTCTTAATCACAAGATGAGTTTACTGAAAGGTATTCCTCTGGGTAACGGAGTGGCACCACAAAGTTGATATAGAGGGCTGATACCAGGCAGGAAAAGGGCAGCGAATGGATCACTGACGTACTGAGGATGCTTGATGCTCAACGTAGTATGGGCTTAAAAAAAAAGGCAATGACACAGATATATACACACACACAGTGTTCAGACTTTGATTCTAATAATTTTGATTTTACCTCCATTTATTAATTTATTTTGTGGCAAGAAATGGATGGATAAACAGATGTAGTAGCAGTAATACTTGTCTATTGTCCAGAATTTTGCAGATTTGTCCATGGTTTTTGCCTGCTATTTTTGGTCTGCTCCTCATAATTTTCTGGCAAGCCACTTAGGTGACTAAATAATGAAAGATATTGAGTTTCAAACTTCATATCCTTTGGAAAATGCATGTTTATAAAACACATTTTATTCTACCAACTTTTTATGCTTCTACAAACAATATTTAAAATCTGTTCCTGATTTACGGCCTTTATTCCCCCTCCCTTATTATTTTTCAACTGTGTCCAGTCTTCCTGCACTAAGTGATTGAACACTATGATGTCACTGTAAACATTGTTAAAGTTAAATTATTAATTAAAATCAAGGTTATGCTGCTAAACGCTAGGAGTCTTAACATAAAACTGCACT
This sequence comes from Protopterus annectens, assembly GCF_019279795.1. NCBI lineage: Eukaryota > Metazoa > Chordata > Ceratodontiformes > Protopteridae > Protopterus > Protopterus annectens. The sequence continues at coordinate 850,901,630 of NC_056748.1, read as the reverse complement.
CACTGGAAGCAGTCCTCACCTTGGAAGACACAGACATTTGCAGTCACAGAAACCTTGTTACACCTCCTTCCACACATTAAGACCACAAACTGAAGGCGTGAAAACTAAAGGAGGCGGTGTATCAATATTCATTAAAGATAAATACATCTCCAAAATGGTTAAACAGTATGATTCCCTGGAAATACTTAAGGTGCAATTAACTGTTGGCAGGACACCTATTCAAGTCATTGCCAGCTACAGGATCCTCTCCATGAATCAGGACATCCACTCTGCCTGTTTGGATCTACTTGAGTCTATCAAGGTACAGCCATACACCATGGTTTTGGGTGACTAACTCCCCATCCATTGAATGGGTAAATTACGCATGCTCAAACTTACTTACCCAAAGGTTCCTTGACTTTGTTAACTCCAATGCCCTGGACCCACTGGTTGGCACCCCCATAAGGGGTATCAACATCCTGGATCAGGTGCTTACCAATATAAGGACCACTGTGAGGTCTTCCCTGGTGAGATCTGACCACAAATCAGTCTCATTTGAAGTGACTATCACACCTAAACCCCCCAGCAGCAACTAAACTAAAAAACTTCTCAACAGCAGATTATAACCTCTTATGGGATGATACAAATAGCTTCACTGCAGCCCCTCCCCCCAATGGAATTGTCAACTAGAGTTCTACACCAATGCTTTATACAAACACCTGTATAACTGCATTGACTCCACCATACCTGATAGGACCAAAACAAGCTCCTCAAGGAAGAGCAAACCTGCCTGGTGGACAACTGCCATTAACAGGCTTTACAATAAGAGGAAGAAATTGCTGTGTAAGAGTAAGAGGGAGCAAACCCTAAACTGGAAACACTCCCTCCTCAGCTTAAACAAGCAAATAAGACTTCTTGTGAACTCCTCCAAAGCAAACTATGAATCCAGATTTGCTTCTTCAACTAAGGACAACTATAAGGAGTTTTTTAGTTACATCCATAACCTAAAAGGAAAGGCCCAGATTTGTGCTGAACAGATAGTTAATGATAACACATACTCTGAGCCTGTGGACATAGCTAACTTGTTGGCCGACAGGTTCTATGAAAACTTCACTCCCCTGTCCCTGCCACACGTACCCCATGGCATCCCTACCACATGTCCCCTACCTTGTATCTCTAAGAGCAGGTCATAAGCACCCTCTCTAACGCCAATAATACAGCATCTATGGCACTTAATAACATCCCAGGCTGTGTTCTACATGGGCTCCAACAAGAATTAGCAGCACCATTGGGTACTTTTTTCAATCATAGTCTAAGCAATGGCTTCATCCCAGCTGAATGGAAATGGCCACCATTATTCCCTTGCACAAAATTGGTGTTTCCACTGACCCCAGGAACTATAGACCTATTAGCCTGACTAGCCTTATCTGGAAGGCCATGGAATGAGTCATCACGGACCTTATCAACAAAGATATTGGTAATCTCCAAACACTTGATCCTACTCAGTCTGGATTTGTCAAAGGGAGATCATGCCTGTTAAACATGGTGGACTTCTTCGAGACAGTCAGCAAGGCCCTGGATGAGGGGAAAAGCTATGCATATAGCCTTCCTAGACTTAGCCAAGCCTTTTGACACTATCCCCCACTCAGGCATCATTGACAAACTCATCCAGCTAGGTATCAACGCTTATATCATTAGATGGGTCACTAAGTAGCTTACTGATAGAACACATATAATCAGAATAGGGGAATCCACCTCCAACAGCAGACCTGTAACCAGTGGTGTTCTACAGGGATCAGTCCTGGAACTTCTACTGTTTGGAATCTATTTCTTCGAAGTACAAGCAAAAACTAAACGTCTGTGGCTAACAAAGTTTGCTGATGACTGCAAACTGTGAGCAGTCACAGAATCTCCAAATTATATCAACATCCTACAAGAGGGTCTTACACAAACAAATGATTGGTACCAAAGTCTTGGCCTTAAACTCAATGCAAAAGAATGTATTATCATCCCTTTCAGTAACAGCAATGTTCCTGCTATCACATCAACAGCAACACCCTAAGAATGCATTCAGTGGTGAGAGACCTGGGCACACAGGTTGACAATCTTACCTTTGATCGCCATGTCTCCACAGTGGTAAGAAGGGCATTCTTTATTGCTCCTCTCATAATTAAGGGCATTTCCTCAAGAAAAAAAAAAAAAAGTTATAACCTCCCTGTACTCTTCCGTCATCAGGCCAGTAGTACAATGCCCCTTTTGGTATGCACCCTTCCAAGCACCTGCAACACTCAGAGAAACCACAAAGATTCCTAACAAGGAAAATTCAGGGTCTTCAGCATCTGTTGTATGTGTATCACCTGAAATCCCAGTCACTTTATTCTGTTTCATACAGACTACTTAGAGGCGATCTCTGCCTTGCACATAAGGCAATTTCTGACCTTGCTTTATTGGATATGCTGCATATCCGCAAGTCAAATGGTACACAGGTTATTCGCTCTGAAGACCTTAATCTGGTATGTGACATTAATAGAACCTGCTGGAGGGACAGATTTGTCTCCCAGAGGTTACCACACCTTTGGAACATACTCCCACTTCATATCAAACAGGACACCTCATTGGTCCTCTTCAAACGCAATCTGGAGGATTGGATGGGTAACCGTAAATTTACCCGGGGGGGGGGGGTCCACCTGTGACCCCTTGGCCACAGGCATTAGGTTCTGATTCTGGAAATAAGGGTAGAACTTGGCTGGTCTTGTAATGACCCTAAGGCCATTAGCTTAGTAACTTCCTATGATAATATGTACATACAAATAATAAATAGTTAATTGCAATGTACTTGCAAATGATACTTAACAATAGCAGAAAACGCCTAATATTGCTGACAGCAGTATTTACTGATGTGTGTAGACACCGTTGTTTAACCATATTTAAAAATACCTTAGTTAAAAGTGCATACATACATGGAAGCATTTTCTATAGGAGATTCTGATTTGGCTATGCAGGCTGTGAAGTAGCGCACTTTTTGATGGTCTAGCTCACCTTTGCTTTTCTACCTCTATTTTACGCAATGACTGAATAACAGGTATGACCAAACATTATAATTATTCACCTCCCTGTGGGAGGGTAGAGTAGAGGTTTGGAAACGCAGAGAAAGGAGCCAGGTGGTGCTTACCTGCTAGGGAATCTGGCTGGAGGTGGGTTGTTCGTGCACAGCTGCCGTGTGTCTGCTTTCCTCACCGGCCGGTTTTTCTAGCCCTTCTGGAGGAGCTCTTACCTCACTTTTTCGTGACCTCATCGGTGAGCGGTGTGGAACCCAAGAAGGAAATAGCTGTCTGCCTGGAAGAAGGGAGCAGAACTAAAGGACGGTGCAAAGTGTTTGCTACAATATCTGAGCTTCAGCAGTTCCTTTCATCCTAGGAGCACGTCTCTGTCATTAAAATAAACGTATTTCGTGGAAATGGAGACTATGAGTTCAGCAATCCGAAAATAATCGGATGAAAGAGGAGGAAGAACGCCAAATACTTCTTCGCTGGATGTGGAGCGATGAGAAGAGGAAGAACCTGAATCATGACCCAGTAAAAGCCAGACAGTCTGTGGATACACGAAACGCCGAGGCCCTCCACCCACCTTACTTCTATATAGCACACAGGTCAGTGCAACGAAAGTAGGATGCAGAAACATCACTGTTCTGATGTTCGAGGATGAGTGAGGCAGTTACCGGAACATGTGCGGGATCTTAGTGTTGAGGTTTATAGCCCATTAAGTAAAGTAGTAGGTTGTACGTGTGTGTATAGCTGAATTATGCAGCTCCATTGGGGAGGGGTGTTCTTTTTTACTACAGCGAGTCTTGCTACCCTTTCTGTACAAAATGTCCCACTTTGGGCGTTTGAAAATTCTAATTTTGCAAGACAAAATATGACTACCAGTGCAACAGATAAAACTTCACTTTTTAGCGAAAGAAAAGCTTAACGACATTATAATTTGAATTGTCTGGTGCTTCACAAAATATTACGACGTTTCGGTTACAAAATAATTGTTTTGTTAGTGTTGCAGGGAAGTTGGGGCATACTTTCTGTCCTAAAATCTCAGAACACTTGCAGTTTTTCATATTTTTTTTCACAGGACCCCAACTGCCTAAAATAGAGACTGTCCCGCAGAAAGTGGGACAGGCGATAAAGCTATAGCGCAGCTCTCTGGTTGTAATAGGTACGATACACTCTTGAGTGGTGGGCTAGGTGTTCACGTTCTGTCTCATAGTAAGGTTTGTGATTTTTTTAATTTTTTTTGCCACAGGAGATTACCAGCATTTACCGCATTATCACTGTTGTATTTTAATTATTCTGAGGACTATGTGTTTATTCTAGGCTGTGAAGAAACTGTTTTCACTTTCTGCTAGACAGTTGATTGGTTGTCGGTGATCATCATCATCATCTTCTTTCGGCTGTTCCCTTTAGTGGTCGCTACAACGGATAATCTGTTTGTCTGAGATTGGTACATCTCTACCTGTTACAAAAATCTAAATTCATAACATACTTAACAGATACCTTACCTTACCATTGATGCTTATGGAATAACCTTGCATACTACTTTAAGAATTCGTCACATTGTTCAGAATTTCTTTAGTGATCCACATCAAGCATTGAGCTCTATGCAGAACCAGTTCGGCAAATTCCAACACATTGTTCATATTTCCATTAATGATTCACATCAAGTATGGAGCTATATATACAGAACCAGCTCAGCACATAGTCATTCCATTACATCATTGTGAACATATGCCTCAAGATTCCATGTTTAACAACTCAAGGTAACCAGAAGGTAAATAATAATAACGCAGAGATTAAATGGCTGTAGCCATGTGTTTATATAGCAATAACCCACGCCTGGGTGTGGGTAATGCTAAATTTACCCACGGTTGGCATGGTTTGGTCCCGAGGGCGAAGCCCGAGGGAGCAAACAAAGCCAAATGTGGGTAAATTTAGCATTACCCACACCCAGGCGTGTTATTATATACCATGACATTATTTAAGAAAAGAAACTATTACTTTTCTTAAATAATGGCATAGTATAATGCCTGTTTGCTGCCCTTCCGCAGATGTCTGGCATCCGGCAGTTCTGATGTACCGCGCCTGCACAGTACATTAGAGCTGTGGGCAAAAGCAGAGAAAGCAAGATCTCCGTTGCTTTTAGTATCTCGCTATGTTAAATGAGTTTAACATAGCGAAACAGTTTAAAATAAGCAGCGGAGATGTCCGTTGCTTATTTTAAAACTGTCTCGCCATGTTAAACTCATTTAACATAGCGACATAAAAAGCAACGGAGATCTTGCTTTCTCCGTTTTAAAACACTGTCTCGCTATGTTAAATGGGTTTAACATGGCGAGACAGCTTTAAAATAAGCAACGGAGATCTCCGTTGCTTTTTAAAGCTGTCTCGCTATGTTAAACCCATTTAACATATGACAGTGTTTAACAACGAGTTATACTAATGGAAAAAAGTCCGGGCGACCGGACCTTTTTCCATTAGTATAACTCGATTTACAACGGGCACGCTGGCCAATCAGCGTGCACGTTTTGGGGGGGTCATGGTATAATATAGAAATAACCCACGCCTGGGTGTGGGAAATGCTGGATTTACCCACGATTGGTGTGGTTTGGTCACGAGGGCAAAGCTTGAGTGGCCTAAAAAACAACTGTGGGTAAATTCAGCATTACCCACACCCAGAAGTGGGTTATTGCTATTATACAATGGCATTATTTAAGAAACAAAAAATTACTTTTCTTAAATAATGGCATTGTATAATGCCTCCTTGCTGCCCTTCCGCAGCTGTCTGATATTCTGCTGCAGTTCTGATGTACTGCACATGCGTATGCTTACACAGTACATCAGAGCTGTGGGTGGAAGCAAAGGAGAAAGCAAGATCTCCGTTGCTTTTTACAAACTGTCTCGCTATGTGAAAGGAGTTTGAGACAGCTTTAAACAAAGCAACAGAGAATCTCTGTTGCTTTTTTTAAAGCTGTCTCGCTATGTTAAACCCATTTAACATAGCGAGACAGCTTTAAAAAAAAGCAACGGAGAAAGGAAGATCTCAGTTAGCTTTGTCTCGCTATGTCAAACTCCTTTAACATAGCGAGACAGTGTGTAAAAAGCAACAGAGATCTTGTGTTCTCCTTTGCTGTAAAAAAAAAAAAAAAAAAAAAAAAAGACTTTTACTAATGGAAAAAGTCCGGGCGACTGGACCTCTTTCCATTAGTATAAGTCTGGTTTACAAAGTGCATGCTGACCAATCAGCGTGCATGTTTTGGAATATTAATGGGGGGGGCCGTTGTATAATTGCCGATCACTGTCAATGACCTTTTCTCTAATAGAAGCCATTTATTATGAGATGTGCGCAAGGCAGGAATATCACGGAGGCCATTTATTTCTTTCATAGCATTCCCCTAAACCTACAGGACAACAGACAACACTGTCGCTGTCTGGCCCTTCTTATGCATCATACCCATTTCATAACAACTTTTTCACAGTTCATCACAATTCTTTTGGGCCGCCTTATAATCTGCCAAGGGGCCATTGCCGGGCTGATAAGTCCCCTGGCAACAATCCCTTGGGGATGTCTGGCCTGCGGAAGGTCCAGCTGAAGAGTCCTGTGACCTCCCCCCAACTTATCTTGGCCTCCCTTACCTTTCCTGCCTTCCGCCACAGAAGGGAGGAATGTTCCTCCCTTCCGCCAGCATATCTCAATCTACTCTAGGTGAATGCCCTTCAGAGCTAGACCTGCCTGCAATTCTTTATAAAAGACTTGTGAAACTTTTTCCGATAAATGAACCCCATCCTTCTCATACCTATCCTGCCACCAGACCCGAATGCCAGGATGAGGAATGTACAACCCCTTAATGGCCTTTAAAATCTTATCCATAGAATTATTAATTCTCTGTCTCATTCTTTCCACAGCTTTCATGGACCTACCCCCTTTCCATCTTTTTTCTCTGAACCACTTCTGACTAACAATTAATGGCTTGTGGCCAGCATTCATGTATGCAATTAATCTTTCGTACCATTGAACCAATTAAATATTTTATTGGTTGTTGACCAATATCATTGTCCCCTAGGTGTAACATGATGGCTGCAGGAGGTTTACCACTTCTCGCTGCTTGTTGCATTACTGTACTAAGCTATTGCCACTGCATTCCTGACACCCCATACCAAACTGTTTTGTCTGAAGCTTGTACTCTTTGGAAGGATAAGCCCGGCCTGCTCTGCACCCAGAGGTGGAGTCTCCGAACAAAAAAATGGCCAACTATCCAGATGTATTTCTGTTCTGATGATGTGTCTGCTGAAATGCAGTGAACAAAAGTTAGAGTTGTTTACACCTTATATAGCTTTTATAAGTATTGGATTTCCTCATAATGTCAGCCTGTGAAGCCCCCATTGCATGTGCATATGAGGCTGCACCTATATGAAAAGAATGCACACCTACTTGTGTCCAAGCCAATCAACTTAACTGCCTGCTTTAAGACTGCTCTCACCTGATAATGTGTGAGTGGTTCACCTTGCTGATAGCAGAAAAATGGACCATCTAACATACCCCTATAACTCCGGTACTCCAGTATCACTTTAGTCACATTCCATTCTAATCCCTCTGGTTAACTACTCTTACCCAATGACCTCTTCCTTCTTGATCAGTTTTGGATTTCACCACATAAATCCAAGTGTTGTCACCCAGCACCTGTACATGTGCTAAAGGCAATACTGTCCCCTGGCTTTTCTTGCTCGGTTGGACAATTTCAGACCATCTAAACGCCCCACAAAAGGCCAGCAAAAAGGCAACTTTAAATAATGATACCTCATAAGAAGAGAAACAAACCTCTGAAACAGCAATCCATAGTTTGCTTAATACAGCTGGACCTATAGGGTACCTCTTATCAATCCTTTTGGGCATTTGTCTCCCCTCCCCCAGCCTCTAAACATCGCCCGTACTTGGAAAGTGTTAGCTACATCCTTCAAACCCAAAGCCTGATGAAACCAATTCAAGGCTGATAATGAGCTTCTCTCTCTGCCCAGACTCCATCCTTTTTCTTTCATTACCATGATGTAAGACCTGATTAGGTGAGGTGGAATAGGCCAAATGGATTCCCAGCCTCTGGCTGTTCTGGTTTGCAAGAGTTAGTGTATACATTTATTGTATCTTACCCTTGTTCTTCTACTGAGAGAGTTACACATTAGCAACCATTCTCGTCTGTCCATAACTGTACTGGCACTGGTGTCGGAGAAGGATTCGCCCTTGGGGCCAGCGATCGGAAACGAGAAAGGGATTCTTCTAATGAGTTATCAATGCCTGGAATGTGTTGTGCTTTAACTGTCACATGAAATGTCAAGCACTTAAATGTAAAATATCTCATCATCCTGCCTAACACCCCTTTTCCCCCCAGCTGATTATTGACTATATGCACTACACTATTGTTGTCAGAACGCAACCAAACCACTCTTGTCTTTCATTTGTACTCCCCAAATTTCCAATGCCACCACTACTGGGAAGAATTCCATCTCTGCGATTGAAATGTCTACCCTGTTTTTCACTCGAGTCGGCCAGGCCACACTGAACCACTGATCTTGAAAATAACCCCCAAAGCCAATTTCTCCCCGCTGCATCTGTAAACAACTGAGCAGGAGGTAGATTCTCTCTCCTGCCAAATTGCTGTCCCATTGTAGTCTGATAAAAAACTCCACCATGCACCTAGATCCTCCTTCATATCCTGTGTGACCCTAATCCGGTGGTGTGGCTTTGTGCACCCTGACCCCTTAGTGGCTAAGCGCCTCATAAATGAGCGCCCCACGGGAATCACTTTGCATGCAAAATTCATTAACCCTACTAATTCTTGTAACTGTTTTAAGGGTTATCTTATTCTGCATTAGCACTTGACTTAAGACTAGCCACAACTTTTGCACCTTGTCAATAGGAAGCCTGCTCTGACAATTCAAGCTATCTGGGCCCTCTGTTTTATCAATTGCTAATGGCACCCCTAACTCTTTGCAAATCTGTTGAAATGTATCCAATGCTTGTTGACATTCCCCTATGTCCTCCTTCCCAATGGATAGAAAGTCATCCAAGTAATGAACAACACTGTCTTCCCCTACCCACTGTGCCACCAACCAGTGTAGAAAGGAACTGAATTTTTCAAAAGTGGCACATACTATTGAACAACCCATAGGCATGCATTTATCCATGTAATATTGGCCTACGATTGCCAAATACCACACTTGGTCTTTAGAAGCAGGGGGTAATAGTCTGAAAGTGGACTCTGTCATCTTTTGCCATGAGGGCCCCTCTTCCCTTCTCCTTGACTTTCTTAACCGCTTCATCAAATGAAGCATAATGCACTGATGTCCCTGTACCATTTATGTAATCATTTACCGAATTCCCCTGTGGATAGGATAGGTGGTGAATGAGCCGAAATTCACCTGGCTTCTTTTTGGGTACTACGCCAATAGGATAAACCTTAAATGCACTTCTTGGTGGACATGGAAATGGGCCTGCCAGTCTGCCCGCTTCCAATTCTTTATTTATCTTTGCTCTAACTATGTCCGGATGCTCTTCTGCTGACTTCAAGTTCTTAACCATACCCCCCCTTGCTTCCTACCTTTTGCTGGTATCCTGAAGCCCTTGGTGAACCCCTCTTCTAGCAATGCTGCTGCTTCTCTATCTGGATACATTTTGAGCCATTCCCTTAAAATGTCCCCTTTTACCGGAGTTGGGAGATGAAACTGCGTACCCTTTAAAGGGGGGTGAGTAAAATCTTTTGTTCTGGGGACTTGAGAGATGAAAACAAGCTTTGGCTGGGGGGTTTACCTTACCACAAGCCATGCATTGATGCCTAAATCTACATTGAAGCTGATTCTGACACTGACCGAAGTTATACTGATAACACTTCCCAGCACCCCCATCTGTTCTGTCCCATTGGTTGTCTGTTGTTAAACCAAACTTATATGTGTTATACCCACTTTGATTAACTGGAAAACCACAATCTGTTGTTGCTGCATCTTCGCTAGTATCTAGTCAGCACAAAAGACCCAAATCCATCCATGCCCAAGACCTCTCTGGGTATGACTGCCTCATCCTTCTGTAGTCTTCGTCATACCTCAACCATCTGTGGCCCCTTTCAGCAAAGCGCATCGTGGTTACCCTATTAAAGTGCGTCCACATGTCTTTTGTTTTGGTAGGACACCTATCACCTAAAATTTGAGCATAAATAAAGTATCCGATCGCCCAGTTTCCCCATGTTCTTCTTAATTGTAACCTCCTTTTTTTGGCTACTGAATGTCCAGCCCGGCCATCCTTATCCCTTTCCTTTTCTTCATCCTCCCTGTTCAACAATGAAAATATGTCCACATATTCCCCACTTGCAATCTGCTGTTTTACTTTTTCGCTTAAATGAAATCCTAGTGGCAAGTCTAATGTAACTGCACCACAGTACTTAACTAGTTCTCAGTCTCCCCTCCCCCTTCCAGTACAGTCTGGCCATTGTCTCCTTGTCGCCTTTTTCATCGTCCTGTTTACCTTTGAGTTGTGCTGACAAGGCTCCCATTTGGTCTAAAATTGCATTGTTAGCTTGGGGACACCCAATCATTGCCATGGAGCTCCCACTGTTATGGCTGGCTCCGAGTCCTCTGCTGTCTGCTTGTTGTCAAGCCCAACCCTGTCCCTCACAGTACCGTGATGGTGTGAACTCATTTGATTTACCTTGTAGTGTTCGCCAGGCAAAGATTCATAGTACATTAATTCCTTATCTAATAAACCTTGGCTTTGTAACCACTGCAAACACTTCTGATCAATAATAGGCATATTCTTACCTTCCCTCTTGGGTTTTTTGCAGTGTTTTTTCTTATCCTTATGCTTCTGAGCTTTTCTAGCCTTCCTGTCCTGACCATTCTCTTTCCTGTTACCTCCGAGTAACATTTGGGATCCTGAGCTAGATCCTGCTTGAGGGTCAGGGGGCAGGTTACCCGCAGGTTGTACATTAACTGCTTGAGGCACCTGCCCTGACCCTATTGTCTTGGTGAAACAGATCCTCCCACCATGCCCTCCCTTTTATGCTCAACATAGTCTGCATTTGTGTTTTGATTTGAGGATCCATCTAATTAGTGAAAACACAAAAACATACACACGTTAGCCTATGTCGGGGGTTTTTTTTTTTTTTTTTTTTAATAAGATTGTACCACTAATCTTTCTGCTCTTGCAGAAAACTGTACTGCCATGGGTTAATATCCTAGCTTGAATTAGCTGCTAAATGGAACATTTTCTCATTTAGAAAAGTTTTACATAAACTGGAATGTGCTTTAAATAAGTTTGTGTTCCACCAAAACCAGACTGATGCATAAAGTTATACTAAATCACCAACAATTCGAAGCCTTGCCCTCATACGTAGTATTCAAACCTCTCTGAGGAAATTCTGTGCACTGACCCAGTACCTAGCCCCCACCCTCATACCATTCTTTTCCTTCTTCCTTAATGAATTTAACACCAGCAAAGAGTAAAATGGTTATAAAACTCCACTGCTTAGCCACAAAATCCAGCCACTACTGCTTTCTCCACCACAGTTTAGAAAGGAGTTATATTCAGGTAAATTAATAATTAAACCACAAGTACAGCCACAGGGTTAATGTAAGCATGGGCTTTTGTATACTGTGGCTTCCTGCTGGCTTCAGCTCGCAGGCCCTGCCATGTGGCTTCCTACAGGCCTTGGCTCACAGGCCCTGCCATGTGGCTTCCTACAGGCCTTGGCTCACATGCCCTGCCATGTGGCTTCCTACAGGCCTTGGCTCACAGGCCCTGCCATGTGACTTACTACAGGCCTCGGCTCAAAGCCCTGCCATGTGGCTTCCTTTAGGCCTCAGCTAAGAGGCCTTGCCATGTGGTTTCTTGCAGGGCTTGGCTCACAGACCCTGCCATGCGGCTTCCTGCAGGTCCCAGGCCTCAACTCCCTGGCCCAGCCATGCGGCCCCCATAGGCCTCAGCTGCCTTGCCACCAAGGCATACCATTTTTTTTTTTTTATAATTACATTATCAAAGCTTGCTAAAATTCCCATGCCTCATAACCAGGCCGTAGAAGGACTATGTACCACTGTAAATATTCTCTTTTGTTACACTTCGACTCAAACAATAAAGACCTGATTAAAACACTTAAAAACTTTCTTGATACTGTACTGTGGATTTATTTAATACCTTAATGAGCAATCTTAATTACTAGCCTGTTTTTAGCATCAACGTAAAAAACCTTTTTAACTAAAAATTGTTATTACATGTAAAACTTTAAATTCAATCACTCCAGCTTCCAAAAAACATTTACTTGCCTCTAAGCATAATAATATCCTAGGATTCAAACCAGCAAACTGTTCTTACCATGGATAATTCCCTTGAATCCTGCAACTGACCAACAAACAAGGTTTTACCTTGTTCTGAGATCACCCACTGTATTCAAACACTCACTAGAATTCCACAGACAAGCTTAATTACTAGCCTGTTTGAAGCATATTGGAAATAAAAAAATAACATACTAACATTCCAATCTGTTGCTACAGGCCAAACTTAGTACAAAAATTGCCCTAACTTCTCTCTACAAACGGCGTACTTGCCTGTTAGCATAATATCCTAGGCTTCAAAGAACCCCAGCAACTGATCTTACCACAGATAACTTCCTTTAAGGCTGCAATTAAATCAAAAACAAACAAAGAAGGCCTTACCCTGTCCTAAGATCACCCACTTAGTTCAAACACTCACTCGAAATCCACCGATCAGTTGCTCAAAGCTACAAGCTGCCCAGGTAGGGATCACGAAGACTGATTTGGTTTGTTCCCAGCCTTTTTCAATCCTTCCTCTAGCCAGCCCATCCCACCTTAACCCTCCTACCTATCCTGTCACCCCCCCCTCACCGAAACCTGAGTCCGAGCTGACCTGCCTCAAACAAATGGCAACTTGGTGCGATTTGGCAAGCTGCTGTTCCCATTTCTTCCTGTCCTCTGCCTCTTGCTATGTCACACCAACCACCTGCATGTTCTCTCTCATCACATCCATAAACCTTATCTTAGGCCTTCCTCTTTTCCTGTTACCTGGTAGCTTCATCCTTAGCATCTTTTTCCCAATATACTCAGTATCCCTCCTCAGCACACGTCCAAACCAACGTAATCTTGCCTCTCTGGGTTTGTCTCCAAACCTTCCAACCTGGGCTGACCTTCTAATATACTTATCCTAATCCTGTCCACCCTCGTCACACCCAGTGTAAATCTTAACATCTTTAACTCTGCCAGTGATACATAGTTTTAATTCATACTTTGAGTTTTTAATTGCTTTCTATTTTGTCAGTAATTAAAAATTCTTGATATGGCTGTCAAAAAAACCTCCCTAGCTATACCGAATGTGCTAAACTAATGTTTCCTTACTTGTATACCACAGTTTGTGATATGTTTAAGTAAACATCATCTCTCCATTGCAGATAAACAGGCCCTATTTATAAAAGACTTGGTCTCAAATAAATGACCGCTTAGACAAAGAGTAGGTGTTTTGTAGTCTGGCACCTGTAGTAAGTCTGCTTATACAGAGGCATCACACCAAAGTAAGTTACTTACTGACAGCAAGTCTTTCAGAATCAGGCAGACTTGCATTGAGAGCAACTCTCTTGGAGTCTGGCCCATAATGTTTTAAGATGATTGGATTATATGTGTTAGCAACTTGATAGTGACCTTTGTATATCAGAGTTGTGCAATGTTTGCTGCAGTTTTCCCCATTGACAGGGAGTTTGTGCTGTTTGGTTTCCATTGTCACATTTGCAGTGGAGTACTAAATAATAATGAATATGATAAGTGTAAAAATGGATTTGGTTGCCCTGATGCACAAAGCATACCTCACTTTTTGGATGCCTCCCAGAGCTGAACCTGCATGTGGGTTTGGAATTATTCTGCCTGCCCTTTGACTGTAACTCTTGTACTGTACAACTGAAAGGGACACCCAGTGCTAGGGAAATGAGGTGCAACAAAATTGTATATTATAAATAAAGAATGGGCTACTGTTCAAGATGAGGCATTTAATGCAGATAAGTTGCCTTTTTCTTTGTATAACATTTTAAAACTTTGAATTTATAATTTCAGCATTTATACAGGATGATGAAATTTAACATTTGTTAGCTAGGTAAGTACAAGTAGAGCTAAGTGTGTGTGTGTGTGTATATGTGTATATATATATATATATATATATATGTGTGTATGTGTGTGTGTATGTGTGTGTGTATGTGTGTGTGTATATGTATATATATATATATATATATATATATATATATATATATATATATATATATATACACACACACACACACTTCAAAACATCTAAAACTCATAACATTGAAAATGTA
>NC_056748.1:850877101-850881753 GCF_019279795.1 Protopterus annectens | reverse complement strand
GTTTAGAAAAATTTTGTGCAGAGGATAAGATTATTTTCATAGAGCTAAGAAAGTTAGTTTTAAGAAGGCAAACTTGCACCTAAGAAGAGAGGAAAGAAAAGAAGCTTTTGAGTACCTTTTGAGTACTTGTTCAAAGGGTAAGTTTCCTTAAGGAGTGGCTGTGGAACTTTAGAAAACATTTATTGGGTTATTGAGTAGAGAAGGGGAAGAAGGAAAGGGCGATGGGAGACAGAAGGGCTAGCTAGTCAGGGTTAATACAGGGGCAGAGCCATTTGTTAAGGTACAATTTGAGATTCTTCTTGAAAATAGGATGAGAGGTCAGGGATGTGATATCAGCAGGTAAATTGTTCCAGTGTTTCCCAACTGAGTTGGAGAATAAGCCATCTCCTGCAGTGTTTTTAGGTGTAGTAATGTTGATCAGAAGTTTGTTAGAGGAGTGTAGATGTTTCAGGTTATGATAAGGGGTAATAAGACTGGTGAGTATTTGAGTTTTGGTGGGTTGGTACAGGGTTTTGTGGGCTATTACCAGTTGTTGAAGTATAATCTGATTAGGAAGTTCGAGCCAGCCAAGTTGTCTTAGATTAATGCAGTGGTGGGTTCTAAAAGGAGATCCGGTAGCAAATCTAGCAATGTTGTTGTAGGATATAACTAGTTTATTAAGGTTTTTTTTGACAGGTTGGTATAAATAGGACATGCATAGAGTAAAGTAGAGATTAGATGGGTCTTGGCTAGGGTAATTCTAGTAGTTGGGGTAAGAAATGGTTTAATTCTATATAGGGTTCCTATTTTTTTGTTCACACTTTTTATAGTAGAGTTAATGTGATTCTCAAAATTGAGTTTATTATCAATTGTAATTCCTAGTAGTTTTGTGGTGGTTTCGGGGGAAATGCTAGTATTGTTGTTTGAAGTGATTGAGAAATGTGGGGGTATTTGGTTACGTGATGGGGAGAAGAGTAGAAGTTTTGTTTTCTTAGGGTTGAGTAGGAAGCAGCGTTGGGAAAACAAATGTTCAACTGTGTTAAAGGCTTTTTTTGTAAGAGACTGAAGTTCAGCATGAGAGGTAGCTGTGCAGATAATAGTGGAGTCATCTGCATATTGGATACAGTTAGAAAAAGGGATAGCTGATTGAAGGTCATTGATAAAGATGGTAAAAAGAAGTGGACCTAAGATAGAGCCTTGTGGGACACCTAGGGAAATAGGAAGGTAGTCAGATATTGAGTTTTTCCAGATGGTCTCTAATATAAAAACGTTCTCTTCGAACAGTCTTCAGCGACAAGCAAACAATTAAATTCCTTCAACGTTCAATGAACAAGTATATTCCTTCAGTACAAATGTAGCTCCCAAGAATCAATGTCGAACACCACAGTGAAGAAAACAGTAATTTAATCAAATAAAAGACGTTGGCGCATTCACGGACATACAATTTCCACTTCATCAGACGTCTGTTTTATTCACAAGAGACCATTTGGGTTTCTTTTTTCAGCAGTACTTTGGCAAGTTGTTTCATTTATGCTGTTTCTTTCATACATTTGGGTATATATATATATATATATATATATATATATATATATATATATGTGTATGTGTGTGTGTATGTATGTGTATATGTATGTATGTATGTATATATATATATATATATATATATATATATATGTGTATATATATATATATATATATATATATATATATATATATATATATATATACACACGCAGTGTGTGTGTGTGTGTGTGTATAAAATTTGCGATTTGCAAAAAGTACATTGCCGTTTTACCGTTCAGGATGACGAACAACTGTTTCAAGATCCGTTGGGGCTGTCACCGGCCCAGGATTTTACATTCGATTTCAGCTTCATACGGGCGAGGCAAGAAGCTGAACGAACTGGCGCCAGGCATAAGACCACATTTCCGATTTAAAATATGGGAACAATCAACAAAAGACAGACAATGGCTATAAAGGTACTGTTAAATATAATATCTCTAGCCCTAATAAGGGTTTCAGGTCATTCTCTCGCCACGACAGTGCCGAGTGGAATGTGGTTAATTCTAAAAAGTTAAAAAAAAACTGTTAATGAAAGAGAACTTATGGAACATTTCTTGGATGATAATCAGGATATTTACAATTTCACTACGAAAGGACATCATATTACTAATACTAATAAAGAATATGTATACACTTCACTAAAGGAATTAATCTTTGATTTTGGTAAAAAGTTGATTTCTTACAAAAACACTAAAATTGATGTGAGCTACTTAAATAACTGTTTGAAAATTAATGTTGTGCCCAAGGGCCTTAGGTTTTTTAAACTGCCATTGGGCATTACATATAAGCAAGAAATGATGAGTGAATTCAACTGTTTATTTGATAATTTTGGATGTGCTTACATGAAACTTTTGCTTAAATACCAAAATGAGAAATTGTTATTATTAGCCGAAGAATTGGAAAGTATGTATGAGGCTATTACCAGCAATGTTGATTTTGACACTTGGAAAGAACTGTTTAAGAAACAATTTTCATTAGCAGATAGCAAAGCACACAACATATACGACAGAAAAAGTAGGAAGATGACTAGAGATATTGAGTTGTATAGTACCAATAGGGCCTATATTTGGCCAGGGGAAAAAGGGAAAGAACAAGGGTCATACAAAAACATCAATAGGTCAACATATAGGAGTTCCAACAAAGAAGGAAATTTTCAGGGGGACAGACTACCATCAGCAAGGAATCCAAACAGACAGTGGAGCAATTACAGGAAGTAACACATGATTCCCACACCAGAGTCAGTGAAACCATAGAGGACACCTTACATAGTTTGGATCATCCTACATTGAAACCTTCGACTGGAGAGTATTTAGACAGCATTGAGCATATGCAGGTCATTGAATCTAATAAGGACAGACCTTCATACACTCTCACCAGTCACGAAGGTATTAATGTCTTCAATTACACTGACGTGGAGGTAGATGAACAATTCATTCGTATTATGAGTAAAGGAATGAAGTTTATACCTACAGTTCGTATGGACTTATTTGATAACATTAAACAAGTGAAGTTATACTGTCGCAAACTTAATTTAGCTATTATGTTTCAAGATAAAGAAAATAACCAGGACAGTATAGGTAGTAATAATATGAGTAGAAAAAGTTCTTATATTCCAACCTCTAATCCTAACATATCTAACTTTGAGAAATTGGTATGTAAGGATATATATTGGTTACATAAGAACTTGAGAAGTAAGTTCAACACACATAATGACATCCAAAATAACCTCTCAAATTCTGAAAGAGAATGTTTGAATAAAGTGATACAAAATAAGGAGGTTCATATCATGAAACCTGACAAAGGTGGAGGGATAGTTTTATATTATACTGACGTTTATAATTCCAGTATATACGACATATTGCATAAGACAGACAATTATGAAAGTATTTCTATTAATCAGATGAACATAGGCCATAGGCGAATTGATTTGGCCATTGAAGAATATTTAATAGATAATAGGATTACTAACGAGACATACATGTTCTTGAAAAATGATCACCCTGTTCTGGCAAAAATTGTTGGGATCCCAAAGTTACATAAATCATTGGACAAACCCCCGTTTAGACCAATAGTTTCAGGGTCTAAGTCAAAAACATTTAATATTGGTAGATGGATAGACAATCAGCTTAAGCACATTTACAGGACTATCCCACATATTATGAAAGACTCCTGGAACTTTTTGGGGAAGCTAACCAAGGATAATTGGAACACTGATCTCATCCTTTTAACCATAGACGTTGTGGATTTATTTTCAAGCATACCAAAGGACATTGGCTTTTGCCAGTTGTTTGAGAAAATATTCAGGACTAAACTGGGACAAAGTCAGTTTATTATGTGATATGATGGGACTGGTCCTGGATCACAATTACATTGCCTTCCAAGGAGAGTTTTTTAGACAAATCAAGGGGGTTGCTATGGGAGCATCATGTGCTCCCATATTTGCTAACCTCGTGATGTTGGAATGGGAGGACGAGGTATTATTTAAAAGTAATTTTTATGCTGAAATTAAATTTTATGCAAGATATCTGGATGATATCTTCATTTTATGGAAGACATCCCCAGAGAGGTTGCAGGAATTCATGACATTTCTTAATAGTTCCTCACAATTTTTAAAATTTACTTACAATAGCAGTAGAGTAAGCATTCCATATTTGGACATTATGGTTGGTCAAGATCATAATGGTTTCACTTCTAAGATCTATAGGAAGCCAACTTTTTCTAACGACTACATACACTTTTCTAGTAACCACCCCCCACACGTTTTCAAAAATGTAGTTAAGGGTCAGTGTATTAGAGCAGCTAGGATGTCTTCGACTGAATCAGTTACGAGGACCGAATTGGATTTTATTAAAAATTTATTTCTTAATCGTGGATACCCAGATAGTATGGTGAGAGATGTTATTTACTACGTACAGAAGGAATGGGGAAAGAAATATCCCCCCTTACTGGGTAAATACGAAGAAAGTATGAAAGAAGATGGAGATGAACATCAACTATATGGTCGAGCATGCATTTTGACATACACGCCATATACCAATATTATTCAGGACATTTTATGCCAACATTGGGACATCATTACTTCTTCAAATTTGGATAAAATTGTGGGACTC
>NC_056748.1:850852101-850859601 GCF_019279795.1 Protopterus annectens | reverse complement strand
TAATAAATATATATATATATATATATATATATATATATATATATGTATATATATGTATATATATGTATATATATATATATATATATATATATATATACACATATACTTATACACACATGTATACTTACATATATATACACACACACACATATATATATATATATATATATATATATATATATATATATATATATACACACACACAAGCCTGCACATGGAGAACCTGCAGACATACTTCCACACACGCCCGTGCAGCGAGAACCTGCAGACACACACACACACACACACACACACACACACACACACACACACACACACATCTGCACAGGGAGAGCCTACAGACACAGAAACGCACATAATGCGCACGCCCGCCCACACAGAGAAAGCCTGCAGATACACACCCAAAAGCCTGCAGACACACAAACAAACACACACACACACACACACACACACACACACACACACACATACATGCCCACACAAGGAGAATCTGCAGACACACATGCGCACACATAAACACACGCACATGGAGAACCTGCAGACACACATACACACGTGCCCGCACAGGGAGAGCCTGCAGAGACACACACACACACACACACACACACACACACACACATGTGCCCCGCACAGTGAGAACCTACAAACACACACACACACACACACACACACACACACACACAAGCCTGCACATGGAGAACCTGCAGACATACTTGCACACACGCCTGCACAGGGAGAACCTGGGAGACACACACACACACACCTGGACAGGGAGAGCCTACAGACACAGAAACGCACATAATGCGCATGCCCGCCTGCACAAAGAAAGCCTGCAGATACACACCCAAAATCTTGCACAGGGAGAGCCTACAGATACACACAAACACACAAGCCTACACAGGGAGAGCCTGCAGATGCGCCCACACATGCATACACACACACAAGCCCGCACAGGGAGAGCCTGCAGACACACATAGAAGCCCGCACAGGGACAGCCTGCAGACACGCACACAAGCCCGCACAGGGGACAGCCTGCAGACACACACACAAGCCCGCACAGGGGACAGCCTGCAGACACACACACAAGCCCACACAGGGACAGCCTGCAGACACACACACAAGCCCGCACAGGGACAGCCTGCAGACACACACACAAGCCCGCACAGGGACAGCCTGCAGACACACACACAAGCCCGCACAGGGACAGCCTGCAGACACACACACACAAGCCCGCACAGGGACAGCCTGCAGACACACACACAAGCCCGCACAGGGACAGCCTGCAGACACACACACAAGCCCGCACAGGGACAGCCTGCAGACACACACACACACACACACACACAAGCCCGCACAGGGACAGCCTGCAGACACACACACACACAAACCCACACAGGGACAGCCTGCAGACACACACACAAGCCTGCACAGGGACAGCCTGCAGACACACACACACACACACACACACACACACACACACACACACACACACACACACACACACACAATCCCGCACAGAGAGAGCCTGCCGATATACAGACAAGCCTGCACAGGGACAGTCTGCAGACACACACAACCCTGCACAGGGACAGTTTGCAGATGGAGAGAGAGAGACACACACGCCCGCACAGGGATAGCCTGCAGAGAGAGAGAGAGACACGCCTGCACAGTGATAGCCTGCAGAGAGAGAGAGAGACACACCCGCACAGAGACAGCCTGCAGAAACACACACACGCACACGCACACACACAAGCCACACAGAAGCCCATGTGGACACGGGGAGAAAACACACACATGCCACACAGAAGCCCACATGGACACGGGGAGAGAACACACAGGCCCGCACAGGGACAGCTTACAGAAATGCGCACACACATGCCCACACACACAAGCCTGCACAGGGACAGTATGCAGAAATGCACACAGGGTGAGAATGCATACATTGGACGCCACACAGAAGTCCACATGGACACGGAGAGAACACAAACACTGCAGAGAAGCACTCGTGCACATGTGGAGAAAACACTCATAAACATGCCACACAGAAACCCACATGGACACAGGGAGAGAATATGGGCACACAGGACACACAGAAGCCTACGTGGCCACAGGGAGAGAATACGCACATGCAGGCCACACACACGCCCACGTGGACACAGGGAGAGAATGCACACACAGGCCACACAGACGCCCTTGTGGATATGGGAAGAGAACACACACACACACACACACACACACACACACACACACACACACATGCACACATGCCACAGAGAACCCATGTGGACACCGGGAGATAAGATACACATGTATGTCACACAAGTCCACATGGACATGGGGGAGAACACACGCACACACCACACAGAAACCCACTTGTACGTAGGGAGAATGCACACATACGCACGCACATGGCACAGAACCCCACATGGACATAGGGAGAGAGCAGACACCCACACTCATGCCACACAGAAGCCAACATGGACACTGGGAGAGAGGACACACACAAGCCGACATGGACACTGGGAGAGAGCACACACACACGCCACACGCAAGCCGACATGGACATGGAGAGAGAGCACACACACATGCCACACAGAAGCCAACATGGACACTGGCAGAGAGCACACAAACATGCCACACAGAAGCCGACATGGACAAGGGGAGAGAGCACACACACATGCCACACAGAAGCCAACATGGACACTGGGAGAGAGCACACACACACACATGCCACACAGAAGCTGGTATGGACACAGGGAGAAAGGGCACACATGCCCCAGTGTAGCCCACTTGGACATTGGGAGAGAGTGCACACACATGCCACACAGAAGCCCACATGGACACAGGGAGAGAACACACATGCCACACAGAAGCCCATATGGACACTGGGAGAGAAGAGACACACACACACACACGTCACACACAAACCCACATGGATACAGGGAGAGAACTCACACATTCTACACAGAAACCCACATGGACACGGGGAGAGAACACACATGCCACATAGAAGTCTACATGGACACAGGGAGAGAACACACATGCCACACAAAATTCCATATGGACATGGGGAGAACACACATGCATGACACACAAGCTCACATGGACATGGGAGGGAACACACACAAACGCTCACATGGACATGGGAGGGAACACACACAAACATGCCACACCCAAGCTCACATGGACATAGGGAGAGCACACAGAAGCCAACATTGACAGAGATGGAACAGTCACACTCTACACAGAGAGAACACACAAAAATCACACACCCACATGGACACAGGGGAAAGAAAACACAAAAACACCACAGAGAAGCCCAACTGGAGACCGAGAGAGAAGACACTCCCACACACGTGCCACACAGAAGCTTTTATGGATACTGGGAGGGAACACACACACACATCACACACAAGCCCATGCATACACAGGGTGAGAATGCACACACATTGATGCATGCTGCACAGAAGCACTTATGCACAAAGAGAGAGAACACACACCCACACACACATGCTACACAGACACAGGAAGAGAATACACACACACACAGGCCACACAGAAGCCCACGTGTAAACAAGGAGAGAATACGCACACAAGCCCGGACAGGGAGAGCCTACACACACACACACACACACACACACACACACACACACACACACACACAGCCTGCAGAGAGAGAGAGATACACACACACACACACACACACACACACACACACACACACACACACACACACACACACCTGCACAGGGAGAGCCTACAGACACAGAAACGCACATAACATGCACACCCGCCCGCACAGAGAAAGTCTGCAGATACACACCCAAAAGCCTGCACAGGGAGAGCATGCAGTTACACACAAACACTCGAGCCTTTGCAGGGAGAGCCTGCAGATGTGCCTGCCTGCACAGGGTGAGCTTGCAGACACACACACAAGCTTGCACAGAGACCGTCTGCAGACACGCACACACGCCCGCAAAGGGACAGCCTGCAGACACACACAAGCCCACACATGGACAGCCTGCAGACAACCACACACACACGCCTGCACAGGGAGAGCCTGCAGACGCACACACGCCTGCACAGGGAGAGCGAGAGCCTGCAGACGTGCACACGCCTGCACAGGGAGAGCCTGCAGACGCACACACGCCTGCACAGGGAGAGCCTGCAGACGCGCACACGCCTGCACAGGGAGAGCCTGCAGACGCGCACACGCCTGCACAGGGAGAGCCTGCAGACGCGCACACGCCTGCACAGGGAGAGCCTGCAGACGCACCTGCGCCTGCACAGGGAGAGCCTGCAGACGCACACACGCCTGCACAGGGAGAGCCTGCAGACGCACACACGCCTGCACAGGGAGAGCCTGCAGACGCACACACGCCTGCACAGGGAGAGCCTGCAGATGCACACATGCCTGCACAGGGAGAGCCTGCAGACGCACGCACACAAGCCCGCACAGAGACAGCCTGCAGACACACACACAACCCTGCACAGGGACAGTTTGCAGAGAGAGAGAGAGAGACACACATGCCTGCACAGGGATAGCCTGCAGAGAGAGAGAGACACGCCTGCACAGTGATGGCCTGAAGAGAGAGAGAGACGCACCCGCACCGGGGCATCCTGAAGAAACGCGCGCACAAACACACAAGCCATACAGAAGCCCATGAGGACACGGGGAGAAAACACACACATGCCACACACAAGCCCAAATGGACACAGGGAGAGAGCACAAACCCACACTTATGCCACACAGAAGCCCACATGGACATGGGGAGAGAACACACAGGCCCGCACAGGGTCAGCTTACAGAAATGCGCACACACATGCCCACACACACAAGCCTGCACAGGGACAGCTTGCAGAATCTCACACACAGGGTGAGAATGCACACATTGATGGATGCCGCACAAAAGTCCACATGGACACGGAGAGAGAACATGCACACTGCAGAGAAGCACTCATGCACATGTGGAGAAAACACTCATAAACATGACACACAGAAACCCACATGGACACCGGGAGAGAATATGGGCACACAGGACACACACACAAGCCTATGTGGTGTGGACATGGGGAGAGAATACGCACATGCAGGCCACACACAAGCCCACTTGGACACAGGGAGAGAATACACACAGGCCACACAGAAGCCCTTGTTGATATGGGAAGAGAACACCCGCACACACACACAGACATGCACACACACCCCAGAGAAGCCCATGTGGACACAGAGATAAGACACACATGTATGTCACACAAGTCCACATGAACATGGGGGATAACACACTCACACACCACACAGAAACCCACTTGTACATAGGGAGAGAATGCACACATGCATGCACACAGCACAGAACCCCACATGGACACAGGGAGAGAGCACACACCCATACTTATACCACACACAAGCTGACATGGACACTGGGAGAGAGCGCACACACATGCCCACACACAAGCCGACATGGACACTGGGAGAGAGCACATACACATGCCACACAGAAGCCGACATGGACACTGGGAGAGAGCACATACACATGCCACACAGAAGCCGGCATGGACACTGGGAGAGAGCACATACATATGCCACACAGAAGCCGGCATGGACACTGGGAGAGAGCGCACACACATGCCACACAGAAACTAACATGGACACGGGGAGAGAGCACACACACACATGCCACACAGAAGCCGACATGGACACTGGGAGAGAGCGCACACGCATACCACACAGAAGCCGACATGGACACGGGGAGAAAGTGCACACATGCCCCACAGTAGCCCACATGGACAAGGGGAGAGAGTGCACACACATGCCACACAGAAGCCCACATGGACACAGGAAGAGAACATGCATGCTCACCACATAGAAGCCCACATGGACACAGGGAGAGAACACACATGCCACACACAAGCCCACATGGATACAGGGAGAGAACCCACACACATGCTACACAGAAACCCACATGGACACGGGGAGAGAACACAGACCCACACACATGCCACATAGAAGCCTACATGGACACAGGGAGAGAACACACATGCCACACAAAATCCCATATGGACATGGGGAGAACACACATACATGACACACAAGCTCACATGGACATGGGAGAGAACACACGCACAAACATGCCACACCCAAGCTCACATGGACATGGGGAGAGCACGCACAAGCCACACAGAAGCTGATATTGACAGGGATGGAACAGTCACACTCTACACAGAGGCCACCTGGACACAGGGGAGAGAAAACACACACAAACACCACAGAGAAGCCCACATGGAGACCGGGAGAGAACACACTCCCACACATGTGCCACACAGAAGCTTTTATGGATACTGGGAGGGAACACACACACACACACACACACACACACACACAGAAGCCCATGCATACACAGGGTGAGAATGCACACACATTGATGCATGCTGCACAGAAGCCCACATGGACACAGGAAGAGAACACACATGCACACTGCACAGAAGCACTCGTGCACATGGAGAGAGAACACACACCCACACACATGCCACACAGAAACCCACACAGACACAGGAAGAGAATACACACGCACACAGGCCACACAGAAGCCCATGTGTAAACAGGGAGAGAATACACACACACACACACACACAGCCTGCAGAGAGAGAGACACACACACACACGCCTGGACAGGGAGAGCCTACACACACACACACACACACACACACACACACACACACACACACACACACGCACCTGCAGAGGGAGAGTCTACAGACACAGAAACGCACATAACGCACATGGCCGTCCGCACAGAGAGAGCCTGCAGATACACACAAGCCTGCACAGGGAGAGCCTGCAGTTACACACCTAAAAGCCTGCACGGGTAGAGCTTGCAGATACACACAAACACTCAAGCCTTTACAGGGAGAGCCTGCCGACACGCACACAAGCCCGCACAGGGACAGCCTGCCGACACGCACGCAAGCCCGCACAGGGAGAGCCTGCCGACACGCACGCAAGCCCGCACAGGGACAGCCTGCAGACACGCACGCAGGCCCGCACAGGGACAGCCTGCAGACACGCACGCAGGCCCGCACAGGGACAGCCTGCAGACACGCACGCAGGCCCGCACAGGGACAGCCTGCAGACACGCACGCAAGCCCGCACAGGGACAGCCTGCCGACACGCACGCAAGCCCGCACAGGGACAGCCTGCCGACACGCACGCAAGCCCGCACAGGGACAGCCTGCCGACACGCACGCCAGCCCGCACAGGGACAGCCTGCCGACACGCACGCAAGCCCGCACAGGGACAGCCTGCCGACACGCACGCAAGCCCGCACAGGGACAGCCTGCCGACACGCACGCAAGCCCGCACAGGGACAGCCTGCCGACACGCACGCAAGCCCGCACAGGGACAGCCTGCAGACACGCACGCAAGCCCGCACAGGGACAGCCTGCAGACACGCACACAAGCCCGCACAGGGACAGCCTGCAGAGAGAGAGAGAGAGACATGC
>NC_056748.1:850797101-850847101 GCF_019279795.1 Protopterus annectens | reverse complement strand
ATGTGTACACACACACACACACACACACACACACACACACACACACACACACACACACACACACACACGTGTAGTGCCTGCAGACAGCCACGCACCCACAAACCCGCACAGAGAGAGCCTGCAGACGGCCACAAACCTACACCCACAAACCCACACAGTGAGAGCCTGCAGACAGCCACACACACACAAGCCTGCATGGAGAGAGCCTGCAGATGCACATGCACGGGCACACACACCAAGCCTTCACAGGCATAGCCTGTAGACACACACAGTCTGCAAAGAGAGAGAGACAGACACACAAGCCCACACAGGGAGAGCCTGTATACAGGCAGACACACACATACAAGCCGCATGGGGAGAAACTGCAGACAGCCAGACAGAAGCCCACATGGGGAGAGCCTGCAAACAGCTACACACATGCACACAAGCCATATGAGGAGAGCCTGCAGACTGCCACACATGCTCATGCCCATGCCCAAATGGCTAGAGCCTGCAGACTGCCACACATGCACAAGCCCACATGGGGGAGCAGACAGACATACACACACAAATTCGCAAGGGGAGAGCCTGCAGACAACCACACACACACACACACACACACACACACACACACACACACACCCGACAGGGATAGCCTGCAGACAGCCACACACACAAGCCTGCACCGGCAGTGTGCAAAAACAGTCTCTCACACACACACACACACACACACACACACACACACACACACACACACACGCCTGCATGGAGAGGCTGCAGATAATCACCACAAAGAAGCCTGCATGGGGAGAGCCTGCAGACAGCCGCACCCACCCAAGCCTGTGCCTGCAGACAGCCGCACCCACTCAAGCCCGCGCCTGCAGACAGCCGCACCCACTCAAGCCCGCGCCTGCAGACATCCGCACCCGCCCGAGCCTGCAGACAGCCACAGCCGCCGCCGCCCAAGCCCACGCGGGCCAAGCTTGCAGACAACCGCACAGTGAGTGGAACTCAGGACTGAGATGTGAAACACAATCTTATGACTGAGCTCCCATGCTGCCTTGCAGTTCTCCTGTTGTGAAAGTGGAATTTGACAATTAGTATGAAGCTGTATTTTTCTAATATGTGGCTATTTTGTATACTGTAGTGCTTCTGATGAGTACTGATTATTGGACTATTTATAATGTATCTTATTGCTTATTTTATGATTTATTGATTGACACTGATGAAGAGAGGTGAGATGAAGCATTGCTGCATTGTATTCCATTACTGCAGAATATGTGAGCTGGAATGCCAAAGTAACTATAAATGCTGCAATCTGACACACACACACACACACACACACACACACACACACACACACACACACCTTAACTGCCACATAGATAGTTGATGGGTCTGGGTAGCAGTCTGTGTGAACCTGGCTGACATGGGCAACCCTTTTCATGGCACTGGCCTTCATTGTTTTTAGGTCAAGTTGCTTGTGTATCCAGTTGTCTGTTCAGCCTAAATCCTTGTTCTAGTGTCTGCTGGATTTTTACTTGTATGAATAAAATAACTGCTGCCTGTGTATGCTGTTTGCATGTTTCTTCTAGTGTGGTACTATCTGCAGTTCAGGAAGGTCTGAAGTAAAAATTTAAAGAAATTAAAAAATACCTGGAAAGCATGGTGTCCAAATCCCTGGATGTTGTGGGGACTGGTGAAAATATTTCCCCTTTTCCTTGATTCATACAAAGTAGCTTTTTAGGTCTTATGTCAAGGAGAGAAAAAATATGCAGGTGTAAGTCACCAGGTTCAAAAGTTTTGCTTTTTCAGAAACTGTTTTGATTAAATTATTAAATTCACATTTTTTCTATTGTCATAAGATGGATAATTCCAGATGAAAAGTACAGTATATTTAATCAGTATTTCATTAGAATGACATGTTTGCTCACATGTATGTAGGAGTAATAAGAACATTATATTTTCCCAAGGTAGAGAGGTAAACAAGACAAGACTGGCATGTTTCCAAGGCTATATGAAATGTAACTATGTGCAGAGTATAACAAATGTTTCACTGACCTCGAAGTGGAATGGAAAAACAGAGTAAGGAATTAATCTGATTAATCTAATAGAATCAGTCTGAAATATAATACAGGTGAAAGGCTAATTCTAGGGAGTTTATATTATATCAAACAAATCAGAAGTAATTGAGAAAAAGAGAAATCTGATGTTAATCTTCACCTAATCCTTGACTGTGGGTTTAGTTCCTAATCCTCGGAATCGACTCTACTGCGGTGGTGGTGCTGCTGTAGCATTGTCGCCTCACAGTAAGACATTGTCCTGTTCGATTCCCAGCTAGAGCGTCTTCTGTGGGGAGACATGCGTGAATGGGCGTACCTTCATTGAAGTTTTTGCGTCAGGGCTGGCAACTTGGCACGTAAAAATCTACTGACAATCATTAGCGGACCGGAGTTCCACTGTGGCGACCCCTAACTGGGAAAAGCCGAAAGACACAACAACCTCAGAATCGACTCTGTTGTTATTTTCCAGCTCATGCTCTCCAAACTCTCGAGCCTGGGACTTCCCATAATGCTGCTTACAGAGATTACCTCATATCTTGTTTGCCGCGTCGCAGACCAGTTGTGCATTCATTATCTCTCAAGCATTGGTGAATTTTGTGAGGTAATTTCTTCTCTATACCCTTTGGGTATCCCTTTTACCTTTGTTGGTATATTTCTAAATAAAAAAAAAAAAACTCTTTCTCTTTGTCTGACAGGCTAGCTCCCATGAAACCTAAAGGCTCTTCAGATTTCAAAAGATGTAACAGGTGTAAAGGAAAAATGCTCAGTTCAGATGGCCATACCCTGTGTGTGTATTGCTAGGGCATAGTTCATTTACAAGAGAATTGTGCTATTTGTCATTGGTTTTCCTCCCGTACCTTAATGGGAAGGAAAAATAAGCTTTCGTTGAAAAGCTTATTAAAATCTCCTTTTGATGAGGCCATTTCTGGATTAAAAGAGAAAACTGTTGTAGAAGCAAGAACTTCTTCCTCAAGTTCAAAAAAGAGGCCTTCTTCAGTTCCGAGCTCCTTGGAACCAATGAGAAAAATTTCTAAAACTGCTTTGGCTCCGAAAACTTCTTTGGCACCAAGAGAATTGTCGGTGCCTAACAAGACACTTTTGCAATATTCTGATTCTTCTCCCTCTGCTCCGTCTGAGCCGTCAGTACCTAGGACTTCAGAATTACCTAGTGCACCAAGCACTGTCTTTCCTTCTTTGGACCCTTTTAAGGACACCCCTTACATGGAAGTCAGATGGTCCAGATCTCCTTCCACAGTTTTGGTGAGGTCTACTAAAAGTTTATTGGAACAGGACATTATGAGGTTAGTGGACCAAGCTCCTAGTGGCAAGAGGATTAACTTCAGTTCAGAGCCAAGCCGGCATCGAAACTGCTCATTCCACCCCTCCTCCAACTCTTCCTGAGCCCTTGGAGTCCTCTGTTCTGACAGCCCTGGGTCTGACTGAGTCAGTTCCGACAGCTTTCCAGTCTTCGGTTCTGACAACAGCCTTGAGTTTTTCTGGATCTTCTGTACCAGGAGACTCCCACAGTTGGGACTTGATGGCCAGTTCCGAGATGCATGATACCTTTTCGGCTACATCTGAGCCTTCCATGCCTCTCGGAGCATCGGCCCTTGTAGTTTGGACTCGGGCTTCAAGTGTGGAGGTGGTCTCCTCAGTGTGTGGTGTGACCCCGGTTCCGAAGCAGTCCTTTTTGGTTCTGGGCTGCCAGCCCTCTACAGGGGGAGCCCGCCTTCCGTATCATGGATAAGGCACTATCCCTTGGGGATTCTCAGTTGTTGCCTTCCCTGTCGGGACAAATATCTTCCCCTTTCTCTAGGCTGGAGCTGCCATTGACCTCATCCCCCAGAGAGAGGGTGCAAAAGCCACAGACTGGGGATTCTCAGTCGTTGCCTTCCCTGTCGAGGCAAATATCTTCCCCTTTCTCTAGGCCAGAGCTGCCATTGACCTCATCCCCAGACAGAGGGTGCAAAAGCCACAGGTAACTCCCACCCTGGTAGTTACCTCTTCGGATACTTCTCCGGAACTTCCCCCCAAAGTCATCCCTGTGAAGAGGAAGTGCAAGAGGAAGCACCTAGACTCCCCAGAGGAGTCTTACACCAAGGATACCGACCAAGATGAAGGTTCCCCAAAGTCAAATCCCGAAGATGTTTCCTTTGGGGACATCCTTGAAATACTGAAACAGAGGGGTGACTGGTCATCCACACCAACTTCAACAGAAGAGTCAGTATACCTGGAGGCTTTTCACGCCCAACCCTCCACTTCTTGGATTTCTCCACCAGCTGATGAACTTGTTAAATTGATAGCTCAGCGGGCTTGGAAGATACCCGACGCCATAGAGCCTGTTCCCAAAAGGTCTGACCATATTTTGTCTGCACCAAAGGAAGAACCACATTAGTCTAAAGGAATCCCTGTTGATGTCATGGTGGTAGCAGCAGCCACAAAAAAAGAACTCGCAGAAGAGAGTCAAACTATCCATTCTCCTAACAAGGAGTCTAGGACCTTGGATAGATTCAGGAAGTGTGTTTATGCTTCAGTAACCTTTGTGTTAAGGTTGTTGAACTACATGGCATATTCTACCAGGTTACAAGGAGACTTGATTAAGGAACTTTCTAGCACTCTCTGGCAGGAGCAGTTGCTGTGGAGATTCAGGATAAAGTCTCCTCCCAGCTTGCAACCCTTGAATCCATTTACAGTTCATCCATGAGGCTCATAACGCATGCAGCTGAAGGGAAATCCAGAGCAGCAGGTTTAGGCATAACCATCAGATGACATTCCTGGATGGGCTTGTGTGACTTCACGGAGCCATTCAAAGCATCATTAGTCAATGCACCTTTTGACGGATCTACTCTTTTTGTCCCAAAAGTTAAAGAAACTCTGACCAGAAGTGAGCAAGATGGCAAGACCCTGTCTGCCATGGGCATATGTTTCTCTACTCCTCAGCGACCCTACTCAAGGAATCAGAGGAGTGGGAGACTATGGTTCAAGAAATCCAAAGGGCCTTTCTATGACTCACGTGGTAAAGATTTTCCCTGGAGCAGAGGGGGAAACAATGGAAGATATGCCACCCTAGGGGCTGGAATGGACCGCAAAATTAGGGGTCCAGGGAATCTTTCTCTGGTACTCCCTATCAGCATCCCAGAAAGGGTGCCCGATTGTCTTCTTCTGGAGGAAGTTATCTTCTTCTGGAGGAAGTCGGGGGTGATTATCTTTGCACCTACCCCTCTGGTAATTAATAACCTTGGACTAATGGGTGCTCGGAGTTATATCCAGAGGCTACCAAATCCCCATGTTTGTGAACCCCAAACCTCAGGAAAAAAATCCCAGATGTTCCACCCAATCAAAGGGAGGCAGCAGCTTTAGAAATCCAAAAGCTGCTAAGATGAGTCATCCAAAATGTCCCACAAGACCAGATAGGATCTGGGGTTTACTCAAGATTCTTTAGTGCCCAAAAATACAGGGGACTGGAGACTGATTTTGGATCTCAGTCGATTCAATAAATCAGTCCACCAAACCAAATTCCAGATGGTCTTGGTACAAACCATACTTCCTTTCTTGGAAAAAGGTGGCCAGATGTGCTTGATAGACCTCAAGGATGCTTATTACCACATAAAGATGGAGAAAAGCTCCAGGAGGTTTCTATGCTTCTGGCTAGGGGCCAGTCATTTCCAATTCAGAGCACTGCACTTTGGACTCACCACAGCCCCCAGGGTGTTTACCAAATGCATGGCAGTAGTTGCAGCTCCTCTCAGACTGCAAGGTTTTTGAGTATTACAATATCTCAATAACTGGCTCCTCACTGCTACCACCAAACATCACTTGGAAAGAGCAAGAGACTATACCCTGTCTGTTTGCACTTCTCTAGGTATTTCAATAAATCTCAGGAAGTCCCAGATGCAACCCACACAGTGTCTGGATTTCATAGGGGCACAACTGAACACTGTCTCAGGAATAGCTTCTCTCCCTCCAGAAAGACTTTTAAGCATCGGGACTCTGGTGAGACAGATTATGCAAAATGACAGAGCCCCAGCAAGATTAATTCTTTAGACCTTGGGTTCAATGGCTGCCACAATCACTCTGGCTTCTCTAGTGAGATTTCACATGTGAATACTACAATGGCTACTAGCAATGCAGTGGTATCTACATCATCAACCAATGTCTTGCCAAATTCTTGTAACCAGTCTCTGCAAACAGGACCTCAAATAGTGGCTTCATTCAGATCAGATTCTCCTGGGCTGACCCTTCACTCTACCTCAACCCCGAGCCATAGTGACCCTAGATGCTTCCCAGATTGGGGGGGGGGCATTAACTGGGGAAGACGGTTCAAGGCACATGGTCCCAACTGGGGGGCCAATCTGCACATCATTGCTTTAGAGATGAGGGCAGTGCTATTAGCGTTGCTAGCATTCCAGGATTCCCTTCCTCTAGGAACAGTGGTTATATAAACAGACAACATGGCAGTGGTCTGGTATATCAACAAACAAGGGGGAAGAAAGTCATACCCACTATGTCGAGAGGCACTCAGAGTGTGGAAATGGGTGATTTCTTCCAACCACTTTCTCATAGCAATGCACGTTCTGGGAAGTTCAAATGTGATCGCAGACAAATTGAACAGGACTATTCTCATGTCTCACAAGTGGTCCCTGAACCCAGTAGTGGTGGACAAGATTTTCCCTCGATTGGGCCAACCTTGCTGTGACCTTTTTGCTTCTCACCTAAACAACAAATGCAGAAGTTACTTTGCCCTAGTACCTCCACCAGGGGAGTCACCCAGGATGCTCTTCTACATAATTGGCCTCCCGGTCTATTATATGCCTTTCCACCGATTCTGTTCACTTCTCAGTTTCTGAAGAAAGCAAAAATGACGAAGAATACTGTAATTCACATTGCCCCATTCTGGCCTTGACAAGTCTGGTTCCCCTTTCTTTGGCCTCATCTGCTACAGGAACCGTGGTCTCGGGATCCGACCCCAGACCCGCTAACTCACCCAGAAGACATGGTTCACCCAAACTTGCAGCACCTCAAACTGAGGGTGTGGTTCTTCCAATTCCCATGATTGCCAGGCAAACTGCTTTGTCCTCACCAGTGCAATGTATTGTTATTGCACATCACAAACCTACAACTAGAAAACTTTACTGAGCAAATGGCCATATGGGTTTTAAATAAGAGATTTGATCCCGTCAATACCCCTACTGAATCCATATTAGGCTTCTTGAATACTCTCTTTGAGTCTAGTTTCTCCACTTCCACTATAAAAGTTCAGTTGGCCCATATTGGTCACAATAACACTTTAATGTTCCATAAGCTTTCCAAAGCCTTTCTGAAAGGATTGTCTTTACTAATACCCCCTTTTAAAGAACCAGTTCCTCCACGGGATTTGACTAGAGTTCTACAAGCATTAACTCAAAGCCCCTTTAAACCAGCTGAGTCTTGTCAATTAATTTTTTTTGTCTTGGAAGACACTTTTTCTAGTAGCCATCACCTCTGCAAGGAGAGTCTCTGAATTACAGTCTGTATCATGCAAATCTCCCTATTTGATTTTTCACACAAACACAGTTCAATTAAGAACAAATCCATCATTTCTTCCAAAAGTAGTTACTGAATCCAGTATCAACCAGTCCATACATTTACCGACCTTTTTCCCTAATTTTACCAGTCAAGGTGAGTACCTTCTGCATTTGCTAGATGTTGATAGACAGTTGTGTTTTTATCTCCACAGAACAATGGAATCCTGTAAATCTGACCAATTATTTGTGGCCTTCTCTGCCTTAAAGATGGGTTGTGCAGTCTCAAAAGTTACCTTAGCTAAATGTTTGAGAGATATTTCTTTCTCCTCCCAATTTCAAGGTCTTCAACTTCACAAAACTGTTGAAGCTTATTCTTTCGGCTTTTCCCGGTTAGGGGTCGCCACAGCGGATCATCTGTCTGCTCATGATTGGCAGTGGAGTTTTACAGTGTCGAGTTGCCAGCCTGGCGCCCAACCTTCCACAGAAGGCACATACACACACACACACTCGCACCTAGGGCCAATTTAGAGTGTCCAATCCGCCTACTGCATGTCTTTGGGATGTGGGAGGAAACCGGATCACCCAGAGGAAACCCACGTGACCACAGGGAGGACATGCAGACTCCGCACAGAAGGCACCCCAACCGAGAATTGAACTGGAGAACCTCTTGCTGTGAGGCAGCAACGCTAACCACTGTACCGCTGTGGCCGCCCCTGTTAAAGCTCGTTCTACGAGGGCTATTTCCACATCAGCAGGTTTTCATGCAAGAGCCTCTCTAGACAACATTTGTGCTGCAGCTACTTGGTCCTCTCATCATACCTTCATTACAAACTAGACCAAATCTCGAGGGGTCAAGCATCATTTGGCTCTATGGTGGTTCGGAATATTCGTCCATGAGACCTCTCAAGATACACAAGTTGCTGGGGATTCTGTCCCACCATCCGGGATTAGGTGAAGATCAACAACATCAGATAAAGAAGTTGTCTTACCGTAATGTCCCAATCTGTGTTGCTCATCTTCGTAAATCCTTGACATACCCTTCCACCATCCCCCATCCAAAAAATTTGTTGTTAGTAGGCCTCACTGTTTCTAATCATTTTTTTTTCATAAGTAATCTATAGATGGCCTCATCTTCGTTGTATATATCTTTATGTATATTTATATGTAATCACTACAGAATACCGAAATTCCACAATCCTGAGACTCTGAATTCAGAGGACCAGAATCTCGAGATTGCAGAATCTCGAAACATAAAAAAAAAAAAAAAAGTTAAACGTACAACAAACTATTCTAACGTGTATGCAGGGGGACAAGCCCCTCTGCACCCCCCACACCCCCTGTAACTTAAATATACCAACTCCAAGATTGCACTATAGTGGAGTGAATGTTCCGCACTGTACGGCAAATCCCCATTCACTGCATTTGAGATTCCGCAATCTCGAGATTCTGGTCCTCAGGATTCGGAATTTTGGTATTCCGTAGTGATCCCATATATATATATATATATATATATATATATATATATATATATATATATACACACATATATATACACATATAGAGAAAGTTGATGAGGTGAAAGCCAGAAAGTCAAAAGCTCCCTCTACAAGTTCTCCATCTTCTGAAACAGAACATCATCAGAAACAAGAGGAGGATCATGATAATTCAGTCTGAATATACAGGTTGATAGTAGTCTGTCATTCGACACCCATGTAGCTAAAGTAGTTAGGAAGACCTTCTACATTGCCCACCTTATCATGAAGGGATTCTCATCTAGATCAAGGGAGGTCATAGTCTCCCTTTACTCATCACTCATCAGACCAATGATTGAGTACAATGCCCCATTCGGAATGTATCTGACCCGACACTTGCTGCAGCTGGAGAGGCCACAAAAGTTCCTCACCAAAAGGATAAAGGGTCTCAAAAATCTGTCCTATGCTGCCTGACTGAAAGAACTCAAGCTCTATTCAGTCGCTTACCGCTTGCTCAGAGGTGACCTTTGCCTAACATACAAGGCCATGTCAAACCCAGATTTGATGAATATGCTTCACCTCAAAAAATCTAGATCCATCAGAGCCACAAGGGCGGGAGACTTAAACCTTGACACGGCTATTAATAGGACGTGCTGGAGGATAGATTCATCACCCAAAGACTCCCTATGCTGTGGAACAAAATCCCGGTACATGTGAGGCAGAGCACCTCGCTGGCCTTGTTCAAGAGAAATCTTGACCAATGGATGGGAGATCACAGATATACCCCAGGGATAACCTCAGTGTCACTGCTCGACAGAGGCACAGCAAAATAATGGGTATAGTTCCCCATACTAAAGGGGTGGCGCAAGCCACAAAACGATGGGCTAGGCTTGTAAATGCCCTCGGGCAGATAGCCTAGTATGAACCTATGAACCTATATACATACACATGCTTACATATATGGGTGTGTGTGTGTGTATATATTTATATATATATATATATATATATATATATATATATATGTATATATATATATAATTTCTCATACTCTAAAATTTTGGCTATTTTCTGCGCCCTGGTAAACGCGATGTGAGGTTATCTCTGGAAGGAGCATTATGGGTAGTCCCAGGCTCGAGAGTTTGGAGAGCACGAGCTGGAAAGTCCATCCGAAAAAATCCGAGGATTCAGAACCAAACCCACTGTCAAGGATCGGTGAAGATGAAAACACAGATGGAAAGTTATGGTAAGACATAACTTCTTTTTATAATAGGAAACATTTCTGTTTTGTTCATTCTCTAGAAAGATCTGTTTCACACTATGTTTAATTTGTTTGTCCAGCTTGTTTCATTTCAGTTTTCAAAGTTGTAGTTCAACCCCTTTTCCATTTCATGTATTTTTTGTCTCTGCTTAATCAAGCATCTTGTTCTTATTCTCTTGACATTGTGTGCCTAGACCCTGAT
Source organism: Protopterus annectens (assembly GCF_019279795.1). Lineage (NCBI taxonomy): Eukaryota > Metazoa > Chordata > Ceratodontiformes > Protopteridae > Protopterus > Protopterus annectens. Next base: position 850,836,623 of record NC_056748.1, on the reverse strand, counting down.
GTTCATTTTTTTTATTTTTTTTTTGCATGCAAAACACTTTCCAAATTCTTTCTGCAGTTTTTCCACTGAACATGTTACTCAAATTAGTTTTATATAGCTGTGTTGCTACTATGTAATCTGTTATTAATCTTCTGTGCACTGGTTTAGATTTCAGTTTGGCTTAAGTGTCTAGCAACAAAATAATCTTTATAACCTCATGATCACATCAACCGTGGTGAAACTTGGCATGAAGTAACAGTAATTTCTGTAGAAACACAAACAATATCTAGTATATTCCGTCTCCTGGTAGTTTTTTTTTACAGTCTGAAGCATTTGTTGTTCCTGAATATACTCTGTGAATAATTTTTATTAAAGCTTTTTATTGAAGTTTTTTTTATTTTAATAGAACTTTGAGTCCATGGTGGTACGTCTGCTCAGTTTTCTTTGATTTTACTTTCTTACATTAAGGTGTTCTAAGGCCTGCCTCAGATCCTCTATTTTTGCTCCTGGCAAGCATAACACTATTCTGTATTCATTATCTTCTATGCAAATGTAAGTATTAAATTCTCTAATTGAATTTCCAGTAACAAGAGTATCTTTTCTGACCAGATCTGATGAATCTTCAACTTCTAATTCCATAATTTCTGCTTTATCAGTTGTTACAATTAGTCTTATTAATCCCACTGTTTGCATTGCTAATTACATTAGCAAGCATACAATTCTCATCCAGCTGGCTTTGTACATCCGGAGTTGAGCTATGTTGTCAACATCTATTTCCTTCTCTTGTCTTTCTTACAGTATTTTCTGCAGTCCTCCCACATTAGATTTTAATTTCTTCCTTTTCACCTGCCCCTTGCCTCTTTTTTTCTGCCTTCGAAGTATGCCCCTTGCCTCTTTTTTTTCTGCCTTCAAAGTATGCCTTTTTCTGTAGATGGAACATTTACTGATAGAAAAATGGTACATTGCTCTGACTCTAGTGCAGAGGGTCCTGGGTTCGAGACTTAGTGATATCTTTAAGGGGAGACCTTGTGGCAAAACGGTAGCACGTCTGACTCCAGATCAAAAAGCTGCATGTTCAAATCTTGTCAGGGTTATCTTTGTTGGGAGGGTGACCTAATGGTTAAGATGTTTGCCTTACAAACACAAGGTACAGGGTTTGAGTGGTTTGAGTCTCACAAGGGATAATTGGCTAGGCTTAATTGGCTAGACTTAAAATGGCTCACAAGGGCAGTTAGCTTAGTACTAATCTATGAACCTATGAACCACTGTAAACCACTCCTAGAATTATACTGGCTTGAACTCCCCAACCAACTTGCATTTATTCAGCTATCCACCTTACACAACCTTATTTTCAAGCCTTCTGCCTGCCCTGCACTAACCAGTCTAGTCACACCTTACACACCAAATTGATCCTTACGATCAGAAGACAAAAATCTCTTGGCCATCTCAAAACCCACAAGAAAACCTGGTCACTCTCTGTATTCATACTCTATCTCTATACTTTGGAATTCACTACCTCTAGCTACCTGGTCTATGCCTGCACTAACCCATTTCAAAGCCTCTTTAAAAAATCATCTGAAAAATACATGGCTCTGCTCCTGCATAAAGCCTGCCTAATGCTCAGGTATTTTTCTTTCTGTGACATTTCAATCCCTCGCAGACTGTAAGATGGCTCTTCTAACTCCTCCTCTGCTTCTATACCATATCCTTAAGCTACTGCTCAGGCTTTATTGCTTCTATTCTTCTTAACACTCTCTCACTATCTATCTGCAGCACTAACTTTCTGGCTGCTATTTTCCTAACTGATACTAACATTCTGTTTTGCTTGTACTATTACAGTCAATGTCACACAATACACTACCTACGTACTACTTTTTTGGACAATGTCTATATCATGTATGGTGAGAGTGACTATTATTGTCTGTAGTGTTTTAACTGCATAACATTGTCTAGATGTGTAGTAATATATTTCAACATCTTGCAGCAGTTTGTTCTTTCAACTTATTTTCTGTATAGTATTTCTAATGTAATTTGTATTGTATTGGATTATACTGCATTTGTATTGTACTATATATGGAGCATTTCTCCCTGGGCCTCTGCTGAAAATGGGTTCTGTAGACCTAGTCAGACCACCCCGGTAAACAAATGTCAAATAAAATAATAAATAAATAATTCAAAGAGAACTTTAATCATGTTCTAAAAGAAAAGTCAACATACAGCTTAATAAGTACAGTAAAGTAATTGCTCTGACCATACTAGTTGTGAAAGTCACATAAAATCTTGAATTCCTTTACGTTGTACTCGAATGCTCACAGTAGCTTCTGCTCACTATCGCATGCAGTCGCACCTCTTTTTAATGGTAAAAAGTCATTAAATCACAAACCAAGACAAGATTGTTAAGATAAGCTCTGGATTGACGACTTTGCAGTCTGTGTGAATTTATAGCAGACTAGGCCCATTGGAATTGCTAGAGTTTGCCTGTCTAAAACCTATCCCTTTCTAACAACTAACAGTGAAAAAATTAAAGGTAAAACAATAAAATATAAATCATAGTAGATCTTGTCTACAAGCTATCCCTTCCTTCCTACAAAAAGTGACCAGTGTGTAAAAAAATAAAATATACGTTCAGATAAACACTTCTCTTACAAATCTACTGCACAATCAGTAACAAACCAAAACAACATTCCTTAGATGAGGTCGGCACTGTGAATTTATTAGGTGTATACATAAAGAGGGAGTGGCTGTGTTCTACACCTTGCTGATGACCTTTATTTCAGCCATAAGGCTGGGCAGAACCTATTCTTTCTGTGTTCTAGAACCTTGGTAAACATAATTCCCAACATACAAAGGTTTCTTTGAACATACAACATGCGAAGAACATTTTAGCAACTTGGACATCAGTAGTATCAACTGAAGTTAGTGACAAAATCCAAAAGGATATTTCTCTAGTGGTATTCCAGTGTTCAGGTTATTCCCTGGGAAGTATATGGGATAGGTGTTCTGAGATTAGAAATCACCTAGGGCTGCAGTGCTATGAGCCAGGAGCCACACTGGCAAAAGATGTCACATTCACTGCCTCAAGGGGTTCTGGGAAATTTTAATACATGGCTCAGTCTTGGCAATCTGCTTTCATGTAGCAAGTTGCTCTGAAGCCTTAAACATACAGCTTTTGTAATGTTCCTGCGTATAGACTTTGCAGTTTATTCAACAGATATGCAGAAAGCTTTGAAGTGTGGTCAGGACCCATCTTTTTGGGTAAAATTGTATTCAGAAATGGTAAATATTTCCCCTTAATCTTTTTTTCTTTTTTTACGAAAAAAATAATTTATTTAAGAAAAAGCGGGCATGCTCTGGTTAGAGCAAGTAATATTTTTATAAGCTTGGATATACACAGAAGATTTCAACAAAGCTGTCATTACACAGGGAATTTGAAACTTCAAAGAATAATTCAGTCACACCTTTTAGAAATAAATTCAGGTCTACAGACAGTGCTATTTTTTCATTCGCAAGACCAAATATAGCATGCTTTCTTATGTATGTTCTGTAACTTTCATGAGAATTTTTCTCCTTTTAGTCTAATCTTGGAATATGAACACACTTATGATGCACGCATTTTTGGAAAGCTCTGAGCTGAATCTGTTTAACTGAAATACAGTTTATTTTATTGAATCATTTACTCTGGCTATCTATTTTGATACAGTATTACAGCGCATTTTCCTAGACGAAAAATGTTTTTTTTTCTTCAAATTTGGATTTATGCGCTGTCCACACTTGCACAATTGTTTTAGTGGTGGTCCTTTGCTGTTTGGAATAGCTGAGGCTTTATAAACATTTTGTGATTAAATCAGTTTATTACTAGCATAAGCACCTCAAGAGATTTTTTGTACTTGTTCTAGACTAAGCATTTTTTGGTGAAGGCTACACTTGAATACATGTACTGTTACAAAGATGTGTTGATACAACAATAACAGCTTATTGTTTCAAACTCTATTTGGTTACTGCCCACTATAAAACATACAGAATGGAAAGCTCAAAATGTTTTGGCAGATTTTTTTTCAGCTACATCATTGCATGTTGATAAATATAACCAAATTTATTTAGAGTCAATGTCACTTTGTCATCCCCCTGGTAGCTGAATAAGACTTCTTGAACTCTAGATAGGTGAAAAGCACCAAGACCAAAGATAATCCATCAGAAACAGATTCTAATTGAAAAATTCACAAAACGCAAGGACAAACATAATTTTAAACACTACAGTACACTCTCCTGGACAGACACTACAACCAGCAATCATATATCTGACCTTAGAATCTTACCCTAATGCAGAGCGTAAGCCTAAGACTTAATGTCACTGACGTCTTCAATTAATTACAGATAATTGGTATTTTAGTTATTGTGGCATTTGACCAAAGTAGATCCGACTAAATTATCTATATTCAATATCTTTTGCTATAATGTCCCTGATGATTATTTGTCTTATTCCCAGGTTTTTGTTGTGTATTTTGCCCACTGTCTGCTTATGGCATCCTTTGGTGCTCTGCCAGAGTGTCTTGCTGTATTGCCAGTGATAACTTTAATACATAATTGCTCACCATAGACTCTGACTGCTTGTTCACAGACAGATTATCCGTGAATGATGAGCACTATGACATAAGATCAAAAGCTAAAAATAGGGCAACGATTGCCATTCAGTTAAGTGCTGGGAAAATGTCACCTATGCTGAACAAGGTGTATTGCAGAAGAATGTCCTCCAGGGATAATTTCTGTTGTGACTTCCAGAACAGGTTATTCAGCTTTCTGCAGCAAACAATTACTATTTGCAATGAATAAGCAGTGTAATCCCGCGGTGGTGGTGCTGCAGTAGCGTTGTTGCCTCACAGTAAGACGCTGTCCGGTTAGATTCTCAACTAGAGCGTCTTCTGTGTGGAGACATGAGTGAATGGGCGTACCTTCATTGAAGGTTGTGCATCAGGGCTGGTAACTCGGCACGTAAAAATCAACTACCAGTCATTAGCGGACCGGAGTTCCACTGTGGCGACCCTTAACCAGGAAAAGCCGAAAGACACAGACAATGAATAAGCAGTGTCATAAAAAATGTAAATCTATGTATTGCAAAGGTCTTGAGCTTTCTGTTACATGCATGCCTTTACCTTGTAACAGTACATGATCAGTGATTCAGTAATTAATAAAGTTTTTGCACAGGCACTATAATGCATCATTAGGCAGTTACAAATGTCCTAAAAGAAGCAGGAAGTAGTTGCTAGTCAGTGAAGCTTTTGCCAGTATTACATATTGCATGCATTCACATTAAAGTAGGGACTGTTGGCTGTAACTTACCTGGTTAAAGATGGAGCTTTCTGGGGTTCAGTCATGGAGAGATGATGCAGAATTTACCACCATAACTGAATGTAAACAGAATGCAACACATTTCAACATACATTGTTGCAGTGCCATCATTCAGCTTCTACATACAAAACAAAAATTGGATATTGTATACAGAAAGCACAGATGATAACATGCAGTGGAAAATGTCAAGTTATATGTTTAATTGCTGCTTTTAACAACTGACTGCCAGAGGAGTGCATTACTATTTTTTCTGTCATCTCAGCTTGTGAATACAGGTGTGATTATGCTACCTTACTGGAAATGCAGCCACAACTTTAGATTGCTGAGGGTCTTCCTGTTAATCACAACCATAAAGCCTTTCTCTATCCAATACCACTATTTCCTATGTGGATTCCATGCATGCAAGTTAAATTAGAGCTGTTCTTTTATGTAAAACATAAAAGATGTTATTTTTCTTTTGGTTGCTCCCGTTAGCGGTCAGCACAGTGGATCATCTGTTTCCATTTCTTCCCGTCGTCTGCATCTTGCTGTATCACATCAACCACCTGCATGTCCTCTCTCACTGTATCCATAAACCTTATCTTAGGCCTTCCTCTTTTTCCCTTACCTGGCAGCTCCATCCTTAGCATCCTTCTCCCAATATACCCAACATTCCTCGTCAGCACATGTCCAACCTTACTCAGTTTCACCTCTCTGGCTTTGTCTCCAAACATCCAACCTGAGCTGACCCTTTTAACTTACTCATTTCTAATCCTGTCCATCCTCGTCAAACGAGAGTGCAAATCTTAACAGCTTTAACTCTGCCACCTCCATCTCTGACTCATTTCTTTTTGTCAAGCCACGGTCTCCAATCCATATAACATAGCTGGTCTTACTACTCTCTTGTAGACCTTCCCTTTCACTCTTACTGGTACCCATCTGTCAGAAATCCGTCCTGACACTCTTCTCCACCCTGCCTGTACTCTCTTCCTCATCTCTCTTCCACACTCCCCATTACTGTGAGCTGTTGATACCAAATATTTAAACTCATTCACCTTTGCAAACCCTACTCCCTGCCACCTCACCATTCCTCTGTCTTCCCTCCCATTCATGCACATATATTCTGTCTTAGTCCTGTTGACCTTCATTCCTCTTCTCTCCAGAGCATGAGACATTATCTTATTTAATTAAAAAAAAAAAAAAAAAAAAAAGAGATTCCAAAAACTGGTGCAATGCAGTGCTGTTCCTAGATATGTCAAACGTCTAGGTAATACTGAAATGTGAAGAGACTTGTCATGAGCAAGTATGAACCTTCAAATGTAGGTTATGTAGTGAGGAATGCACCTTTGTCATTATGCATACTTAGAGGACTGTTGAGTACATTCTTTTTGTACCTTTGTAGGATACCTGCCCATGAAAACATGCATTTTATAATATGATGTGCTCTTTGACACTGGAGTCCTTAAATCATTGTAAGTGGTATGATTTTTTTGTTTTGTTTAGTTTCATCTCAGAATGCCTAATTTGTGACTCTAATTCTTATGTGAGTTTTTCTTGACAGGATTTCTTGGTTACAGAGAACACAGTATATCCTTGTAATGTTAATTTACAGTGATAAAACATTTTCTGTGATCCTGTTTTTCTAATCATTTATATATTGGCAGCAATGCAACTTTTCTCAGGAAGAGAGTTGTTTTCTGTTTTCCATTGAGTTCTGCTAACACATTTTCTGAGGTACTGTTTGTCTGCATAGAGAGAGCAATGCAACTTGTTGTCTTTCTCAGTAAGTGTGTTTTCTCTTTACTGGTGATTCATTTTGATTTTAACACGCGTATGAAAGAAAATCTAACTGTTGCTTTTCTTGAAACTCTGCGTTATAGTTGCAGCTTTTATGGCAAAGTTCATAACCAATTTATACCAAATGCAGGTAACTAGTTAGTTGAAAATCGGTAAGAAATGACCACTCTGAATTCTATAGGGGACCTTCAGACTTGTATTTTATCCAAATTGCTAAAACAGATTTCAATGCATAGTTCTGATTGTATACCAACCATAGACCAGTTTCACCCAAAACAGACTTCTTCATAAATTCTTTTTTTGCAAGTTATGGCTTTCCCACATAAAAGTATGACAATTATGTTTAACTGTATGTAGTAAAAAATCATGCTTTGTCATTCAGATAAAAAAAGTTGTCAAGTTTTTTTTCTTATTGGTAATTAACTGATGTAAACTACTTAAGCAGTAATTACTGCCTACAAATGACATTGTGCCACTCCCATGTTTAACAAAACGTGTGGAGGAAGCAATTTGAGCATTTCCAAACAATTTTATGTTAAAATAGCTTAAAGGAGAAATATATCCAGAACACAGCATTTATTTTACCAGACTTTATTGACCTTCATACACAATGATCCTCATACTTATGTACATTAAAAAAGCATGACTTAACTGTTTCTTTCCCTTTGTGGCATTTTTGTTCTAGCCATCTCCATGAAGTATCCATGATACTTTCTGTAGGGATTTGTCATTTTTGTTGTTAATATTATTTATTTATTTATTTTTTATTTATTGCAGTTGGTTTACCAGGATAGTCCATTGGGCCATAATGAACCCGTTTTCAATGGAGTCCTGGGGAGAAAAGCTCCAAAACAAGCAGATATACATTCAACAGTTTAAAATTAACAATCTAGTTACAGAGATGATATACAAAACTTATCACATGTACAACAGCAGTTATAACAGTTAATCTAATTTAGAAAATGACCTACAAGTAAAAGAGACCAGTTAATAGAGATTAGAGAGCATACATAGTAGGTACATAAAGTATAATACGGTATGGAAGGAGATTTAGTAGAGTTAGTTATGAGGGGTGGGAGCAAGAGCATACCCACTGTGTTGCTAGATGTAAGAAGAGAGACTTTTTGAAGGTGATGTGGTTAGAGGTGGTGCGAATAAGTGGTGGAAGGGAGTTCCACTGTTTCTCAAATTCAGTATTTTAGCCCATTTTGTCAGAAAAAGGTCTATTTAATCTAAAGAAATTGCAGCTTTAGAATATTTTCAGTTTTGCATCTGAAGCTAGAGTTACTAGTCTGCAATGTCAAAAGCTTTTAAAAATGTTTTGTTGTATGTAGAGGTGATTCCATTATGATCTGAAGAAGTGAGCAGTGTTTCGGATTACACGTTTTCCACGATTTTGTTTTAGCATATATTCTGTTCATCTCAGCTGCTGGTGTTATCTTCTGGTTTTTATACTTCTATTACTCAATGTCATTTTTGTTTCAGATTTTCCTGGCATCTCACTTTTAGTATCCCATTGGGAACCTTAACTATCTCTTTCTCTCATTAAACTTGACAAATTGCCAATAACCTTTAGCCTGTATCTCTGTTTAACATGATGTAATGTTTAACATGCACATATCACTTTTTTCACTTTAAACTACCATGTGACACACTAATTTTGCATGTAGCAAACATCAGAGCCAAAATAAGCGACACACTGAACTAGACCATGGAGTCCTAATTCTATTTCATTACCCTTTAAAGTGGTGCTTTACCAGTCCTCCTTCCAGACTGCTGTTAAACAAAGTAATAAACTAAACAGTGGATGATCCAACTCTTAAGTGGTTGAGCGACAAAAAAACAAATGCCTTCTATTAAATCACAGACAATCTGAAGTCTAGAAAGTTGGTAAAACAAATTCACTCGCCTTTTCCTTTTGTCCCTCCAAGTTGGTCACATGACCTTAAATAGTTCCACTGATATCTTCTCCGTTGGCCCCTTAATATTGTCACTCAGCCATAGCATGCAGTTTTACTTCATGAAGAGTAGCAAATTCATTCATCTCACTTCTTCAAATGTGAGATGGTACTACTATCGTAAATTCTTTTCTTTCCAATCGAGTGCTAAGAGACCAGACAGTGATCAGTACTGTTTTATACTGGCAGATGATTTATCATATTAAGACTTCTAACTCCTTGATTCCAGTCACTTTTGAAACTTGATACCATCCCCACAACTCTTGGAGCTTCCAACCTACAGACATTGTAAGTTGCAGTGAACATGTATTTCTGGTCTCTCCAAAACTTTCTATTGTTGCTAAATCTATGCAATTTCTTATCTTCTCACACATTTTAAGTTTGCATTGTCATTTGCTCCTATGAAATCTTTTTCAAATAATGAGTAAGTATAACATACATTCTTCTCACCTATTCCAGCAACACAATGACTAAACTTGCTGTATTCATTTAGTTAAATTCTTTGTCTTAAGAAAGACACTTCACGTATACAAGTATTTCCTGTTAGCTGCACAGATAAGTACCTTTCTTGTAGTACGTACAACCAGCTAATCTCCATCAGTTCAACCCTGATTTATATTTGCAAATTCTTGACACACAAACTGGGACCCTATAGCTGTTAAACATGATGAATTTAGCATTACAGAGCACTTGTAATAAAAGCATTTTTCACAAACCTTATGAACAAGGATGACTCAGAAGCATTAAAAATAACTATTAACTTTGTATGCATGGTGAATAACAGCTCTGCGTAGAATTTCTAAACTGTGTTTTGTATAGATTTGTCCCTTTTATTAAGAGCTGAAATGTATAATACTATAAGTAGCTTAAGAAGAGTTAACACTTCCATAACCTTGCTAATGAGAATCATCCACATTTGCACATACCGTAAGTGGTGAACACAGACATATTCTGAAACCATTATTCTAAACTATATAAACAAAAGTGTACCTACAAAGCACTGGATACCTTTGCATGCAAACGTAGAAGCATAAATTAAGAAAATAAACAGCAAAGGTTTGGCTCCACAATATTTAATAAACCATCAAATACTCCACCAAGTGGTAATGTAATTGAGCAGCTCTCTTTATTCAGCACAAGCTCTTTCACAATAGCTTCATCAGGTGCATGTGTATAAAATGCAGGACACACCTTATATATTGCTTAATTAATATCACATGACCATTAAATTTAAAAAAAGACAGTCTATCTTAAAAAATATTTATAAAACATTATGTAAATCAAACTTTCATCAATTATTTAAAAACATTTAATATATAGCAGACAAATAATATCTTTCACTTACACAGACTAGATAAAACTCTTTTGGACAGGATTAGTTTTATAGGTACAGATTCATTGAGGCCATGTCCAAAATTAGCCCTAAGCCTCACTATCCATTGCGCCTCAATTTCTTCTGTCCTTACTCTAATATTCCCCCCCTAATGTTTGGCATATTCATAGCTAAAACGGTAAATTTAAAAATATGCTGCATATCTGTAATAATCACGTTTAGCTAATACATTTATACTATTGGATTTCCTTATATGGTATAAATGCTCCCTTATCCTTTCCTTTAGACTACGGTCCGTTTTGCCTACATAAAATTTACTGCATGTACAGCAAATAGCTAAATAAACCACATGTAACGTGTCACATGTAGCTTGTGTTCTGAGACTAAAAACTTCACCAGTATCTGGGTGTCTAAAAACATTGTCTTCATATATATACATGCAATAATTACATTTACCACATGATTTTGTACCTCCATTCAGTTGTGCAGATGGAACTTTGCTATAGCGACATAATCTATCTTTCAAGGATTTTTTATTATTTAAGGATTTTTATTCCTCAAAGAAAACTGAGGCTTATTGCCTACTATATCCCTTATGTGCTCATCAGTCATTAAAATATCCCAATGTTGATTAATTACACTAGTATATGAAGTAACATCTCTAGTGCAACTAAATGAAAAGTTTTATTCCTATGCCTTACTTGCACCTTGTTTATTGGTGCTGAAAAATAAGGTTTAGCTGTAGTATCTCTTAATCGTCTAACCGCTGTTGAGTTCTCATTAATTATACCTGTTTCGTAGCCTCTTGCTACTAATTCCATTTCAGTTTTTTGCATTTGTCTTTCAAAATCATCATTCCTAACATTTAGTCTTGATGCCCTGAAAAATTGATTCCTAGCTACATTTTCAAATACATATTTAGGATGCATGCTATTTCTTTTTAACAATAAATTCGCATGGCATTCTTTCCTATATAGTTTAGTATAAATTTTTCCAATTTCATCTTTCTCAACACAGACATCTAAAAAATGTATATGCAATTCAGATACATTTACAGTAAATTTCAAAAAATTACTCGAATTATTTATATAATTTTTAAAATTTTCCAACTGTGCTAACGTCCCCTTCCATAAAATAAAGAGGTCATCGACAAATCTTTTGTAAAATAATATATAGTGACTATAAGGACATTTCAATATATGATCCATTTCCCATACTAACATAACAGCATTTGCGTAACTAGTAGAACAGGAGCTACCCATAGCCACTCCATGCTTTTGCCTAAAAATTTTATCACTGAAAGAAAAAATATTGTTGTTGAGGACATTACTTAATATTGTTAGTAAGAGATACTACAGCTAAACCTTATTACCTCAGTTTTCTTTTAGGAATAAAAAATCCTTGAAAGATAGATTATGTCGCTATAGCAAAGTTCCATCTGCACAACTGAATGGAGGTACAAAATCATGTGGTAAATGTAATTATTGCATGTGTATATATGAAGACAATGTTTTTAGACACCCAGATACTGGTGAAGATTTTAGTCTCAGAACACAAGCTACATGTGACACGTTACATGTGGTTTATTTAGCTATTTGCTGTACATGCAGTAAATTTTATGTGGGCAAAACGGACCGTAGTCTAAAGGAAAAGATAAGGGAGCATTTATACCATATGAGGAAATCCAATAGTATAAATGCATTAGCTAAACATGTGATTATTACAGATATGCAGCATATTTTTAAATTTACAGTTTTAGCTATGAATATGCCAAACATTGGGGGGGGGGTAATATTAGAGTAAGGACAGAAGAAATTGAGGTGCAATGGATAGTGAGGCTTAGGGCTAATTTTGGACATGGCCTCAATGAATCTGTACCTATAAAACCAATCCTGTCCAAAAGAGTTTTATCTAGACGGTGTACGTGAAAGATATTATTTGTCTGCTATATATTAAATGTTTTTAAATAATTGTTTGATGAAAGTTTGATTTACATAATGTTTTATAAATATTTTTGTAAGATAGACTGTATTTTTAAATTTAATGGTCATGTGATATTAATTAAGCAATATATAAGGTGTGTCCTGCATTTTATACACATGCACCTGATGAAGCTATTGTGAAAGTGCTTGTGCTGAATAAAGAGAGCTGCTCAACTACATTACAACTTGGTGGAGTATTTGATGGTTTATGAATATTGTGGAGCCAAACCTTTGCTGATTATTCTAAACTAGTTTAACAACTTTCTAGATGACATTTCTTTCTTAATTTAGCATTCATGTGATATTTTGAAACCTTATTCCTACACAATTACTTCAACAAAGTCTTTTGGATAGCCTTTGTAGATAGTTTAATAAACACACATTAATAATGTCATGACCATTTCTGATTATCAATCAAGTCTTGTAAATCGTTGCTGCTTGGAGCTCTCCATCATTAAAGGCATTGTTGTGAAGCTGTACACAATTCAGACTCTATAATCACATACGTGACCTTATTAATATTTCTACATGAACTACATGTAACATAAATCTCCAGCAGTTAAACATGAACCTAGCATTTTGGAACCTTCATTGTACAGTACGAACTTTAGGATTTCCTTTAAGTAGTCCTTATTCAGGATTGAACAGGAATATAAGAGTCTGAAACCTTTATGGAGTTGAGCTAATTTGAACATAGCCTTTTGAACAGCTTTATTCAGGTCATGACCAATCCGTTGTACTATAATATGTTGACTGCTATTCCTCCACGTCAACAAATGTTCAGCATTCATTCGTTCCTTTTATCCTGCTCCCGTGCAAAGCAATAAACTAATAACCAAAATCCACACTGAACAGTCAGTTGTGAAAAAGAACAGATAAAACACCAAAAAAAAATTGAACAGCCAGATGAAATCCCAAATCTATTATTTCTCAGATTTAACACTTTCATCTCATCTTACATTTATAGAGACAACTTCAAAATCAAAGTATGTTTCAGAAATGCTTTTTGTATAACAAACAGGCAAACAATCAAATTCAGAAATTCATTCATGGTGACATCATTAATTACTGAATTTGATTGGTAATGGTAATTACATATATACATGCATTACATGAGTGTGTTTATATAAATTAATATCTAAAGTTTTAGCTATGTGAATGACTGCTCACAGCTGAAAGGCTGACCAACTTGACATTCTGCATCAAAGACAAGTGTGAATATAATTTAGGTTACAAAATTGCTTTCACTGAAACTTGGACAAACAAATCCATTCAGTTAATAGACTATCTGTAACAGTTTTTCCAACATGAAGTAAGCCCCCAGATCCTCTGCATACTGCTTCACCACATAAACTAATGTAAACTGTTCCAAGGTCATACCACTTGCTACAGGTTAAAAATAAATTACCTATGCATTCAGTTGAGCAATTTGGTTTTCTAGGTTTCATTGAAAAGCAATTGCCAGGCACAAGAATGACTCGTGTAGCTAGAAACCATGACATACTTTCGCTGTTTTTTAAATGCTAAAGTGTATTTACTGTAGCTATCCCTCCTATACCTGGTGATTTGTTTCAGTCAAAGAAAGTAGCAGATGCTTTGACATGTAGCAGAAAAAAAAATAATGTGAGATTTCACAAAAAGTTAGATTTGCAGAAGGATTGCAGAAACAAATGTATGCAGGAAAGCAAGTTTTACTGAACTTGTGTTTTCTTTCTTATTTCCTTTTTTTCTTGGAATGTGGCATTTTTGCGCTTTGATCAAAGGAAACAAAACACACTTTGATGAAACATTTTTGATATTCAGAAGGATTGCCATTAGGTCATCAGCAAAGTCAGGTATGTTGCAACTAATTCCACTCTACGAGAATTGCCCAATACAAATCTTACTGTTCTAGTAAATGTGTGGCATTGTTGTCTATACATTAGCAAATACGAACTATAGTTAACTGATTTGCTCCAGGATGGTAATTGTAGTAGCCATACATTCTCTGAATTGCTTGGCTTGAGAAGAGATTTATAGAGATTATAGTCTGTGCAGGGCAGACCAGATTTCTCTGTCCACAGCAACAGTCTTAAAGGCATCTTACAGGATACCCATACATTCCCAGGCATTTTGTATGATATAATCTTTCTACTGTGTGCTGAGTTACTTTAAGGTCTCCTTCCAGTAGCCCATACCTGGCACACTGTGTATAGTAAGCACTTATGGGAAGGGGTGTTGCTTAATAGGAATTCAAACCAACTCCACTGACTTAGTTTAAGCCAGATGCAATCAACTTTTGTCCACATCCCTCTAATATTGCCAGGATCCTCACTCTGTTATGGAGAATGAGTCAAGTAACCCTGAGAAGGGGCCTCACTTATTTAAAAATGTGCAAATAGATAGAGTGCATGTGGCCACCAATGTTGACATTCAGACTGCACAATGCATGCAATAATGTCCATCTGGGAACTCCAGAAGCCATTCCCAAGTAATGCTTTAGTAATATGCAACTTTTTATTTTCAGAGAGAACAAAAATGTTCATATTTTCCTTCCAGTTTCTGATACAAAGCAGAAACATTTGTCAGAGTAGCAACATATTATAAATGCAGTTACTACTATTGTTTTTCAACTAAGGTAAGCGTTATTGCAGGTATCCCTCAAATTTGAAACTTGTGTAACTGGTGCTTATCAGACAATGTAATAGGGTATTATATAGTCCAACACTGGTTTCTTCTACCTTCCTGATAGAAATCCCACCATTTTGAGTATCTGTCTGACTACTTATCTATATTTGCTGGAGGTAACACCAACTCTTTTGTGGTGTTCAGCATAGTCAGTATCTGAGATTATTTCATATCAAATGACTGCAGTTTCTTTTCTGTGAATTTTCATTCTCAGCACAAAAAAAAATTGATTTGGGTTGCTGTCACTGCTTCATGACAATTCCTTGGCAGTAGTTCTGTGTGGAATCTTGCTGTATTCTCACCCTTTCCTTTAAGGAACATGGGCATCTTCTTTCTGTTTATAGTAGTGTGTTTTCTTTGTCTAAACTTGTTTTGTGACTTTAACGTAACACATTTTTTTTCTGTAATTCAGAAATAAATGAAGGAATTCTGCTTTTTAATATGGGGCAATAACTGAGATGGTGAAAACCTTGTACCTAACAAGGTGGTATTCCTTGTTCAGGGGCAAGTAATAGAGGCCATTTTAAGCCTAGCCAGTTTCCCTTCAAAGGGGAGAATCAAACCATGTACCTTTGTGTCTGTGAGATAAACACCTTAACCGTTATGCTAACCCTCTACCACAGCTAATTATAAATTTATGGAATGAACATTGCTAATGATCTGTGATTGTCCCATTTTCTCAACTTGTCCATTCAGCTTCATGAGACAATACATAGACATGTGCACTACTTTGAAAATCTTGAGCTCCATGCTTGCATATGATATAGCTCTTGGCTATTACCGCACTTGGAATTCAGTGTCTTGAAACCTTGGCTACAAATGCATTAATCATACCTTTATTTGTAGATTCTTTTAAAACCTTAGGAAATGCCTGTAAAAAGACATACAAATCAAATTCAGTCTTGAAAATAAAACCAAACCTATTCTATTTTACTTACTGCCCTTCTTGGGACAGAATAAGAAATCTCATGTCTCGGACTATTGCTGTGATAAGCATTATACATTTCATATCTCTGAACTTTCTGGTCTGTTTACCCTTAAGTTCTTGGCCAATATAACACACTGTGACCTCAATCTTTGCAGATTATAGTTCTTAAAGGAAAACTCTGTTAGAACTAAAAAAAAAAATCTATTTTTCCACTCTTTGTTTATTGAACTATTTTAACACCTCAAAATCACTCAGTGCTTTTTATAGAATTTTAACACATTTTCTGCAAATGGCTGCCAACGGGGCTTAACATATCAACATGATCGTGTTTTTCTTCAACACTTTCTCTTTTCCATAATCCATTTCAAGTCTGCTTTATGAGTCATGCTAGACAGATGGAAGTAGTGGTGTATTACTATCCAGTTGACATGTAATGTGAATAGTGTCTGTCAGTGCCATTTCGTAAACTTTCAATAATAGGACTGCTGATTTTTTTCCTAGAATGATCCTCATTTCTGTTTGCTTCAGAGCCCGTTTTACACTATACTAAGATGTTATACAGCTGCAACCAAAAAGGTAGCTAAATTGCAGGCCTTTATTCAAAGTATTCTTTTGTAGTCCAAGATGACTTGACAGACCCCTTCCCCCTCACTATTTCTGAGGTGACAAAATGTCATTGCAGTCATAGCTCTCAACTTTCCATCTCCAAAATGAGGAACGCTCACCTTCATAATGTGGAACAAATGGGCAAAATGTGGAACACATACATACATACTAATGGCTTACTAACAATTTCAACTAGGAAGGTCATAGGATGGTTAAAATATGCAGGTTTTACTTATAAAGAAGATCCTTTAATGAATTAATATGATTAATTTCTATTTACCATGGATTTCACTTAAACAAATTTCTAACACTGAATGTGTGACAGACTCTTTCAATGTGGAACTTTGAGGAACTTCGAGGAACATGAACTTTTTAAGACCCCAAATGAGGTACGTTCCTCGTAATGAGGTACACTTGAGAGGTATGATTGCAGTTGAGATCCTTGCAGTTGTGTGCGAGAGTTGCTACTGGAAAGGAAGGGATTTGAGAATAATTCTGTTCCCCAACACCTGCAGTGGAAAGATTTATTTTTTTTATTTTTTACCTGAGTGTTGTAGAAAATGATTTTTTTTTTGTTATAACTAATGTCATGTTCTTATTTTCCTAGCTTTGTTTGTTTCAAAGCAAAGCATGACCAATATTCTAACATTCTATTTAACTATGGATAACTATTTTTTCTGAGGCACAGATTTCTTGTAGCATTATGTTTATCTTTTCTTGCTATTCTTGTCATCATATAATGATTTGTTAAAATACAAGAAAATCACTCTTCTATAAACCTGACTCCTTGGCAAATGACAGTAAATTTAAGGGACTGGAAATAATATAATTCTATAACCCAGCCCCTGCAGTAAGAAGATTTTTTTTTGGGGGGTGGAGTATTATGGGAAATTTTTTATCAGTTACATTTGTTTAACTAATGTTATTTTCTTTTTCTCTGCTTTTTTTGGGTGAGATTCCTTCTTGCATTATGTTTTTCTCTTTGCACTTTTCAGCAAAACTGACTCCTTAATAATGACTCAAGTACTTTTTATGCCCTGGACTCTGCAAGACTTAGAAATTACTCTCTAAGGAAACTGCACTCCTGAAAGTTACAACCGTTGGTGAATTAATGCATGCAGCAACCCATTCCTGTTCCTGTAAGTGCAGAAAACTAAAGGTCTGCTTCCAGTGCTAAGAATGCATGGTTTGAATCTTTCCATCTTCATTTTCTTACTTGGGGACCTTGAGGTAGTCAGTTAAGCTTTGAAGCAATTGGGAATTTGGGCTAGACTCCCTAATGGTCTCATGGACTGCATGCTTAACAACTTGTATGAGCTATACCCTTATCCCTGCAGTGGCGGCTGGTGGGGGTGGGGGGGCTGCAGAAGACACTGGAATTGGGTGGGGTTAACTTCACAGGGCGGAGCTGTGATACAGTGTGATCAACACTGATTATGCTTACCATGTCACGTAAAATAGCTGTTCGATCACTATTGCACATGCTGAATAGTCTACCAAATACAAGACTAAATCACATTTCAGAGCTAATGAGATGGTTAGGTTAAGCTATAATAGCACAAAACCAAAACATCTCTAAACAATAAAAAAGTGGTTGGTCTTGACTGCATGAAACTATTATACGAGTACATATGATGTAGTAAACATACATTGTAATGTATCAGGTAATCTGCATTTTGTACAACGCCAAGTGAAAAGGAAGGAGATTTGGAAATGCCACCATGCTATCTTAATTTATTAGTCACAATTCAAGGTCACTCCAATGCTGAATGTGCCAGGCTGTGAGAGACGCTGACGCAGGCTTGTATGATAGTTGACTTTACCAAAATACACATTAATCATGCAAAGCCAAAGGTACAACAGTAATTTAGTCACAACTTGTATGTGCCAGCTCGCCTTACACAAATACACATTTCATGTTATTTATTTTACTTTAAAAAAAAAAAAAAAAATTCAGCATATGTCTGGGGAACAAATCTCTAATATATTACAAACATTTTAAGCAAACATTCAGTATATACATGAACAAATATGAAATACAGTAAACTCTCAGTTAACCGGCACCCATGGGGATAACTGTAGTTTCTGGTTGCTTGACAGTTACTAGTAAAAATAGGCCTGACTAATACTGTACCCATTACTATTTGGCTTGACTTGTTCTTGTGTTGAGGAGAGAGGGAATTTATTTTTATCGTCCTTTTTAAAACTCTAAAAACGTAAGGTGTGTTTTTGCGAGGTGGAAACAAAGTGCAACACATGAAAATTGTACTGTATTTCTTCGATTTTTTTTTTTTTTCTAGTTGCTTGAGAGTTCTGGTTGTTTGAGTTCTGGATAACTGAGAGTTTACTGTAACATACATTAAGAATGACTCATGCATTTGATAATTAAATTACATTCACCTGAAAGCTCAGACAACTGTTAGCCAGAATTACAACAGTAAACGAAATGGCAAGGCCAATTGGTTCATTCACATTTAGCCACAATCCCTATTGCTCACTTCACCCACAGTAACTGATTTGATCTTGCCAAGTTAAAAGACAAAAAAGAGATGAAAAACATGTATTTTTTTTAACGTACACAATAGCGAGAGTTCAGAGCTTGTGGTCGATCTTACTTCACTCAAATTCTGTTACTTTTGCAAAGCAAGTCAGAAGTATAACAGTAAGGCCAGTCATTTCATTCACATATACTAGGTATAGCCCCCAGTCAAATTGCCTACCCACAATATCTTTGAGCCTACAAGGTTTAAAATAATGAAAAGAAAAGGCAATGGTTACATTACTGTATTTCTTTAGCATCACACAGTCAAGAGCTTGCAGGTGATCTTACTTCAGTTCACCCATACACACTTCAGTCATGCAAGGCTCGAGTTTCAACAACAAAACATCCATACATCATCCTAATCTAATTAGATTAAAAAGAAAACATTTCATCCACAAGCAGCCCCCCCCCCCCAAAATGGCACTGCGTACCTAGTATCTGTTTGACCCTGTCAGGATATTTTGTTAGAAAGACATCTAGCCAAGCAGCCTCCAAAGCACACTACCTCCTTAGTATCTGGTTAACCCTGCCAGGCTATTATGCTGTCTAGTTAACCTGCCAGGATGTTGTATTAAAAAATATATTCTAGAGCCCCCAAAAACGCACAGAACACTAATATCTGGTTGACCCTGCCAGGAAAAAAAATAAAGAAAATATCTGGTAGGAAAAAAACAAAAAAAACCCCAAAAAACAACAAAAAAACTTTAATCTTTTTTTTTTTTTGGGGGGGGGGTAATTTACAAATAGCCTGCCTTGACTTCTCTCACTTTATTGATTCTGAGTTCATTGATGTTTTAACAATTTCCACTTTTTTCCCCAAGAGTCATCCATCTCATGCTTTCTCCCTCACAACTTAACTATGTCCAGTTAAAGTGCAGGAAGAAAATGCGGGAGTAAAAGGACTAATCAGCAGCCACATCACATACTCATATTACGTGACAGGCTGATGACTTAATAGTCCTGGTGGTTTCCTATTTCCTGCGTTTATTTATTTATTTTTTAAAATCAGAACTCTAGCACGCATGCTACACAGAAATTTCTCCATCACCTTGACTCCTTGTCTGTCTCTCTCTCACACACACACACACACACACACACACACACACACACACACACACACACTGCAGCCACATCTTGTCTGCTCTTTGTTTGTTAAAGCAGGAGATGCTAAAATGTTAGTGTGTGTGACTCTTGCATGTTATAACCTTTCTGTAACAGGGGGGTAAAGTCGCCTGATGACCTTTTACTAATGACTTCCTCAAACACAGTGGCCACAAAGGCCATTGGATACTCTCTCCTATTAAACATTGATCTTAACAAGTCGCACTCAGTAATAAAATCATTGAAGTCACTAACCATTCTGGCAGCCCTTACTGCTTGTCCCTTCACCACTGCTTTTTTTCTGGTGTAAAGGGTGACAGGTGGAAAAATGCAGAAAGGCGTTGGAATAGGTTGGTTTACGGTATATAGTGGCTCTAAATCTGTGGTTAACAAGGTCCTTTGCCAGATGAATATCCAAAAAATCCATGTAGTCTGTGTCTATTTGGAAGGTAAAATCCAAAAAGGTAGTATAAGTTTTAATCTCACTGATGATTTCATCTGTCAAGTTTACTTCACCTTTCATTGGTTTTTACATTTTTGGATCAATTCATTGACAGTAGGTAATTGTGCAGTTAACTTCAGTTTGCCACCAGGCAAATCTAGGTGCTCAGGAAAATACAAATAACTTGATATATTAAAGTATTCTGTTTTCCTTAATATAATTAAAACAAAACACCAAAGCACGACTATAACCATAAAAAACAGTTTTAATGATGTTAATTCAAGGTAAGCACTTTCACACAATCAATGTGCTTCTTCAGACAATATATCACAAAAATCAAATGAAATATTTAGCAGAAATACTTTCAATTAACAATACAAACTGACCAATAGAAACACACATTCAATAAAAACAATAAAACAGTAATTTAAAGAGACCCCTAGCTTTCAAATCTGGTTTAATAGAGGCTCTCCAATTAATGCCAGGAAACCTATCTGCTTGCATATTAATGATCCATGACAACTCACGTTCTTCAGTAAAAATTTTTAAAATCACCCCCTCGAATATCACAATTCACTGTCTCAATTACTCTAAACCCAAAAACATGTTCATTCCCATATTCTACAAAATGCTTAGCTAAAGCATTACGTTCATCAGACTTATTCATACAATATACATGTTCCCTCATTCTTTCTAACAGGGACCTATTGGTCTTACCTACATAAAAACAGCTACAAGCCCTGCACTTAGCCAAGTAAACCAGGTTCCTGCAGCAGCAATCGGCAGTCACCTTGAACCGATACATCTTATTGGTAACGGTGGACAAAGTCCACATATGGATCTATAAATGTACAGAAATTACGTCTCGAGCAACAACGCACCAAGGGTACATTCACAGCATCTCCCCTGACCTGTATGGAATTCTTAGAACATAGATGCCTCTTTAAAGATTTTTTTATTTTTAAAACTAAACCTAGGTTGTTCACCAACAATAAAACGAATATTGTCGTCTAGATGTAGAATCGACCAATTGTTCTTAATAACTTGTATAATATTATTAACATCACTAGTGTAAAAAGTAGTCATGGGAGTATCTTAGCAGCTACAGCAGAACTACTAAACTCCTCATTAGCCAATGGCAACCTATTGGTGAAATAGGGTTTGCCCTTCCTTTCCTATTCTCTCTTGTAAAACATAATGCCTCATCAAGCTCTCTCTTCCTATAACATCTGTCAAGCAACTTACATCTAAAGTGATTTATCTCTCTCTCATATAGAGTATCATCATTATTCAACCTCGAAATACGCATGCATTGGCCCTTGGCTATGTTCTTAAACACGTGTCCAGAATGCATGCTATTTTATTGCAACAATGTATTTTTCCCACAGTTCTTCCTAAATAAGGTTGTAACTTACAAGAGGAGTTTACCAAAACCTTAACATCTAAAAGATCCATCTCCTTCGCAGAGGACTTATATGTGAATGATAAGAATGGTACTGTATTTTCTAAAAAACATAAACTCAATTAGTTGTTCACCAGTTCCACTCCAAACCAAAAAGAAGTGTGAAATAGATTTAATGACTGTATATAATGATGGTAACATGAAAAGGAGCTTTTATAATGTAAATGCCGGTAAAAGGCAGGCCTTGTTGGAATTACAGCGAGATGATGGAGTTATTGTGAAACCTGCTGTGCTGATAAGGGTGATGCTATTGTTGCTATGGACTCAGTTTTATAATGCTAGCATGCTAGATTTATTAAATGATAGATATTTTTATAGTGAAGTTAATCATGATTATGTTACTCTGTTACATAATAGAGTGAATGTGAGTCTGAGTGACTGCCTTTATAGGGGGCTAATTTCTGAGGAGGAGTTTAACTATTTTCCAGTTGAGTTTCCGATCATTCCGATGTTTCAAGGATTGCCAAAGATCCACAAATGCCTACTCAAACCTCCTTTTTAGACCCATAGTGTCCAGCAAAGGCTGGGTTATGGAACTGTTCTCTATTTTTATAGAGAAATATGTTGAGGCCAGTGTTAAATGCACAGCGGCAGGTGCAGGGATACCCAACAGTTTCTAGGGGATTTATTTGAGTCTACCAATTGGTTCAATTTCAATGGAAAGTATTTTTTGGTGAGTTTAGATGTAGTCACACTTCTCAACCTTTTGGAGCAAAAAATCTGGACAAAGCCTAAAATGATGGGGGGACAAATAGGGACAGAGTTTAAATATTGCTCTTACAAACTTAAAGTTGATAGAATAATAGGTCTTGCATTAGCATTAATTTTCTGAAGGATGTGGAGTCTTAAACTCAAATGTTTGTCATTTTTAATGACTCTGCTATTTGCCAGAAAAGTACAGATTTTAGGAGGAATACACCAAAAATATGAGGCAAAAATCTGGACATTCTGCAAAACTACAGTTGAGAGGTATGGTCCCTCTTCACTTGTATTCCACATGATAGTGGTATAAGCATGATGGAGTTTCTGGTAGATAAGAGTGGTTATAATACTATTGATTTAATCTGTTTTTTGGAAATTGTTCTGTTTTTATGTATAGTGAACATTTATTTTTACAGAAAATTGGCGTAGCTAATGGCACTATTTGTGCTAATAGCTATGCCAATACAGTAATGACTCAGTGGGAAGAGAAGTTAGTTTTAGTTCTATTTTTACTCACTATGTGACATTTTATAGGAGGTTTGTAGATTATCTTTTTTTGGTTTGGAGTGGAACTGATGAACAACTAATTGAGTTTATGTTTTTTTAGAATATACAGTACCATTCTTATCATTCACATATAAGCCATCTGTGAAGGAGATGGATTTTTTAGATGTTAAGGTTTTGGTAAACTCCTCTTGTAAGCTAACTTCCACCTTATTAGGAAAAATTGTAGGAAAAATACATTGTTGCAACGAAATAGCATGCGTTCTGGACACGTGTTTAAGAACATAGCCAAGGGCCAATGCATGCGTATTTCGAGGTTGAATAATGATGATACTCTATATGAGAGAGAGATAAATCACTTTAGATGTGAGTTACTTGACAGACGTTATAGGAAGAGAAAGGTTGATGAGGCATTATGTTTTACAAGAGAGAATAGGAAAGGAAGGGCAAACCCTATTTCACCAATAGGTTGCTATTTGCTAATGAGGAGTTTAGTAGTTCCACTGTAGCTGCTAAGACACTCCCATGACTACTTTTTACACTAGTGATATTAATAATAGTATACAAGTTATTAAGAACAATTGGCCGATTCTACATCTAGACAACAATATTCCTTCTATTGTTGGTGAACAACCTAGGTTTAGTTTTAAAAATAAAAAATCTGTAAAAAGGCATCTAAGTTATAAGAATTCCATACAGGTCAGGGGAGATGCTGTGAATGTACCCTCGATGCATTGTTCCACAAGATGTAATTTCTGTACATGTATAGATCCATATGTGGACCGTTTCCACCCTGTTACCAATAAGTTGTATTGGTTTAAGGTGACTGCCGATTGCCACAGCAGGAACCTGGTTTACTTGGCTAAGTGCAGGGCTTGTAGCTGTTTTTATGTAGGTAAGACCAATAGGTCCCTGTTAGAAAGAAAGAGGGAGCATATGTATTGTATGACTAGGTCCGATGAACGCAATGCTTTAGCTAAGCATTTTGTAGAATATGGGAATGAGCATGTTTTTGAGTTTAGAGTAATCGAGATAGTGAATTGTGATATTCGAGGGAGTGATTTTAAAAATTTTACTGAAGAATGTGAGTTGTCATGGATCATTAATATGCATATAAACAAATAACCACCACCAGCTCCAGGCACAAATAAATCAGGTCCCAAATAAAAGTGCAAAAGATTTAATTCTTCTTAAAACGCCAGCATAAAGGAACAAAACAATAACGTTTACAGGAAAAAACGTTTTAGTCTTCAACTTCCTCAGTAGTAACCACCATTTTTTAAGAAATCTGTCTTTTATAGCATTTTCAATCGTAATTAACTTTCAAACTATCCAATCAGAAACCAACAGACTTAAAACAGTAATTAATACTTAAAGAACTGAGTATACTAATTGATCCAAACAAGTTTCTTTATGTTGGATTTAAAATCTATGGAAATATTTTGATCATTAATATGCAGATAGGTTTCCTGGCATTAATGGGAGAGCCTCTATTAAACCAGCTTTGAAAGCAAGGGGTCTCTCTAAATAATTACTGCTTTATTGTTTTTATTGAATGTGTGTTTCTGTTGGTCAGTTTGTATTATTAATTGAAAGTATTTGTGCTATATATATATATTTCATTTGATTTTTGTGATATATAGTCTGAAGAAGCACATTGATTGTGTGAAAGGGCTTACCTTGAATTAACATAATTAAAATAGTTATTTTTATGGTTATAGTCGTGCTTTGGTGCTGTTATGTTTTTAGTTATATTATGTTTTGGTTAATCAGCACCATTAATTCCGGAAGGACTACTGATTTTTTTATTCATATTCTGTTTTCCTTGCCCATTCTTCTTGACTGAGTTATATGTTTGCAGTCTCAGCAGCATACTCTGGATGTGAAATGCTATATCGTTATATATAAATGTGGGTGCTTGCTTATTATTGCAACCAGATTTGTAACCTGTGATAATTTGTAATATTTTTGCGAACCTAACTAACCTGAAAAGGCTTGTGTAAGGTCTCAATTAGTATTCAGTCGGTTTGTGTATGACATTGCAAGAGGAATAACATCAACATTTGCCTTCCTGGGGAGCATCCTTTCCTGACCTGACATAATGAAAAATGCACTACACATGGCTGCTGCTTCTGAGTCCTGTGAAGAAGAACTGGTATACGTCTTCAAAAGCATATGACAGGGTGCCTAGAGAGGAGTTGTGGTATTGTATGAGGAAGTCGGGAGTGGCAGAGAAGTATGTAAAAGTGGTACAGGATATATACGAGGGTAGTGTGACATTGGTTAGGACTGTGGTGGGAGTGACAGATACGTTTAAGGTGGAGGCGGGATTACATCAAGGATCAGCTCTGAGCCCTTTCTTATTTGCAGTGGTGATGGACAGGTTGACAGATGAGATCAGACAGGAGGCCCCGTGGTCTATGATGTTTGCAGATGACATTGTGATATGTAGTGAGAGTAGGGACAAGGTTGGGGAGACCCTGGAGAGTTGGAGATATGCTTTAGAGAGGAGAGGAATGAAGGTCAGCAGGGCTAAAACAGAATATGTGTGTAAATGTGAGGCAGAGTAGAGGAATGGTGAGGGTGCAGGGAGGTGAGTTGGTAAAGGTGGATGCGTTTAAGTACTTGGGGTCACCAGTTCAGAGTAATGGTGAGTGTGGAAGAGAGGTGAAGAAGAGAGTACAGGCAGGGTGGAATGGGTGGAGAAAGTGTGTCAGGAGTGATTTGTGACAGACTGGTACCAGAGTGAAAGGGAAGGTCTACAAGACTATGTTATATGGGTTGGAGACTGTGGCATTGACGAAAAGGTAGGAGTCAGAGCTGGATGTGGCAGAGTTAAAGATGTTAAGATTTGCACTGGGTGTGACTAGGATGGACAGGATTAGGAGTCAGTATATTAGAGGGTCAGCTCAGGTTGGACAGTTTGGAGACAAAGCAAGAGAGGCAAGTTTGTGTTTGTTTGGATACGTGCTGAGGAGGGATGCTGGGTATATTGGGAAAAGGATGCTAAGGATGGAGCTGCCAGGTAAGAGGAAAAGAGGAAGGCCTAGGATAAGGTTTATGGATGTGGTGAGAGAGGACATGCAAGCGGTTGGTGTGAAAGAGCATGATACGGAGGATAGGAAGAAATGGAAACAGAAGATCCGCTGTGGCGACCCCTAACAGGAACAGCCGAAAGAAGATGATGACTATACCCTAAACGTCTTACACCAAAACAACTATACAGAAAACTGAATAAAGACAAGTAATATTAAAACTGTAAAGTGCTATTTACTAAAGTAATACACAATGCAAAATACAGTACAATTCAGTGAGTTGTCTTTCGGCTTTTCCCGGTTAGGGGTCGCCACAGCGGAACTCCGGTCTGCTAATGATTGGCAGTAGATTTTTACGAACGCCGAAGTGCCAGCTCGACGTTCAACCTTCAACGAAGGCATTCTCATTTACGCATGTCTTTCAACCACGGGGAGGACATGCAGACTCCACACAGAAGGCACTCCCCACACTCCAGCGGAGAATTGAATGGGAGAACCTCTTGCTGTGAGGCAACAATGCTACCGCTGCACCACTAAAAGTCGTAACTGACAATATCACAGTATCCAAATACAAATAAAAAAACATACTGTCACTGCCGAGTAATGAAAGGCAAGAGGTTAAAAAGTGTGAGACGTGAAACACAGGATCGACCCAAAAGTCACAGTTACATGAATAAAGATCATCACAAGTTGCCATACTTTAACGTATTATATGAAGATGACATTGGCTAATGAAGACACTGAAGCCAAACTCCAGTTTATTTGATGTGAAAGTAACTTATATTGGAAAAATATGTCCCCGACAAATAAGACAGTCAGCCTTTTCCTGCCTCATACACAATGTGACACACTATTAATTACTACTTCACACACCCCTTTTAAGGCTACATTGAGATTTTTGGCCAAACATAACGATTTTGGGAAGGTTGGAAATTTGGTTGTGATAATACAGTACCAACATTTTGTTATAATTTTAAAAACTTTAACTCCTTGTACAACAATTTCTGTGTACTCTGCACTGGCTTATGACCCATACTGCTGAAAACTTTTCTCTTAAATCTACTGTGAGGCTTTTCACAACAGTACATTGTAGCAAGTAGTTCTCTCACTGAAGTATATTTCTCATACTCCAAGGGATCAAGCACATAGTTTCTGTTTTTGCAGAATCACTGTCAGTTCCATTCTGACTGGCATCTGCTTGTAATGTGACTGAATTATTCATTAGTGTTTTTTAATGTGGATACTTTGTCTACCCATTTGTGCATTTCAAATCTCCCTTTCTTCTTTTGTAGACCAGTATTGTTCCATGTCATGTCCTGTTACAATAATTTTCTTAATGGAAACGTTGTATTAGTTTAGAATAGGCTTAGAAATCATACTGCACAATTCCATGAAATCACATGACACTGTTTTTTTCCTTTTGTGCAAGGCATTTCACTACTGATGTTTTCTTCACCTGGTTTCAGGCTTTCAGGTGTTAGGACATATGTTCCATATATCTCAAGCCTGTAGCTTGAAATTTGCACCTAATTTTTTTGCTCAACTTGAGTCTCTGTCTCAGTGTCTTGTATCTCACTTAGTGTCACATTTATTTGGTCTGACTCTTATGTTAACACAACCTCAGGTTCATCAGTTAACTATGTAGCTGCTCTCTGAATCGCTTCAGGCGTTGATATGCTAAACTAAAGCTTCAGTCTTTCTACCGTTGAATGAAGCCGTGGTTTACATTAATCCCAGAAAAATACTTTGTTCCTGGAATGGCAAATACCAGTTGCAAAAGCTGTTTTTTTTTTTTTAAACTTTATTACAAACTTGAGTATCAGTCCAAAAAAGATTTGTCTGGTTCTGCAACAGTAAATGTACATGTGCTGGTCACATGTTCACTAGACTCAATTACATTCAGGCACTCAACTGGTACAGGTTCTCCTTGGTTCTGCTTTTTTCTTGGAATATGCAGTACTGATAGCATTATTGCACCTATGCAAATACTATAAAATTTTAGTAAACTCTTTAAGTACATCATTAATCTGCACATTTTTTATCTATATGGCAAATGTGTGGTCACTCCTAACAATTGTTTTTCATAGCTGTAAGCCTTTAACATCTCTGACTGCTTGAGGGCAACAGACACGTGCTGTGGCACTTCTTGTACCAACTATCTGAAACTCAGTACTGCATTTTATATTCTTTAAGTTGCATGCTATTTATTTGTTTATTTATTTTGCATTTGTTGACCGGGAGTGTCTGACTAAGCCAAAAGCCCTTTTTCAGCAGAGGCACGGGGAGAAAAGCTCCAAATAATTCAAACAATTTTACAATTGAAATACAGTTTAAGAACCAATACAGTAGTTAATAATACTTGAAAGACAAAATCAAAAGAAAATGCCAACAATACTGTTACAATTTCAGATAAAGATGCATAAGAAGTTTACATGGGAAGCAAAGGCAGGCTGATGTTTATACTCTTTATGTAATACATGAACTGTACCAGTATCCTAGGAGGTGTAAGCAGCTAAGGAATGAGAGAGAAAGTGAAGAGGTGGATAGGAGAGAGAGGAAGGAATAGATAAATAAAGACAGAGGATGATTATGAGGGGGAAAAATAAGAAGAGAAAAGAATGATGGTTAGTTTGTTAGGATACGTTCAGGGAGGCTGATGTTAGCACTTTGACTCGACATTATCTTATAAGCAGAATAAATAAACTTGAACTTCTATGTCTGTGATACCAGCTTTCTCCTCCTGTTCCACCTGTGCTGCAAGTCATTACTCTCATCTCTGTATCCTTTTCTACTCCAGATGAACCATCTCTATTCTTGCTCCACTATCCATGCCACTGGCCAGAGTTCCTGTGATATGCTAAACCTTTTTTCTCTTGGGTCTTACTATAAACCATGTCCGCAACTGATATCTCTTATTTCTCTTTTGCTAAGCTCTTAATTTTCTGTAATGTTTAAAATTGCTACTTTCATCTGCCATTTTCTTATCCGAAGTCAAGTTATTTCCCAGTCCACGAGATCTGTTAACAGTTTGAGCTTCCAAAGATGCTATTAGAAACTACACCAAGGCTGGTTAACACTGTTCATAGGATTATAGGAGGTTACTAGGCTAATGGCCCTGGGGCCCTTACAAGCCTAGCTAGGTACAACCCCTGTTCCCAAGAACTTCAAGGTATTAAGCTGAACTAAGTCAACAACTACTGACCCTGTCCAAGAGGAACACAGGTGAAACTCCCTGGGTGAAGTTGCGGTTTCCCATCAAATCATCCAAATTATACGTAAATAAATATGGTTAGAGAGGGGCTGTGCTTCACCTGAATTAGAAGGAGAGGTCGCCTCTGTGAGACATAGCTGTCTCTTCAGCAAGCCCTGTTGCTATCACATACTAAGTTGAGTTCCCTAGCGTGAATGTGTCTTGTACCGTTTGATTTATGAATCTGCAACATTTCCATTAGAGCAGGATCTGAGATTGCTTTATATGCAAGGCAGGGGTCACCTCTGGGAAGTTTGTAAGACACAGAGTATAGTGATAGTGATTTCAGTCTGCTAATGTATGACATATGCTGACCCTGAATTTTCTTTGTAAGAAACCTTTGAGTTCTTTCCAGTTGCTGCAGGTGCCTGGTAAGGTATATACCAATGGTAGCATTGTACTCTATTAGTGGCCTGATGAGTGAGGAGTACAGGGGGGTTATAACCTCTCTTATTCTGAATGCAGTGCCCTTACTTATGATGTGGGTGATGTAGAAAGCCTTTCTTACCACTATAGAGATGTGGTGGTCAAAGGAAAGGTTGCTGTCAACCTGTGTGCCCAAATCTCTCACCACGGATTGCGTGCTTAGGGTGTTATTAATGTGGTAATCTGCAGGGATGTTGCCCTTGCTGAAGGGAATGATAATGCATTTTTTGCATTGAGGTTTAGCCCATGACTTTGGCAGCAGTCATTTGTATGTGCAAGTCCCTTCTTGTAGGTTGATGACATTGTTTAGGGACTCTATGACTGCACTCAGTTTGCAATCATCAGCAAACTTGGTCAGCCATAGACCTTTTGTTTTAGCCGGTACATCCAAGAAGTAGATTCCAAACAATAAGGGCCCCAGCACAGATCCATGTGGAACACCACTGGTTATGGGTCTGCTGGTGGAGTTAGTCACCTATTTTGACTGTGTGTGTTCTATCGGTGAGCCAGTTTGAAACCCACCTGACAATATATGGGTTGATCTCCAGCTGGGTGAGTTTATCAATGATGCCTGAGTGTGTAATATTGTCAAAGGCCTTGGCCAGGTCCAGGTAGGCCGTGTGCATGGATTTTCCTTAATCCAGGGCTTTGGTGACTGTCTCAAAGAAATCCACCAAGATCAAGAGGCAAGATCTCCCTTTAACGAAGCCAAACTGGGTCAAGCATTTGGAGGTCTCCTATAAGGTCCATGATTATTCTTTCCATAGCCTTGCAGATTAGGCCGGTCAGGCTTATGGATCTATAGTTTCTAGGGTCTGTGGAGGCACCCCCTTTATGTAACTGGATGATGGTTGCTGTTCTCCATTCAGCAGGTACAGAAATAATGCTTAAACTGTGGTTAAAGAGTACCCAGCAGTGCAGCTTGTTCCTGTTTTAATCCATTGAGATTGCAGACTGGGATATTATCAGATCCGATAGACACTGTGTTTTTGGCTTTGGAGAGAGCAGTTATGACATACTCCTTGGAGATATTAGGTGGAGGGCAGGTAGTAGGGATGCTTTAGAGGATATGTGGGGGGGACGGGGGGAGAAGTTTTCACTGAACCTGTCAGCTAGCATAAAAATATCTATGTAAACACTTCCAGGCAAATATCCTAAATCTTCTAGACTTTGTTGCATATTTGGGAGATATACATAGAAAGAACTAGGTTTACTTTTTTTGCTTAACACATTCCTTATAAATGGTAAGCATAACTGAACTAAGGAACTTAAAACTAGTTTAAAATCAAAATGTTTTGACAACTTTAAAATTAAGTGATGAAATAACTTTATCAAATAGTATGCATTAAGCTCATCGTGCTTAATATGTCATGGTTTTTCCATGATTTTTCGTGGCCATCATTCAATGCATATTTTCTCTGACCTTTTTATTGCAAGACATGAATTCAGAAATGAAGTACAATATGTTTTGTGAGGAAAGCAGGAGGCTCTGAAATTTAAAATCTGAGCAACTGTGGTTTTTGTGAGAGAAGCTAACTGCAGCATTCTTAGTAGTGATTTTTGTGGTGTTAAAAACACTGCAGGCTGTCATCCATTGATTTTACAACAAAGTTAGTGATGTCTTTAGTCGGCACACTCTCCTTGAATGTCCTAGTGTAGTGCAAGTCTCCCAACCTGAAGGATTTGACTTGTCTACCGTTCATCTTAACCTACCAGGTTATGGAAGAATCAGAGAGACATGCATCTACCAGGTTATGGAAGAATCAGAGAGACATGCATCACAAATGAAAGTACAGTATTTAATTTCCTAATTGATAGCATTGGAATGACTGTTTAGTAAGATATATATCATTTTTTACAGTAAGAGACCTAAGACTAACATTTTAATAAGTAAATTGTTACATTTTTACCTACCATTTTTTAGGTTGAGTTGCTTTGATGACTTCATTGCAGTTAGCTGAAGATGCTGTATCTCATTGCAAATTGCTAGCACCTGTGCTTAATCGACAATCTGTGCATTTCACAAATTATGTCTGCTGACTATATAAAGGCTAAGGAGCAGGTATGCCTTAAACTCAGTAATGGAATATTTGTATATCATTTTATAATATACATTTGAGAAGTATCCCTCGATTTGTTTTGGCCAGTATTTAACTTGTTTCGGTTATTGTTTCTGACTGAAACTGTGTCTGTATTCTAATGTAAATTCTGTTGTAATTGAGATTCAGTGCAGACTCACGTAGCAGATACTTTTCTGTTTGTGGTTTGCAGTCCTTTCTCTGTTTTCATGATCACCGAGTTGATAATGCATTGAAGTTAGTAAACTGTTATATTATGGAGGAAGGAGGTACTCTACTTGAGGAGTCACTACATAGGTGTAATTTCCTGATGTAACTTTTTATTTTCTTTAGTACATCCTTTTAGCTCCTTTCTGCTCTCATAATCATTTCAGAACATTTAATGAATGCTTTTCACAGCAAGCTAATCATCAGTGATGTTCTATCCCCATATGAAATTGCTTAATGAGGATTTTAAGTTGGAAGTCTTGTGGTGGTTTATACTTTGCATATGTTTATTGTAACCTTACATGTGTGCATCATATAGTGGCAAGTATATTTTATTTCATAAATTGAAAATTAAATGAGCACTTAATGATAACTTTTGAATTTTTTAATAAAAAGCAGTAAGTGCTTTCATCATAATGGCACATTTTCCACCAGGACTTAAATCAGACTGTTTAGCACCACAAGTATAAGACATTGAAAAACACCCATTAATAGTTTTGTGTTTCTTTGCATCCGATTACCAAGATTTCATCACGAATATTAAACATGCTTGTAGACTCTTTTTAAGAAAGCAACATTGAATGCTGTTTTTCCATGTCTTTCAACATGTGCCACCTAAATTCTTTAACTTCTAAATAATTTTTCCTATCACCTTTTGTAATTTCATATTTTTGATGCTGTAAGATATAAAACAAAGAATTTTTTAATTTTAACACAATTTACAGAATGCCTACATTGTATGTTTTAATGTATTTTTCCTTTTTATAGGATATTCATGTTCATAAATTTGATCACTTGAGGAGGAAGTTCATAGTTTTCCTACATCAAATCCTTTACATGCACTAGACGCAGCAATATGCACAAAAAAATTGGAACTACAAGAAAAATATCCAGGGCAACTAACTGACTTTATAGATGAAATATAGCAATTTGTACCCTCAGCAATGAAGCTACATAGAGAACAATATCTACAGTTAAAAGGTACCCACATTGCTAATGATGCTCTTGCATATAGATTAACTTTGTTCAATAAATTTTGAGAAGTACTCTTAAATGATATCCTTTTTAGTAATTCTTTTTCACACAGTATAACCTACAAAAACATTTGTGCTGATTCAAATTATCCCTTTAGCTTGTATTGTACTTTTAATATCATCTAGATATATTAATGGGTTGTGGCCATCCCCATTCCCCAATTTACATCTTATTATATCCTTAATTTTTTAACACTGTGATTTGTCCTTCATATATTAACAGGATATCCTCTAACTAAAAATTTCTCTCTCAATACATTCGTTTCTGTTTCCATTGCTTCTTCCTCGTGTCAAGTTCCCAATTTTTTGCCTCATGCTTCTTAAGACAGAAGTGGTGAACTTCATGACACCCATGCAGATGGGGACAATACAGTTACAACTGCTGAATCCTACACAAATGCACTGTATAAGCACTTACGAGTGCATGGATCGTGCTATCCCAAACAGAACCAAGACGCTATCCTCCAAAAAAAGGAAGCCCATCTGGTGGTCACCTGCCATAAACAAACTGTGCAACAGAAGGAAGAAACTGTTGCAAAAGAGAGTAAAATCCCATGAGTGGAGGAGCTCCCTGGTTAGCCTCAGTAAGAAGCTGAGATCCCTTATAAGATCCTCCAAAGCTAGCTATGAAAACAAAATCGCCACTAAATCCAAGGACAACCACAAAGCATTCTTTAGCTATGTCAAGAATCTAGATGGCAACACCAAGATCTGCTCTGCGTTGCAGCACAAAGGCACGAAAATTACAGAACCAACTGATATTACCAGCATCCTGGCAGATCGGTTCAGTGCTAACTTTACCCCCCTCTCACCCACTAAAGGGCCCATATCTATACAGGAAGAATGCAGAGTCCCTGTAATCACAACTATGCAGGTAAAAGCTGCACCCTCTAAAGCCAAAAACACAGCATCCATGGAACCGGACAACATCCCAGGCTGCGTTTTACACGAACTTCAGAACAAACTGGCTCCCCACTTAAGCACCATGTTCAATAATAGCCTCGCATCAGGCTTTGTGCCCACTGAATGGCGCACAGCAACAGTTATCCCACTCCACAAAGGGGGAGCCACCACTGATCCCAGGAACTATCAACCTATTTGCCTGACGAGCCTGGTCTGCAAGGCCATGGAACGTATCATCATGGAACTCATAAACAAAGACATTGGTAACGTCCAAACTCTGGATCCCACCCAGTTCGGGTTTGTGAAAGGCAGATCATGCCTCCTGAACCTGATCGACTTCTTTGAGGCAGTCACCAAAGCCGTGGATGAGGGTAAGGTGGTTCACACAGCCTATCTTGACCTCGCCAGAGCTTTCGACACCATCCCACATTCTGGAATTATAGCTAAACTCACTAAACTAGGTATAAATCACTACGTCACAAGATGGGTTGCCAACTGGCTCACTGACGGAACCCACACTGTAAAAGTTGCAGACTCCAAATCTGACCTCAAAGCAGTGACAAGTGGAGTACCACAGGGTTCCGTCCTGAGACCTCTCCTGTTTGGTATCTACTTCTCTGAAGTACTGGCTAACACAGAAGGCCTCTGGCTAATGAAGTTCGCAGATGACTGCAAACTAGGAGCCATAGTCAAGTCCCCAAATGATGTGGACATCCTGCAGAAGGGCCTCACTGAGACAGATGCCTGGTGTCAGAGCCATGGCCTCAAGCTCAATGCCAAAAAGTGCAGTTTCATCCCCTTTGGTAAAAACTCTGTACCCATGAACTACCACATAGGCAGCAATCTACTTAACACCGAATGTGTGATAGAGACCTTGGGACCCAGGTGGACAGTAGTCTCTCCTTTGATAGTCACATCGCCACAGTAGTCAGGAAGTCCTTCTACATGGCACACCTCATCATAAAAGGTTCTCATCCAGGAAAAAAGAGGTCATTGTTCCTCTCTACTCATCACTCATTAGACCCATTATAGAGTACAACGCCCCTTTTAGAATGCACCTCACAAGACATCTGCAGCAGCTGGAAAGGCCACAGAAGTACCTCACAAAGAGGATTACTGGCCTCAAACAATGCCCTACACTGACCGCCTCAAAAAACTCCAGCTTTACAACGTAGCATATCGAGGTGATCTCTGCCTAACATATAAAGCTATGTCAAACCCAGAGCTGTTGGACATGCTACACCTATAGAAATCCCAATCCCTCCGAGCTACATGCTCTAGGGACCTAAACCTTGTCACCACAATAAACAGGACACGTTGGAGGGATAGATTCCTGTCCCAGAGACTTCCTAGACTCTGGAACAAGCTACCCATCTATGCCAAGCAAAGTTCTTCATTAGCACTCTTCAAGAAAAATCTTGAGTGGATCGGAAATGGGAAATACACTCTGGGGATCACTTCTGTGTCTCTGCTGGACAGTGGCACAGGAAAATAACTTTCTTGGCTGGTGTAAGCTATGGAACCTTGCTGGCTAGGCTTATGTAGGCCCTTGGGCTGATAGCCTAGTACCTACCTATAAACCTATTATATATTTTTCCTTCTCTTCATTTCTTTGGATGCACACTATTAATGTGATGGAAAGCATTACTAGTTGTGTTCTTCTAATTTAATCTTGATTTTTAAAGTTTCGTCTACACATTTAGATGTACAAAATCAACTTTTGTAGTGTATGTTACTGCTTTGAGCTATAAAAGATGTAAAAATTGTTAATTTTTCTGAAGTACTTACCTATACAAAAATATATCCACAAAACAAAACCACATTTAATATTCTTAAAAATACATCACCATAAGCAATTTTATTTCCCCAAAATGCAAGTACCAAATTAGTATAACTGGGGTCTGTTGCAACTCCATTGAATATCACACCTTTATTGAAAATGCTTTTCATGACAGACAAAAATGTGTGTGTGTGTGTGTGTATATTTTATATAATATATACACACACACACACACACACACACACACACATATATATATATATATATATATATATATATATATATATATATATGTATATAACACACAACCCTTTAATTCAGTAATCAATCTTGTGTCGTTAACTGTCAAACTTTTATACTCCATAAGTTCTCAAGACAGCTATCCAATACCTACATTATGTGCCATAGACGTATTACAAAAATTGCACATCTACAGTAACTAACATGTTACCCTCTTTGACACACATTTTTTTCATCTTTGATACAAAATTAAGGACATTTCTAATAAAAAATATTG
Organism: Protopterus annectens; assembly: GCF_019279795.1. Classification (NCBI taxonomy): domain Eukaryota; kingdom Metazoa; phylum Chordata; order Ceratodontiformes; family Protopteridae; genus Protopterus; species Protopterus annectens. The sequence goes on along the minus strand of NC_056748.1, from coordinate 850,800,065 downwards.
CTTATGGAGCATATTTCTTGAATTTACTCTTAAAAAAAATGTGTATAGATTCAGTTTTGACCCTGCTCCTGCTACGTTAGGTCTCCTAGGTGGATCTTCTGTACTTAAACCTTTGGAGTTCCACACATCATATAAATCCCAAAGTTATCAACAAAAATACAGGTAATGTTTTGAATGCAACTCTTTTGTCCACCATTTCTTTTAAACACCTGTCAATATACCTGTAGGCTTTGTGCATCTCAGATTTCCTAACTGCCTCTCAAAATACAGAATTTGCTATATTTCAAAAATGGTATGATAAACATTTGATTTCATTGAAGTAAAATGGATAAATGTTGAGGGCCATAACCCATTCAACAGATGGGAATTAAATAAAAAAGATACTACAAACTAATTGAAAAAAGAACGTGATTTTTGTCAGTTAAATTTGGTGAAAAAGTTGTTAATAAAATGACTGAATTTAAAATCAACATTTGAGCAATGTTTATCTATATGTAAGAGTATCATCAGTAAAGTGACTACTTCTAAATGTGGACATTTTTCTCAATATAGATTGATTACTGAAGGTCCAAACTGTTAAATCATTCATTGATATAGGGGAAAGCTGAGACCCCCATGTATAGGAATATTACTGATCATAAAGTCTGTCATAAATCAAAACACATTCAGTGTATTATATAGACATTCTGCAAGTTGTGATAAATTAAATTTTTTTTGTCTTAAATCATGAACAATTTGAAATTAGAATGGGGGAAGGGAAAATGATTTAGAAGTTAAGAATTTTAGGTGGCATGTGTTAAATGTCATGGAAAAAAATATATCAATGATAAGTTACATTTTAGATGCATTTTAAAGAAAATTGGTTACAAGCCTGTTTCATGTTCATGATGAAATGTTTTTGATTGAATTTGAAGAAACTGGTAGACATAAAGCATAAATAGGTTATACAACGAGGAAGAAACTAATGTCTAAGAACAAGAAATAACTGACTCGGCAGAGGAAGGACACACTCCACAGTTTGAACAAGAAAATTAGATATGTTGTAAAGTCCTCTCAAACTAATTATGAAGCTAAACTAGCATCTCTAGCTAAGGATAATCACAAGGCATTCTTTAGCTACATCAGAAATCTAAAAGGGAAGGTGTTGCTTTATACCAAACTAGTAGTGGATGGTACAACTCGTATTGACCCAGGGGACATTGCCAACCTGCTAACAGACAGATTAGGTGCAAACATCACCCCCTGTCCCCATCAGACATACCCTAAAACATACCTGTCATGAGTCCACTACCTATTATCTCCAAAGAGCACATCATAACTGCACTCTCCATGGCCAAAGACGCAGCCTCTCTGGGATCAGATAACATCGCAGGCTGCCTACTAAATAGTCTAAAACAGGACCTACTGGAACCACTTGGCACTCTCTTCAACCACAGTCTAAATACTGGCTTTGTCCCAGCAGAGTGGAAAATGGCAACAGTAATCCCCTTGCACAAAGGGGGTCCATCAACTGACCCTGGGAACTATAGACCCATAAGCCAAACCAGTCTTATCTGCAAGGTCATGGAGTGAATCATCATAGACCTTATCAACAAAGACATAGGTGACCTTCAGACTCTTTACCCAACCTAATTTGACTTTGTTAAGGGTACATCATGCTTATTAAACCTGATGGATTTCTTCAAGAATGTCACCAAAGCCCTGGATGAAGGCAAAACAGTACATACAGCCTATATTGACTTAGTCAAGGCTTTTGACATAATTCCCTGCTGTGGTATCATTGAGAAACTCACCCAGCTAGGAATTGACCATTGTATCACTAGATGGGTAGCCAGCTGTTTCACCAGCAGAATGCATACAGCCAAAGTTGGGGATTCCATCTCTACTAGAAGACCACTTACCAGTGGTGTACCACAAAGATCTCTGCGGGGCACCCTTCTGTTTGGAATCTATTTTTCAGAAATCTAGGCAAAAATAGAAGGCCTGTGGCTTACCAGGTTCACTGATGACTGCAATCATGGAGTCCCCCAACAATGCTGACATACTACAAAAAGGGCTTAATGATTGGTGCCATAGCCACGAACTTAACACTTTTTTTTTTTTGCATTTAGTTTATCATGCCTTTTGGGAAAAGGGAAGTCCTTGAAAATTTATTAATAGTACCCTCCTTAGTTCAAACCCTGTGGTGATAGATTTGGGAACACATGTTGATAGCTACCTTAACTTCGATCACTATGTATTCACAGTGGTAAGAAAGGCCTATGTTGCACACCTCATAAGTAAGGGAAATGCATCCAGAGCTAAGGATGTTAATATAACTCCCCTGTACTCATCCCTCATCCGACCACTAATAGAGTACAATGCTTCCTTCTTATATGTACCTGAGACACCTGCCACAGCTGGAGAGACCTCAGAGGTTTCTCACCAAGAAAATTCAAAGCCTTCAACACATGATTTACATGGACAGGTTGAAGGCTGTTTCACTGTACTCTGTATCTTATAGGCTGCTGAGAGGTGATTTGTATCTGGCTTGCAGAGCAGTCTTGGACCCTTCACTAATGGAAATGCACTAATGGAATTGCACATCCACAAGTTAAATGGGATAAGATTCAGTCATTCTAAGGATCTTAACCTAATCTGTGACATTAACAAGACATGTTAGAATGACAGATGCATCTCCCAGAGATTGCCACTCATTTGGAACAAACTCCCAATTTACTTACAACAGAGCTCCTCAATGACCCCATTTAAGAGCAGCTTAGACAACTGGCTGGGGCGATTGTAAATTTACCCTGAAATGTCACCTATGTCCCTCTTGGATAAGGGTGGTCAGTGCTGATCATAGACTAGCACTGCAAATATAGACCATACAACTTGGTCAATAAGCGAACAAGGGTATAACATGGCTAGGCTTATAAAGGCCATAGAGCCAATAGTCTAGTAACCTTCTATTAACCTATGGAA